>NW_005871049.1:3175104-3229738 GCF_000147115.1 Myotis lucifugus | reverse complement strand
GCCTGGAAGCTGAAGCAGTGAAGCCGGCTCAACGTGCGCGCTTTACTGTGGGAAAAACTTCCGGGGCAGAAGTCAGCGAGGCTCCGCCCCCCCCGCCCCCCCGCGCCGAAATTCCCGGAGTGAAGCGCAAATGTGAGGCTGGGAAACCAACCGTCTTCAGAATCTGAGGGCTTTGAAGAGGTCGGAGAGGCTTTTCTGTAAAGGAAAACGGATTAGGTGGATGGAAGCGTCCCTTAGATTGTACATTCCTGAAACACAGGACTTTTTCGTAACCCATTCGTCTTCCCCATCCCTGAATATAGGTGCGTTGAATTAAACTATTGTGGGGAGGGGACTAATCGAGGGAAAGTTTCTCCCCGTTTTCCTGGAGCCGGGCACACTCCTGAGAGGAGCCGGTGGACAGGACTTCGAGGTCTCCTGGGTAGAGCGCTGCAAAGTGGTAAGCCCAGCTCCACTCTGCGGAGCGCGTGCGGGTCTCTTCTAGGCTTTACGGTAGCGCCTGGGCGGGGCGCTTTGGGGGCGAGGCGAGCGGCGCGTGGGCGGGGCGCTTTGAGGGCGAAGCAAGCGGCGCGCGAGGGCCGGCGCGGGGATGTTACCTCTGCGGAGCTGGGGCTACCTGCGCGCGCTGCTGGTCCGGGCCCGAGGCGCCGAGCTCTCGGCTGCGTCCCGCAGGGCCTCGGGCGGCTTAAGTGGTGCGCGGGACTCCCCCGCCGAAGCCAGCTGGCTGCGGGGCGAAGTGGACCGATTCGGGGGCGTCTCGGTGCGGCTGGGCGCCCTGGATCGCCTGGACGCCGCCGCCTTCCAGAGGGGCCTCCATGGCAAGTGCCTGGGCCGAGGGTCCCGGGCTCCCCGGCTCGCGTCGAAGTCACCGAGACCCACACGCCTCCGCCTGTCGGGCACCGAGCCTGGAGGGCGCGCGTGATCGGTCCCGCCTCCCTGGTTCCCCGGCCCTTTGCTGGGAGGTCTCCGGGACGGTTGGGGGGGCAGTGGTGACGGTCACAGGCTCTGGGATCAGCAGCCCGAGTTTCTGGCCCACCTTCTAGCGTGTGACCTTCACCTTGGGCAGGTCCCGTAAACCTCCATTTCCTCTTTGGTAAAACCGGGTCATGGCTGCGCCTGGGGTCGCTGAGGGTTAAGTTGGATCCAGAACAGGACGTGCTTCGCAAGGTGTCGTCCATAGTTCGCGGTCTTGTCAGGATCGTCACTTTACTATTCACTGTCCTGCCAGGCGCTTTGCCCCGACTCCCGTACACGTGGTGGACAGTGAGCGGACCAGAGGTTCCCAGTGGTCATATTTGCACTCAAATCGGATCGGGGGCTGCGGCGTCAGCGACTAGCGTTTGCCTGTGCTTCACAGAGGACAAAGCTGTTGCGATTAATCAGGGAGGGCGTGGGGTGGCTCCTCTTCAGTGAGAAAACTCCCCATTCTCTTAACCTTGAGCGCAGTGATAAGGAGGAAAGCTTGGAAGGAGGAGCCTTCTTCACTTTGGGAGAAGCCTTAATTTGGTGAGCAGCCAGTTTTCCAAACGGCCCTGAGGCTCCTTGTCATCAGATTGAAGGTAGACCATGGAAATGTGTTGTAATGTACCCCGCGAATCACAGAAGGACGCCTCAAGAAGTCGAATTAAAGAGTCACATTTATTGCAATCCGGGACTATGAGGGGCCATTCCCCAAATCTCATAGTGATAAGATGGGGGCAAAACCAGACTTATATAGGCAAAGATCACAAAGGTATTGATTACATCTCAAAGTTTGGAATGAGGAACCTGGTTTGCAAAAAAGCAGTTTACAGAAGCAGAAGCAGCATGTTAATTATAGTTGTGGGTCTCTGGATCACAGAGTTGCCAGGAACACATTATCTAAAGCCCTCGGGTCTTGAGACCACTGAATTGACAGAAACACATTATCTAGAGCCCTCGGGTCTGGAATGAGGAACCTGGTCAGACTTAAGCATGTTATCTAAATTACAGTTTTGGGTCTCCGGGAACACTGAGTCAACAGGGACACGTTAACTGGAGCCCTCTGACCTTGGGATAATTGTGCTGTCCTTCCCAGGCAAAGGAAAATGTGCTTTCTAAAACCAGTATGACCACAACCAATGAGATAATTTATATAATTCAGAAAATCAAAATAACTTTTCTATTGTTAAACAAAGCAAATAAGTACAGAAGCCAAACAGCGGGGTTAAAGTTAAACTATAGTTTCTACCTGAGATGATTGCTACCATACTTCAAATGCAGCCGGGGGAAGAGCCTCTCCTAGCGGGAGCTCCAAATAATCTGTCCTGTTGAGCAATATAGCAAGTGAGCATCCATGTCGATGTAATCGAGCTGCGTTTTTGCTTTTTGAGAATTTCTATAGGAGTTTATTTGAGCCAAACTGACTCTGTCTGGGAGCAAGATCTCAAGTGCTCCTATTTCTTTCTTTAATCATCTTTATTCCCAAACTACTTCTCGTTTTCTCTCCTGCTTGTGAATAATCGCCGACTCCAGCAGTACCACCAGTAGAAGAGTCGATGTTCATTCCCTAGAAGGTGTACATATGTGTGGGCAGATACAGGTACTTACTGCACACACTTGTCAATTGTCAGTGACCCAACAGGTGAAGCTCAGGTGCCCTCAGCAGGCGAAGCAGGAAGGGGGCTGGCTTTGGAGTCACACACCCAGGTTTCAAGTTCCAGGCCCTGCCACATGCTTCCGCAGGCATGTAGGCCTTTCACCATGGAAAATACTAGCCCCATAGGTTGCTTATGTGAATAATGCCAGCCCAAGTTACTGGATAGATGTGGTGATCAAAGATAAATTATATGAAACTTATTTATAAACTCAGAAGTACCATATACTTTTTAAAAAATATATTTTATTGATTTCTTACAGAGAGGAAGGGAGAGGGATAGAGAGTCAGAAACATCGATGAGAGAGAAACATCGATCAGCTGCCTCCTGCACATTCCCTACTGGGTATGTGCCCGCAACCAAGGTACATGCCCTTGACCGGAATCGAACCTGGGACCCTTGAGTCCACAGGCCGACGCTCTATCCACTGAGCCAAACCAGTTAGGCAGTACCATATACTTTTTATTTTTAAAATAAGTTCTATTGCACTTACTTTAAGTGCTAGACACTGTTTTAAGAACTTTACAAATATTAATTTACTTACTCCTCTAACAGCCGTGGGAGGTAGGTACAATATTATCTTCACTTTAAAGATGATGGTACTGAGGCACAGAGAGATTCTAACTTCCCCGGGCTCTGGAATCTATTCTTATTGCACTGAACTGCTTCCTAGAGCTACTGCTGGTTCTACTGTTATTGAGTAAAACAAAACTGAATAGCATTTCCTATAAAGAAAAACCAAAGTCCCTGAGGATCATATGCACCCTGTGTGTGTCACTGTGTTAGCCACACTGACTACAGAACTTCCTAGAACTTGCATGCTTTATTTAAAAAGTTATATTTTATCATCTTGAAGTTTATAAATTAAAAAAAATTAAATGACAAAAGAACTCTTAAAGAGTAAATAGAAGCCCATAATACTCATTTATAAAGATTAAGACTTGTGACAGGCCTTCCAGTTGCCATGGCAACATGGGCCCGCCTGAGGCCCTGCTGCTGAGAATACAGAGACCCATGGACCCTTTGGGAGGGAACTGATCTTAATTTTTGTCATGTTCTCCCCCGGCTCTACATTACTTGGAAATTTTTTTAAAAAGGTAATTTTATTCTCAAAAAAAAGATTAAAACGTAGGTGTTAAAAGGAACATTAAAATGGCATTTTAAGTCAGTTTTGTTGTTGTTCATTCTACAACTATTGATCATCAATTATGTGCCAAGCATTGTCTCTGGTGATATGAATATAAAGGTCATCACTGTACTGCCTATTCACAAGGAATTCGGTCTGGTGGGAGAATCACATAAACAAGGTCGTCATGATAATGAAACATGGTAGTTCCCGTGCTGCTGCTGTTACCAGGACATTTTGGGATCCCCACCCCCACCCCCAACCCCCCATAGCTAACTAGTAAGGGAAGTGGATGCTTAAAATGGCTCCCTGGAGGAGGTGACACCCTAAGATGGTTTGAATTTATTTCGTTCCTCTCACTGGCAACCACTGACACTATTTTATCTTCTCCATTTTAGCTGCCATACAGCAGTGGCGATCGGAAGGCAGAGCGGCGGTCTGGCTGCACGTGCCCATCCTGCAGAGCCGCTTCATTGCCCCGGCCGCCGCCCTGGGCTTCTGCTTTCACCACGCGGAAGCGGACTCTTCCACGCTGACCCTGTGGCTGGGACAAGGGCCCAGCAGACTCCCAGGATATGCGACACATCAAGTGGGAGTTGCGGGTCAGTTTCTAACTCAAGATCGTCAGCATTAACTTTTTTTTTATAAATATATATTTCTTATTGTTTAAGATATTACATATGTGTCCTTATCCCCACGTTACCCCCATCCCCCCACTCATGCCCCCAAGCATTAACTTTTTAAAGGTTCCCCCAATTTATTACTTCGTACAGCTTGAGCGATGGTGTATCCTCGTGGAAAATTTTGTTGAAATGATTATCCTTGGGACTACTAGTGCTTTGAATAGAGGAAATCTGCCCTGTGAAACAGCACGTGGCAGCTCTGAGCACAAGCAAGTTCAGTGTTTAGTTTTCCACAGGAAGCGTTTGAACATGTTTCACACCCGTGTGAACTTCACTACTCAAAGAGTAACACTGAATGGGGACCAGGGAATAAATTCATTATGGTAAAACATATTAGTACTAATTATGTAAATTTGTAGAATAAAAGATAACATAGGTTGAATTTAAGATAAAGCAAACCAGCTTTTTAATGGTTTGAACATTACTTCTTAAAGACATTTACATTTAGTTATTGTGCCAAACAGTTTAAAATAACATAATTTAAATATATTCTAGAATTTCAAAGTTGCTGATTAGCTTCAGAGACAGACTTTTTTTTTTGAGAGAGAGAGAGAGAGAGAGGGAGGGGGAGACAGAGAGAGAGAAACATCGATGTGAAAGAAACACATCGATTGGTTGTCCTGGGACCCTGTGGCCCACAGGCCAGCACTTATCCATTGAACCAAACCGGCTATGGCCAGCGACATAGACTTGGCTCTCAAATTGTGGTGTTCAGGATAATCACCTAGAAAACTTGTAAAACAGTTGCTGGGAATGACTCCCAAGAATTTTTTTTAAGAAGGTCCGGGGACTGAAAATTTGCTTCTCTAATAAGTTCTCTGCTGCTGCTGCTGCTGTTCTCTTTGAGAATCAGGGTTAAGAACATTCCTAGATTTTCAGAAAAACTGAAATAGTAAAGAATCCTCATGACCTAAAGTAAATGAAAGCAGTAATACATATGAATTGGTAATGTAATCAATGATATTTCATTTGTCTTCATATAATTTACAAGAGGTTTTAAAGGTAGCTTGTACCTTTGAAATCATTTAAAGGAGTTATTCAAGGATGTCCAATGTTTTCTCTGTCCATGGTCTCAAGCACAGGCACTCAGAAACTTTCCATTCGGTTCTGCTTCACAAGACTACTTGAAAAATTTGATGATAGCCTTCATTAGATGACTTTATTAGAAAGTTATACAAATGATTATCCATTCCTTGGTACAGACTAAGAGTTTCCACTTATTATTACAGAATTGGTACTATGTGCATAAAGAGTGTTCTACAAAGGACTTGTTTCTATCTACATACTATAATTTATATTGGAATTAAGATCTACCACAAGAATTCGGGGAATGAGATTCTGGAACCTGACAAAAATCTTGAATAAGTAGGATTTGAAGTGGCTAGGGGGATGGGGACGAGATAATGTAAGAATATAGTCTGGAAGCGTACAGAGTTTTTAGGTGAAGAGAAAATAGTTGACATTTGTTGCTCTAAGCAACAACAGTGGGTGTGGCTGGGTAAGGGGATTAGGACCTAGAATATGCCACTTTGGGTCATACTTTTAGTATTTTAAGTTAAAGACAATGGAGAAACAGCAGATGTAGGAAGTGTTCTTTGCCACCTTTCTTCCTAAAAGTAGAGCATAAGTTTCTTGTATCAGGAGGAGGAGAGCATTCTTATCACCAGAGGTGGGAGTAGACACTGAGAGGAGTCTGGACAAACACACTGACATGACCTTTGTATTCTATTATTTTCCCCCAGATGCTTTCTAGCCCCTTTCCCATAATTTACCTCCCCTAGTCCAAACCCACAATTTATCTCTTTTTGTTAAAATGGTAACTACTTTTCTGGGGATTTTCTTTATATGAAGTGCTCCACTCCTACTCCAGGCCACATAAAAATATTAACATCAAATAAAATGTATATTTTTCTCCATTAATCTGTTTTCTGTCAATTCCATTCAAAGGCCCCAGATCCAGAACCTAAGTGGGTAGAGGAAAATTCTTTCATCCTTTCAGAGCCTTTAAATCCATTGGCTTCTCTTCCTGAATGCTCTTCCCTAGACCTTCATCTCGGTCTTTAGAGCTGAGTCTTCTGCTCAAATACCTCCTCAAAAAAACTCCTGGCCTTTATGTCTAAAAAAGAGTCCTCCCATATGTCAGTCCCATCATCCTTTGTCCCTTTATCTAGCTGTTTTCCTTTACAGGACTTATCGAAATCTGTGATTATATTATTTCATTTACTTAGTTTCCCCCACAATAACATAAACTCCATGAAGGCAGATATTTTATCTCTTGTTCACCACTGTCTCCTCAGGTTAAAGACAGTGTCTAGTATAAAGTCAGTTCACAGTAACTATTTCTTGAATGACTGTTTGGATAGATCTTTAGATGGAAACCCTCTGAGAACACAGCTATAGTGTGGTAAAGGGGCTGTGTTGCCATGACAATGCCTGCTGCAAACCAGGCCCACTGGATGTCAGTCTTAGAGCAGCCTGAACGTGGACAGTCAAAATGTTGCCACTCATGAGGTTATTGCGAGGAATACCTGAGGTAATGCACAGAAAGCACTTGGCACAGTTCCTGACCAATGACAATAATATACTAAATAACCTGTTAAAGCTCTGAGCTCTTTATATTTAACTTTTGTATTGTGGTCAGCAGGGGTCGCTCACATTATGCTTTAGCACTGCTCAGTTTGTCTGAAATATTTTGCTCATGTTTATAGTGAATTCATTGAGTAATCACAAATTATTAAAATTTAAGAGGAGGATTCCTTGGTCTTTGGCATTCTATCCTTTGTAAAGTCCAATTAAATTATAGTTTACGTTTTCTAATAGAAGCCAACATTAATATTAATTATATCTCAGTGGTTTTCCTTATTGCTTAAAAATACTAAAATATGTTTTCATTTCAGAGAAAAGTGCTCTTCCTGTGTTCCACATACCTACCCCTTCTATATTTTATCTCCAGATAACATGTGTCACTTTCTCATGTTCTATATAATTTACTTGTTTGCCATCTCCTCTTACACAGATATACACAAACACACACACACACCTTGTGAACCCCATTGAGGATAGGGAATGTTGTTTTGTTCACCATATCCCTATCACTATCACTCAGAAAAGTGCCTGACACATATTGGGAGCTCAATTCATATACTATATATAAAACCTATACATGATATATATAGAAACTCAGTTAATATTGAAAGACTGGATGGAAATATCGAAAATATCTTTTTAGTAATATCTTCTCACATTATGTAAATACAAATATTTTTAAATTATAGAATTTATAGGAACCTAATACAAATTATTAAAGTATCATAAAGACTCAGGATGGCCCAAAGAGAAATAGAAAAAAAATATTTTTGAGTCCTAACACCTAGCCAAATACTTAGTGTGCTGGGCCATGCATATCATGAATGAATAAATAAAAGGAATGGACTAGAACTTAAAACATATATAAAACAAGTGTCCCCAAGCAATATACTGGTATGTTATAAAGCTGTGTACATACATGGTAAACAAATTTAGGTGGCTTCAGGAAGGTCTTGAACTGAATATTGACATGTTTGAGATTTGGATCATCGGGGGCCACAACCCATGTTCTATACATAGTGATGTGAGGAATAAAAATGAGAATGGAAAAGTCAACTCAATAATTCAATAAATATTTATAAACACTTAAAATTGTTTGGACACTAAATCAATACTATAAAAGGATAGAAATATTAATTTATTTAACTGTGTGCCCTCAGGAATAGACAAGGTGGAGAAGTTCTGCAGATGATTATCCTACTAGGCAGCGTAGCTAGAACTATCAAGAACCTGGGTAACCAAGCCACCAGCTTCTTGCTGGAGAGAGTACATCTTCATGGATGAGGTGATATTGAATTAGGTCTGCAAGGTTGGGCAGGGTTTTAATGGCCACCGATAAGAGTGTGAGAGGAGTCTAAGATGAATGAAATTAATATTTTTCAATTATCTTTTATTTTTCCCCCAATAGGAGCTGTATTTGATGAAAGTACTAGAAAAATATTGGTTGTCCAAGATCGAAATAAAGTAAGTTGCTTCTGTTTATAAATTGCTTTCTAAATGTTCAGTTCTCACTAGAGAAAAATAAAATGTAGAAATTTTTATATGCTCAAGGAATTACAGAAAGTTATTTTAAAAGTTATTCCTAAGCAGTTATGGATCATTTGGCTATTCATTTAATCCATAAATGCTTATGCAGGCCTTGAAAAGTTGGGGTAACCTCACTATTGCCCACTATTATTTTATGGCTACTGGAAAATTATTAATGGCTGTATTTAATTGGGAAGACAACTCTCTTTCTAACAGACTATCAAGACATTCTTTCATTCATCCAACATTCATTAAGCTCCTACTCCGAGCCAGGTGCTGAGCATGCAAAGATTAGTAAGACAATACCCCTGGTGTCCTGCATCTCACTATCCATTTGGGAAAGCAGTCATACAACAGATGGTAACAATTTACTTTGCCTTTAAAAAGTCGCTAAAGAATTATCAGAAGAGGTGATATTTAAGTTGTATCTTGAAGAATGAATAGGAGCTTACCAGGAAAAAAAAGCAGACTGAGATCATTAGAATTCTATACATAAGGGCACAGGGTTTGGAAAGGAGCTGACTTGGTGTTTTAGTCCGTTTAGCCACTATAACAAAAATACCATAGGATGGGTGACTTAGACAGCAAACATTATTTCTCACTAGAGGCCCGGTGCACGAAATTCATGCACTCGGGGAGGGGGGTCCCTCAGCCCGGTCTGAGCCCTCTCACAGTCCAGGAGCCCTTGGGGGATGTCCTTAGTGCTGCCGCGCGGAGAGGAGAGAGGCTCCCACCACCGCCGCTGCACTCACCAGCCATGAGCCCAGCTGAGCGACGCTCCCCCTGTGGGAGTGCACTGACCACCAGGGGGCAGCTCCTGCATTGTCTGTCCCCTGGTGGTCAGTGCGCGTCATAGTGACCAGTCATTCTGCCATTTGGTCGATTTGCATATTAGTCTTTTATTATATAGGATAGTTATGGATGTTGGGAGGCCAAGATCAAGGCGCCAGCAGAGTTGGTGTCTGATGAGGTCCTACCTCCTGGTTCATAGGTGTTTGTCTTCTCACTGTGTCCTCACATGGCAGAAGGGACACGGGAACTCTCTGGGATCTCTGTCATAAGGACACTACGCCCATTTATGAGGGCTCCGCTCTTATGACATAGTCATCTCTCAGAGACTCCCCTTATAATGCCATCGTCACATTGGGAATTAGGATTCACATATGAATTGGGTGGAGGTGGGGAGGACATAAACATTCAGTGCATTGCACACTGTGGAAAGAATAGCAAAAACTTCATTGTGGCCAGGAGTGTAGGCAGTGGAAAAATATGTGACCTAACAGCTAGATTGGGAACAGAATATAAAAAGCCTTGTACACAAAAATAAGAAGTCTACTCAACTAAAACCAACAAAGGTTTTTAAGAAACAAATGTTTTCATGCTCACTCAGGAGTATAAAAGTTAAAGAGAATAATTATTTTAATGCTTTCAGAGACTTCAGTAAATATCAGTGGACAGAGCCAAAAATTTTCCCCAGCATATATGTTTTTAAATTTTATTTTTTTTAAATACATTTTTATTGATTTTTTATAGAGAGGAAGGGAGAGAGATAGAGAGTTAGAAACATCGATGAGAGAGAAACATCGATCAGCCGCCTCCTGCACATCCCCTATTGGGGATGCGCCCGCAACCCAGGTACATGCCCTTGACCAGAATCGAACCCGGGACCCTTCAGTCCGCAGGCCGACGCTCTATCCACTGAGCCAAACCAGTTTCGGCATGTTTTTAAATTTTAAACAACTATTGGCAATGATAGCTGAAAGTATCACACATTTCTCAGAAATGCGATCTAAAAGCATTCTCATAGTTATAAGTAACTTTCGAAGTTTTAGTTAAGGCAGGTTCTCTGACTCAAACTAAGCTTTATCAACAGAAATTTATTGCGTACAGAAAGTATTTTGTTCCTGGCCCTCAGTAAGTCCCTTCTTCCTCCCGCTGCCTTACACATCTGTTGATGGAACCTAAAAGGGAGTCCCCTGGCAAAGCAGAAACTGGTTAGCAGGATCCCAGCTCCAGCATCATTAGGCAGAGCACAGAGGGTGAGTTTGGAGCTGAGAGACAATCATAGCATCCGCTTATTACAAATTCACGTTCCAGGCCCCGCTCCAACCTCCTGAATCAGAAACACTGGGAATGCTGCTCAGCA
This sequence comes from Myotis lucifugus, assembly GCF_000147115.1. Classification (NCBI taxonomy): domain Eukaryota; kingdom Metazoa; phylum Chordata; class Mammalia; order Chiroptera; family Vespertilionidae; genus Myotis; species Myotis lucifugus. Next base: position 3,219,055 of record NW_005871049.1, on the reverse strand, counting down.
GTTCATATTCACAAACCTAGGTGACTCGGGTACATGGTCAAGTTTGAGAACTGCTACCCTAGCACATTGAGCTCCGACTCTTCATTTGCTGACTTGCAAACCTGCCAGTAATTGGTCCTCTAAGAGTGAGAAAGCAATGCTTTTCATATTCCTACTGTGCTTCTGGGCAGCTGGGACTGGCAGAGGCTGGAGACAAATTTAGATTACTTAAGACTTTGGATTCTGTATGGGTTACATAGAAATGATACTCCTTTTTAGGGCTTCAATTTTGTTGTTTTTGTTAATCCTCACCCAAGGATATATTTTTCCTGTTAATTTTTTTTTTTTTTTTTTTTGCGAGAGTGGAAGGGAGAGGGAGAGACAGAGAGAGAGAAAAATCGATGTGAGAGAGACACAGTGATTGGTTGCCTCCTGCACATGCCCCAACCAGGGCCGGGATTGAGCCTGCAACCAGAATCGAACCTGAGACCCTTCAGTCTGAGGGCCAACAATCTAATCACAGAGCCAAACCAGCTAGGGCTTCAATTTTATTTTTTAAGCTATAAGCAGAGAACCATCTGAGAGCAACAAAAGATGAAAACTGAGTTTTCATGTATAGTTCAGTGTTGTAATAAAACAATATAAAGTGTGATACTAAACCATATTTAATTTCTGTAATTATATTGTTGTTAGGTGGAATTTAAGCATAAATAACAGCCATTAACCATAAACAACTAATTAGCATTCTTTCTGACATCTGAGACAGTTCTCCTTTTAGCGCCTCCCTCTGCCCAGGCATTGCTGTCAAGGCATTCTTGCAGAGCAGAGTTTAACCCTCACCACAAACATATGCACACAGACACAAAGCTAAAGTGATACTTAAAATGGATCCTTTCTCCTTCCCTAACCATATAGTCCAATACTTCACCCGCCCCATGATTTTGAGAAATAAAAGGTCTAACAGTGGCTTGATCTGTAAACTGGGTGCTAAAAAAGCCAAGACCAGGGCAGCGACCTGTTCACTTACTCACTGGCATTCCCGAGTTCCTGTACTGACTACATTGTTGGCTCTGTTCTGAACTCAAAGCAAACATTAGTGAACAAAGCAAAGTTCCTATGTCTGTAGCTTATATTCAAATGGGTAAGATAAGAATAATCAACAAGAGAATAAATAATATATAAGGCAGTGATGTTAAGAAAAATACAGTGGTATGGGGAGAAAGAGAATGGGCTTGCTACATTGTGCATTAATTTCTGTACACCCGGCCCCCTAGCACTCAATAAATTTTTGTTCAATGAATAAACTTACTAAGAGATCTCTATGGCAGCTTCTATCTTATTGGTAAGGATAATACAATAGCTAATGTATTATCTAAGTACAGTGGATCTGTGCCGGCTGGTATTGCTTAGTGGCTGAGCTTCGACCTATGAACCAGGAGGTCACAGTTCAAATTCATAAGCCCTGGAATGAATGTAACCCAAACAGTACAAATTCTGGTTGGATTACATAGAATGTTCCAGTGAGGTCTGAAGAAAAGAGCAAAAGATATATAAAAAGGCAGAAAACAGTAGTTAAGGATTAGTGGGAAAATAGCTAAACAACTTTTAAAATTTATTGAAAGATGGATAGAATCAGAAGGCCTGGATTTTAACCAAGTTTACTACACTCTAGCTCTGTCACCTCAGGCAGGTTATTAAGTCTTTTTATGCCCTCAGTTTTATCGCTTCCAAAATGGGAATAGTCCTTCATGGATTACTGTAAAGTTTAAATGTGTGTAATTCTTCGGTTTTTTTTTTTATTGATTTTTGAGAGAGGGATAGAGAGAGGAGAGAGAGAAACCTCAATCTGTTGTTTCACTTATGTATGCATTCATTGGTTGATTCTTGTATGTGCCCTGACTGGAGATCGAACCTGAAACCTTGCTGTATCAGGATGACGCTCTAACCAACTGAGCTACCTGGCCAGGGCTAAACGTATATAATTCTTATAAAAACATTTAGGTAATATATATTACCTAGTATTTGTTGTTGTTGTTGTTATTATGTTGCTCAACCCAGTTAATGGGGAGTATTCTTTAATATTAAAAAAGGAGATATACTCATCTCTCCATAGATCAGATCTACAGTAACCAGGTTTTCAAACCACCTGACAAGGGCCTCTCTACCTCCCACTTAGACTAACTGCAGGCCGAAGCTTTTTTGGAGATGGAGGAAGCTTTTTTCAAACATGCTCTTTAAAGCTAAATGGTGCCAGAAAATATAAAAAACTACTCACCAGCATAGAAATAAACTTAATTTTTCCATAGCTAAGGTTTATAAAATAAAGAAAATCAAATTTGTATGAGATGTTTTCAGTCCTTCTATCTAGCATGTTCTCCCTTCCAATAAGTTCATATCTCCAAATGTAATCAAGAATCAATCTCCAATTTTTGTCATCAAGTCTAAGTTTAAAAAAAATTGGCTTTTATTGTTTTGAGGAAGTATTCATATCTCTTGTTAGAAATAGAATTTATGGTGGTGAAGTCCAGTATCCTATTGGAGAGAAGATTGCAGCGTTTCCATATAAACATAGCTTCTGGAACCATTTCAGAATAGAACTCCCCGAAGACAGTGCATTAATGTAGACATCCTTAGAGATAATCTTCCTACGTTAATAAAATAAAACATAATATGCGTTATAAATGAACCTCAAGTCTGAGCCAGACACAGAAGGGTGGAAAGCCTGAATTCTGAGCCCACATAATCAGCAGTCTGTGGAAACTCTGGGAATCATGCCACTGCTCTCCAACCTAGCATAGTTGGGAAATGACACACTTTAAGAAGCACCCGTCCAGGAAATGAGAGGGCCGCAAAGCACACCATAAAAAGGTCCATGAACTTGTTTTATGAATGAAGAGTAGAGGGTGTCCTGGCTCCAAGCTGTAGTGCCTTTATGAGTATGTCCTAATTTCTCATTCTTCAGCTTTGATCATGGTGGTTGGGTAGGTATAACAAACTTCTAACAGGAAAAAATATGTTAGCCATAAGCATATTGTCCCATGCCTTTTCATAATTATTTTTAATCAGTTTTCCCCATGTTTATCTCCATTCCAAGATCAGATCTTCCCACCTGTCTCTCCCCACCCCCAAAGAAGGTGCACAAAAAAACCCACAAACTTAATCAGTTTTATTCACACTACCCATGAAATCATTAACACACAGGGCAAGAAAAATCATAAGGTTAATATATCTGATTAGACACATAATACAGAAAATAAATGTGAAATTAAAAGTAGTGTACTTCAGTGATTACATTTTTACTGTATTTTCTACTTATTTATAGCAGCATCTGTAAGATTCCTCTATTTGTTAATAGTTAACTAGCAGCAATTTTTTTAAAATTACACTAATTCAGTAGATGTTTCCCTTCACTGTTTTATTCATACAGAATTTATCACATTAACCAAACAAAACCACTTCTATTTCCCAAAGAAAACAGTGGGAAAATAATTCATAAGTTACCAGTTCCCCCCCCCCCCCAAAAAAAGGAAAAGAGTAATGAGGACGGAAACTGGAAAAAATTTACATGCAATTACCAAAAAATAAACTCTCAACCACCTTGACCAATATGGGTAAATATTGTGGGTCACCATATATGTGTGTTAGTGAATAAAAGCTGTGTTGATGTTATTTTCTGACTTTACACTGCAGTTGAAAAACATGTGGAAGTTCCCAGGAGGCCTTTCGGAGCCTGGAGAAGATATCGGTGTGTATCTTACATATTTTCAATTGGCCTGAAAATGTTAAGGAAATTCATGTTTTACTTTTTTTACTGTATAGTTAAGAATAATATTTTCAATTTTCTAACTGGTTTAGACTAAGAAAATTTCAGAGAGGTTACTTCAGGGCTGATATAAAATTAGCAGCAAAACATGTAACATTAGAACTTACTCCATTAGTATAAAAAATGCCATCAGGACGATACACCTGTTTTTCCCTTTAAGGCTGCTTCTAGAGTGATTTGTTTGAAAGTGAGAAGCTGTGGATATGCATCAGCAAAGTTTAGCATTGAAGGCTATTTGGAATATGACTAAAATTGTTGGAATTAAACTATGAGAAAACACAAATTCTTGACTATGTCATCACACAAGGATGAATAGTAACTTTTACATGAACTTTGAAACAAGTATTATTTATAAAGTCAGTTATAGAGCCATGGTGATGTAATTCTTCTATTTTTGAAAAATTTATCTACTAATTATTGTGACTAGTCAGAAGCCAAAGCATAGTGAAATATCTCATATGAGAAGATCTCACATGAGAGACATAACTCCTTAAAACAAGTTCCTGAGCTCAATATGGAAGACAGGGGAATTTGAAAAAAGCTAAGAATTCTCATTGTCACTGATTTTATAGGAAATAAATGAAAGAATAGAAACTGAGTTTTCCTACCTATTCCTCCTTACCCCACTGGTCTAATACAGCCCCTGTCATAATGAATCAATAGGTAACTCACTTGGATACCAGTACTATTTCTCCACAACTTTTCCCTCAAGATTGCATGTCCCTGTTCTCTTTAGCCAACATTTATGTGAACACAATTTCCTAAATTATCCTTGGATATTTTATATAAAAATGTATATATTCCTGAAACTTAATTTCTAAAAATGTTACACAGATTAAAATGCTCTATATATAGTATACAGCCAACTCTTAACAACCAGTAAGTACATTTACTACATTCAAATAAATTCATAGCAAATTCTGGATTTTAGATACTTATTGACCCAGATTCTGTTGGGTCTTCTGTGGAAATAAAAGGGAATTTGGTAGTGGTGTGAGTGCTGGGAGGTAAAGCCATTTATCCTCGAACACCTAATTATCTTCCACTTTCCTTATGTGATGTATAAGAGCATGTGAATTAGTTAAGCTTATGTTACATCCTCACCCAACCCATACCGGGCAGGAAGCCATCTGCAGGAGGTTTGTGTAGCTTCCTCGCCAATGAACTGGAGTTCATTTTTATGGATCTTCAGAATTTCAGATAGACTTATATTTAAATGTACATGAAGAAACACATTTCCAAGACAAATAGTTAGGTTTAAGTGTACTCCAGAACCCTTCAAGTCCAAGTAGTTAAGAATTTACTACTTTTTATGTATTTGTGGTTGACACAACAACCCACCTACCCAGAGATCATAGATACACCTCAACCGTGTGGAATGAAGGAAAAAGCAGCAGTTGTCATTCACCATACTTTCTAGTATAAATTAAAGCTTTGCCTTAGATTGATAAAACCCTGAAAGCAGCTGGAAATGGTAACTGACAGTAGAGTCCTGAACGACTATGTCTATCCAAAGGCATTTCTGTTCTGTAATACAATACAATACAATAATAGATATTTTTAATGATGAAGCCAAATCATCCAAGAATTATTTATTTTCTTTAAACCCTATATTTAGGAACATAATCTATTTTAGGAATACTGCCATCACCAATGTGCAAGCATTCATACTGGCTCATAAGTAGTAAACACTGGTTAACTGGGAAACATATCTGTTTGCAATCCTTCATTCTTTGTTACTAGGTAAATGAAGCACTATTGTCTGTAGTGTCTAAAAAGAATCAAGAGGAGCATATACAAAATGGAATGCAATCCTCAGGCTTTAATATCTACCCTAGGAGTACAAAGGTTAAAAATGGAGACATTGCCTTCCTAAAAAACCCCATTATCCCTGCCAGGGACAACCCCCTGCATAGCCTGAGGACTGCACCAGTCGCTGGTCTGGGTTCATCTGTGCCCCAGAGTCAGAGTGAAACACTAGGAAAGCCCACATTCTGCACAATTTTTCTATGATTTTATTTTATTTCCATCTAATCCTTCATTAAATATCACAAAATAGAAATAACAAATATAAACTCCATCTCACTATTGTTCTACAACTAAACAAAATGCTATGACGTATTTAAACATATCTCTCAATCAGCAAAAATACGGTAAAAACATAACCTCTTGGTTTTTCCTATGTTCTTCAAACTTGTAACACAGTAAATGTTATTTCAGTTTAGCTTACAGTACGTTAGAATAACAAAGGCCCAGCAGAGAAAAGCACTTTATCCAAATAAAAATTCAGATTCATGGCAAGATCTTTGGAGAAGAGATTTCCATCTGGGGGCAGAAGGGCTCTCTCATACCCTGGACACAGAAGCACCTACTTGCCCATTCAGTTTTCGTCTAGCCACTGCTCTGCTGATTCAAGTTAAACTGATCAGACTACCCAGGCAGTGCTGCTTTGGGGTCCACCGCATTGGTGACTGCTGAACAGGGCTGACTCCCCGACTGTCCTCATCTGTGATCCGTGACATGGAAACAGGCTAGATGGGAACTCAAGGCCCAAATCTTGACTAGTGATACTGAGAACTAGTCAGGACCCCCATGTTTAGTTTTCAAAGTGTTTAAAGAACACTTAACCAATAGTTAAGTGAGACCAGCCAATGACATTAAAAGCTAAGACTAGTGCCACAGTCTTTAATAGATTTAATAACAAATATGGATTCTATACCAGACTGAAAATTATTTTTCTTAGTAAGGAAATTTTTCCCTTTTTAGCATAAATTCTTACACATTTTTAATTTAAAAATATAATTTCTAGCCCTGTGCAACCTGTGGCAAATCTCAATTATAAGGGGAGTAGGCATGTAATTAAAAAATGGCAGACAGATGGCTTACATTTCAGAGCACCTTGCTCCTCCTGCACACAATTCCAGAGCCATTTCTCAGGGAGCATCCAGAGCTACCCAGGGAATTGGGAAGACAGTCCATGGCAGAGCACATGGACTTGGAGACAGTCTCCTTGCCCTCCTCTTCCTTGCCTGTTCTTCACCAGTAAGACCAGCAAGACTACTAACAAGGCAAATATAATTTACTGCTTGACAAACAAGAAAAGGCGGGTACTAAAGTGTATTGGAACAAAAAGCTATGCAACTATGATAATTCCCGGCAAACTGGGTGAGGAAGGCAGCTATTTTCAGGGCTTCTGGTGCCTCTTTGGGAGATAATGGCAGCATCACAGAATTAGAAGAAGCCATCGGGGATCATCTGGATAGTTAGAAAAAGCAGCCACCAGCATATGCTAATGGCAGTGAAAATCCTGCCCCATAAGTTTGTGTGTTATCAGAAAGTCACCCTTCTAAAATGTGGAAACCCTGTTGTATTACAAAGTTCTGTGTACTGCAAGTTTTTAAAAACCTCTGATGGAGTGACTGCAGCATCTGGGTGTTGGAGGAATGAATCTAAATTCTTTGGAATCTCAGGAAACAAAGGAGCTGCCCAAAATCCCAATTGGGATTCTCCGGACTGGGTAATTAGTGGAGAACAACAAAAAGATCGCAAAGGCATCCTCCTGAGATTTGGAGGCCTGACTGTCCTCCACACCTGCCCCAGATCACCAGGAGAGGTCCGAGTCCCTTCGCAGTCTCTACACCCCGCAGCCCTACACGTTCATAAGGAGGGGATCACTTTTTCTCCACACCAACATTTATAAATTCAGGCAGTGTGGGTGGATGGTCAGGAACAGGTAACGACGAAGAAACATGTAGGAACAGTAACTGCAGCTTTGCAACCTATGTTTTCACCTTTTGAGAAGTAGAGCAGGAAGAAGTTAAAAATATGTGACCCCAAAAACATCAGGTGGATAGGCCCCCCAGTAGCAGCCAAAGAAATATTCACTATTTTGAAAGCTTCTTAGGTGTACAGTGGTAAGAAAATACTTTGGTGTTTCAGGGTGTCGGAGTTTTTATTGAAAACTTCACTTTCTTAAAGTTTTGCTTCTGAACCTTTAGATAAAGTTCTCTAACTGAAAATCCTTGACGATTACCTTCTGAAAATGTGATTCTTATTGATTTGTACATCTTTTCTTCACGCAGGAGACACAGCAGTTCGAGAAGTTTTTGAAGAAACTGGTATACGATCAGAATTCAGGTCCCTCCTGAGCATTCGGCAGCAGCACAGCCACCCCGGGGCTTTCGGGAAGTCGGACATGTACATCATCTGCCGCCTGAAGCCGCGTTCCTTCACCATCGAGCTGTGCCCGCACGAGTGCCTGCGGTGCGAGTGGATGGACCTCACCGACCTGGCCAAGGCCGCCAACACCACGCCCGTCACCAGCAGGGCCGCGCGGCTGCTGCTGTACGGGCACAGGGAAGGCTTCGAGAAGATTGACCTGACCATGGACCAGTTCCCAGCTGTTTACACGGGCTTGTTCTACAAACTCTATCACAGGGAACTGCCAGACAGTTACAAAGTGATGACGGGAGTGGACTAAATCATATTTACATGTGTAAAAATTTTTAGTAAGTTGTAGATTAATGTGTGCCATATTCTAAGAATGGTGCACATTTTGGGTTAACTAAATCTCTGACTTTAATTTTCTAATGTGTATGATTTCCATGAAGAAAATTTGCAAGTGCACACATTTTTAAAGCCTCTTTTCGAATGGAGTGAATGTATGGAAAGATTGTAGCTCTAAGTAAGCGTCACTGGATAAAGGCAAATGCTATATAAAAGGTGGAAATTTATACATTTTCCAGGAATTCTTGTTGTTTTCTTTACTAAGGCAATGGTTAAATACTTTACTATTAGATCAAAGGTTATCTGACCAGTTATCCAAACTGAGCAGACAGCTGCACACATTTTCTTTTCCTCTCGTTAACAAATTTCTAAAATATACCCCTTCCTTCATGTGAAACGAGATCAGATGGTGCCCTTAAGATCAGCTCTTAGCAGACATGGGAAGAAAAAGTATGGCTTTCTGGCCAGGTCCTGTTTTGGGTCCAAGTTTATACTGCCCATTCCGCTTCAATGCCACATACCAACTGGAGTACTTTCTTGACCGGTAAGTGTTGTAGTTATTGGATTCCAACCGTTCAAAAAAGAAACACTCATCCGTAACACATTTCTGAAAAATAAAGGAAGAATAAGTAGTTGTTATTGTTGCTATTATTATTTTACTCTGCATATTAAATGTTTTGACAATTCACTGCCCATTCTGCTCAACCAGCAGCAGTACTGTTGGGTTCAGCGGGACAGTCAAACCAGCCAGACTCGGCAGGCCAGGCTCTGACACAGCCCAGACCCGAAGAAGGATGCAGGATGGCCTCCAGCTAATCTCTTCGATGGAGGCAGCCACAGACCCTCTCTGCAGCCCCATGGGCAGGTATGTGTTAGGTGACAAGGGCACACAGGTAGTGTAGGAACCACACTGGCTCAGACTTAAGTACCCCCCACACATAGCTTTCAGGGCTCTCCACAAAGAGGGGTACACCCAGTACCAAACCTCCCCCCTACACCTGGGGAAACCCAAAGCTATGGCTTCCAGTGGGGGTTTATGGTCCAGCCATGCTCATCCAATCCAGAGGCAGGTTACCAACTGGGTCGTGTTGACTTAGCAGGGTTCCCGTGAAACAGTGCTGGACAGGTAACTTTCCCAAAGGCAAGAAACAGTTCCTTAAATTATATTTTTCCCAGTAGCTAATATTGTTTCAACGGCATAACTGAATAGTTTATTGTACAGGAAATAGTGAATGTATATATCGCCCCCAAATTGTATTGAAACATATATGATTGGCATTCTCAAAACACTGAGAGATCATGAGGAACAAGTGATGGAGAACATACTCCTTTCTGGCAGTTTCTTGTGGGAGGGGGAACTACTCTGCCTTTTGACTTCAATCCAGCTATTTATTGAGGGGAGAAAATAGCCAGCTAAACAAATAGTTAGATCTGGTGATACGATTCCAAGTCATCAAGTCTGATAGGCTGCCACATGATTTCAGGTAAATGTTCAAAAATCAACTTCACACCCTGGCCAACGAGGCTCAGTTGATTGAGCATCAATCCCACGCATCAAAAGGTTGCTGGTTAGATTCCCGGTCGGGGCACATGCCAGGGTTGTGGGCTCCATCCCTGTTAGGGGGTGTGCAGGAGGCAGCCGTTCGAGGTTGTGCTCTCACATTGATGTTTCTCTCCATCTCCCTTACTCTCTCTCTAAAAATCAAACTATTTTAAAAACTCAATTTCACATGGTAGCAATGATGATACATACTGACCTCTGGGTGGGAGTGGGGAGAATCAACAAATGATTTGCTCACTTTAAGGGAAGAAAGGAAAAATAATTTATTTTTTTATATTTCAATTATAGGTAAATGAATAAAATCATAGAGAAAGGTATATAATTTTACACCTGTTTCTATCTCCACATATAAATACAGCATGCGCACAAGCCCATGGCTTTGCATTAATGAGTGCACCAGGTTGCCACTTCTGTCTGGATACTCAAATCTAGGAAACTTCAGGACTGGGAAAACCCACATTCAAAAGACTTGAATCTTTTCCGGGATTCTTTGGTTCCAAGATCAACTGAGCAATGGCACAAACTGACAGGGGGAAAAAATCATAAATCAATAAGCAAAACAATGAAAAGAGCTGGTGTAATAACCAAAGTGAAAGGTTCTGAGAGAGACCTAACAGAGAACGCATACATCTCAGGCGGTTAAAGTGAGGGTGCATTGCAGGTCCCGTCGGCGGCTTGCAGCAGTGAGAATTTTATTGGATGCTTACTTGGCTTTTGTTCATTAAACTTTTTAAAACTGAAATGCAAAATCATCCAGGTTTTTTTTTTTTGCAACAAGTTAGTAAAGCAACGTAAGTCTTTCTGATACAAATAAAACCCAGGAAGCCTTGCAGTGGAGCCAGCTCCGTCACAGCCAGGACTGCGGCTGGGGAAGGCCCGGTTGTGGTAACAGGGGAACCCTGCAGTCGTGTGGGGCATCCACAGCCCACACCTCCACTCAGCCTCTGGTGAAATGCCTTCCGCCTCTTGTGATGACTGACGTTAACCTGTGTTCCTTTGTCATTTTTCAGCACCACTGATAAAAACCTCCCTCTTTCCCAATTCTAGGTTTGAGACGAGGAGTGGAAGTGAAAGGAAGTAAAGAGTGAAAGGAAAAGTCATACCGATCATAAAGATAACAGGGAAGGTTGTCATGGAGTGACGCAGGCTAACTCCCCAGTCGTCAGGACACTGATACGCTCATTTGGGGTGTTCTGTCAACTTCCAGGGCGCCCCACCTTGCCGCTGGCACTCCTTACAATGGCTGGCCTACGGGGATGGGTGCCATGCCAATAATATTCGCCTTCTCTGCCAGTTCCTACTATTTCAGAGAAGAGAAACAGTACCAGGGATTAAGTGGGCACTACATCATGGAACCCACACACTGTTTCCACAGAGGTTACTTGTACCTTTACAAAAACAGCGCGGGCGGAAGGAAAGCTGGCTTCTGTGCCAAACGTTCAGACACGTACGTTTACTAAACAAGTGGTACGCGCTTGAAAACAAACTGCGGTGCTTTTTCAAATGGGTCGTAGGGCAAAATTCGGCTCTCAGGAAAAGCAGGGGTTTCACATGACCATGTAAGTACAATTTCAATTCTCTCCTTTCTCAGTTTACAAATCTTCGGTGACTGTGACCTCAATGTTTCTATTAAAAATTGATGCAATAGAAGTTCCCTTAACCTTTATAAACATGTTTACAGAGCTTTTTTCCTATTCCCAGTGTTCAACTTCTCACCACTTCAAACCTCAGAGAAAGGGGGGGTCCTCCGGAGGAATGACATCACAGAGGACGTGACTAAGTAGCCACTTCTCACACCTTTTCATCAAATTAAATTTTCCTTTATTTTGGTTTATTTTAATTTTAAAATAATGTTAAGATATAGAAAGCACACGGTTCCAATAATACATGCATTTATTTAACGTGTGTTTTGTCTTCTAGGCACTGGGATTGGTCAGTGAACAAACTGAATGAGGACCATGCCTTTGTGCCACTCCAGTCTAGCAGGTGGAGACACCAAATAAGCAATGAACGTAAGTGGGTGACTTGTGTGCCAGATTAGAATGAATCCTGTGGAAAGAGTAAAAGCGAGAATGAGAGGGGTTGGGAGTGGGACGGTTGCAACACTAAATAGCACAGTCACAGGAGGCTCCCCTGGGAAAGTGACATTTGAGCAAATGCTGGGAGGTGAAGGAGTTAACCATCCAGACATGAGAGCAGGGCATTTTGAGCACAGAGAGGGGACAGCCAGCGCCAGCTAGAGCAGGATCAGGCCTGCAGCGTGTGAGGTGCTGCAAGGAAGCCCGGGTGCATGAAGGGAGGGGAGGCGGACATGAGGTCAGAGAGGAAACGAGATAGATTAGGAGCTATTGTAAATTCTCTGGGAAAATGGGAAACCACTGTAGGCTTTTGAGCAGCAAAGTGGCATGACCTGACATTCTCCCAGGGTTACTCTGGCTGCCAAGACCACACTGGGCAAAGGCCGATGCCGGGGCACCTGTATGAGGTGGGCTGAGTATCACAGGCAGAGGGAGTGGAGACTCAGACCGCAGTGGTGGCCATAGGGATGGTAAGAAGCTGTCTGCGTCTCACATGAGAATTCCAAAAAATTTATGTAGATTCCTCCTCCAAGGAGATGGCGCATAACCCTGCCCCCTTCAGTGTGGGCCGTGTGCAGTGACTTCCCTCCAAAGAAGACGGTATGGTACTGGGGGGACGATCACTCCACAGTGCTCCCTGCCCTCGCTCCTCCCTGTGCCACTGGCCTCAGGAGTCTCGCCTGCTGCTACATATTAGATTTGAACCTTCTGGTCATTTCCCCATGCTCTGTTTTTGGATTGTTTGTTCTTTTACAGTACTTTGATTTTGCAGTTTTGGCTTATGAGGGAGTTTGCTCAACATGAATCCAAAAATGCTTGTGCTTACACCACTTCTGATAATTAAAAACAGAGACGATGTAAGTATTAATACCGACTATTTCAGAACAAACTCAAACACACAAATTGTGAAAAGTTAAAAGGAAATTTTAATCTTGTAAAAAATAAAAATACATATGTTGTATAACATTTTATAAGATTGGTTTCTAAAAGAAGCAATAATTCTTATTAGGCAGTAACCTTTGCATTTAATTGTACTTTCTCTCTTAAATGATATACATTCCTCCTTAATTGTTGCATTTTTCTGACAATTTTGATCAGTATATATTGTCAATCTAGATCAGGGAGCCCTCAAAAAGCTAGTTTCCCTACTTTGCGTGTAGGCTTCATAGTGAAGGCCCCTCAAGTAAGAAACTTATTCTCCAGGCAGGTAAAAATAAAGTATTTTACTTTTACAGTGATTAAATGTATATCCTCAGAGAATATAAATGATTTCTCATGTTTCACTATTATGGATCAACACAGGTCACACATACTCGAATACTTACTGAAATGTTTTGTTTGGTGAGCACAGTCTCTCACATTTTACAGAAAACAATGTGGGACTTCCTAGCAGATAAAGACCAGGCAGATTGTTTCAGTTCAATGCTAACATTGAGGTTGCTCGGTGCTTTAAACTTAAAACTACAATTGCCTCACTATATGCAATTTTTTTTAAAAAATCTACTACAATTTTGTGAACCCTTAAGAAATCATAAATCCTAATATTTGCTCTGGACTTCTGTTGCTCATAGCAACAGAATTTCTCCTGCTATGGAATGGAATAAGGAGTCTGTTGTGGATTAAAGGCTACTCCACGTCTGCCTCCAAATATAGGCTTTGGCAGTTAAATATAGTTACTCTTTGAACTTTTGTATTTTCTAGCTTCGAAGGGGGATGGGGGAGAGACCCTTAAGAAATGTTTGCAAACAGTGAGAAATCCTTATCCTGAATGCATTCATACCATTAATACATGAAGGTGTTGGAGGAAAAAAATGGGACACAACTTAGTCATTTTTCATGCACTCAACTGGTGGCAACCTACCTGACGTGACTTAGAAACCAAATGTTTTATGTAGCCAGAGTGCTCTCTTTTTGAGGGGAACTGGCACGTTTTACAAATCTCTGGGGGATCCCACACAGGGATGAGCCCTAACACAGCAGGCGGAATGGGGCCGGGTAGTTGAAGAGCAGGAAGAACCATGCCTTTGTCAAGTGCAAGTTCATAACCGCAGTTTCTCAATTCAAGGAGCCACTGCACGCCCAGGGGGTGCTTCTGGTCACAACACTGGACTGACACCAACAGCAGCGACTGCTGGCAGCTCCACGCCTCTGGGTCTGACTCTGCCCCTTACTGAGCCACCACCAGCACCTCCTTGGTTTGAGGTGTGTGATTACTTTCTCATCCGAAGATTGACACAGCCCACCCAGCCTGACACGAAGGAGACAGGATTGCCGCTAAACAGGCATGGCAGCCGGCCACCCAAATGGAGTGGTCAGATTAGCGATTAACCGTGAACTTGCCAAGTATAGATCCTAAGATGGAAGCTGGAACCATGATGCCATTCCTGAGAGGAAACCGATAAATTCTGAATTTCCCATTTATGTAGAACAGCTGTAGCTTTGTCTCTACAGAGGAGTGTGTGGTAAATCTCTAAGCATTGCTAAATTCACTCTTACTGCTGTGTCGGGAAGAATTAACACACATCCGAGGAGACAGAAACACATTTCAGATGAAATAAAAGGCCGTGACCTTAATCTTGTGGAAGGTCCTGGTTAGCTAAGGAAGAAAGGAGGAAATTTCTTTTAGAGCACTTTATGCTTCTAGTGGTACGGAATCAACAGTTTTGGAAGCTTAATGCGTATTTACCAAGAAAAGAGATCAGAATTCCCTGAATTCTAACTTGTAGAGAACTCTGTAAGAATGAGAGATTGTTCCATTTTTAGGTCCCTGGTCTTAAATGCTTCTCCTCTTCTAAGGACGCCCGTAGTTTCAGAGATGCACTTGAAAGCAGAGTAGCTTCTGTTTTCATCTCTTTTGACAACATGGAGCCTTTTATCATTACAAACGTACCCACTCCAGACTGTTCTCGAGATAAACAAGCCCTTCAATGGCCACCTTACAGGGCAGCCATTATTATCAGGTTACTGGGTCTTAATCTCAATGAGTAGAAAACCACAGGGTAACACTCTCAAATCTCTCCCTGAGCTAGATCAAGACAGTCCTAGAAAAGGCTAGAGCTTTAAAAGCATTTGACGAGGGTCATCCATAGTTAGTTATGACATAGCCAATGTGTACACCTCCTTCTTTCCACCATCTTCACTGCCTGACAGGAGCCAAACCAACACTGTTGTAAAAGCCACAGGGATTCACACCATGTATGACTTGTCACATCTGGAGGTGAGAAGAGTAGGGTTAAACCCCTCTTCCTCCCCCTACAAGATCAAGGGCATCTAAAATTACCCGCTGCTTCACTGTCCTGGAAATATTTAAAATGCTACTTTGGTAGCGTCCCAAAGTATTACATCACCCCTTGAGTTGACAACAGACTGGTAGAAAAAAAAGACAAGAACAGTGGAAAAAGTGAATGTTCCAGGCAAGCAGTCCATCTTTTAGAGCTATTTTTCACCTACAAACGTCATCCATTCCCCTGATTCCACTACCACCTTGATGCTGATGACACCAAAGCCATATGTCAACACTGACCTCTAAGCTCCAGACCCATACCTCCAACCATGTAGTGAACATCCTCACCGGGTTTCTCTTCGGCAACTCAACTGAAATAGGTCTACATCTCTCCCCGGCACTTGCTCTTTTCCCCTTCCCCTTTCCCATCCACCCTCTCATCCAAACCAGAAACCTAAGGGCCATCTTTGACTTTTCCCTCTGCTGTACTCCTAAACATTTTCCCTCTCAGGTGCTAGTCCTTGGCTCAGCCTCTCTGCCCTGCTATTGCCAGGTGTCATCATCGATTGCCTGAACCGGCCCATCTCCAGCAATCTTGGCTGCCTCAAAGCCATCCTCTAGAAAGTAACCACTTAGGACCTATTATGTATTAGACCCTGATGTTGACACTTGATACAAGTTATCTAATTTATAACTTATGGTCTTCACAAAAACAATGAGATAGGAAGGATCATTAGGGCCTCTATTTTACAGATACGGGAACTAATTCAGAATCCTTGGTCCAAGAACCCACAGCTAATCAGCAGCAGAGCCAGTATTTATACATAGGATCAGAGCCCACATTCTCAAATAGCATTCCACACTGCAAGGGTTTGTCAAATTTGACAGAAGAACCCTAACACTGATGCTCAAAAGTGTATATGTCCATCCCACTGGTCTTCAAACAACTGCGCAATATAAGGATTTAAAAACAAAACAACACTGTAGTTTCAAGCTTTGCAGAGAAGGCAGGAAAAGCAGTGAGCGAGGCCTCACACTCTGGAGTAAAAGCTGCCTCAGAGGAGCTGAGTTTGCTTGCTTACTTTTTTACTCCCTCCGAACTTCAGTTTTTGTATCTGTGAAATAAAGAGCATGATACCCTGCATTTTATAGGGTATGTATGGATATTAAATAGTATAATGCTTCTAAAACCCTTAATGAAGATTTAACAAATACCAACATCAGTACATACAGAGCATAAAAGCAAACAAAGAAACAAACTACAAAAACAGAAAGCATTACTTACAGAAGCCTGTAACCGGCCGTCCTCCTTCATAGCGAGATAGCGGTTGGCACACACTCCTTTGATAGACACGACCCCTCTCTCTTCTGCTTGAAGTTGGAGTTTGACTAGAAGTAATGGGAAAAGTGACCTTTGTAGCATCATAGGAAAAGCAGCCAACTACATGCAATATAAAGACAGGAGACACCCCAGCAACCAGATAGTCCACTCTGGAAGACTGGCTGGGGGACAGGGGGGGTGGGGGTCTGGGGGGATGGATATCAATTAAATTCTATGAGAGTGAGATGCAGGTCCACTAGAGGGGGCCTCCTGACCCCCTTCTCAGTACAGTGTCAGAGAGCAGAGGAGTGACAGAATGGAGAATTTTTTCCCTTTTATGTGCAATTAGCCTCTACTTGGCTAGATAACTGCTTAATTTTTTTAAAGTAGATTGTAGGAAAACAAAAAATAGATATTACTTTAATATAATGATAATGTCACATAGACAAGGCATCTAGTTAATTCAAATAAAAATGAAATTAAAATTTTCTGTTTTGCTCTTCTTGCAAATTTCCAATTTGAATTCTCCTGCATAGAACAGCATTCCCCAAAATGTACTTGGCTAACAGAGGTTACATAAAAAAACAGTCCTGGGGCCAAATAAATTTACGAAACAACTGTTCTGTTTATAAGAAAAGCACTTTAGACACAAACATCCAGGCAACTTGAACGTAAAAATGTGGGAAAAATATAAAATGCACACCCCCAATGTAAGAATGTTGATATGGCTATTTTAACATCAAATGATGCAGACTTCAAGGCAAGTAATATAACTAAAGATAACAGGGTTATTTCATGATAAGAGGGTCAGATATAGCAAGAAGACATAATAATCTTAACTGAGTAGCACCTCTTAATAGAATTCTGAAATATCTGAAACAAAAATTGACTAAAAAAATAAATAAGAATATAGAATATATGAATAACATTATCAACCAACTTGACCTGACTTTTTAAAATTTTATTTTAGATCAGGTAGGTTTCATTCACCTGAGACTTTTTTTTTTTAAAGATTTTTTAATTGATTTTTAGAGAGAGAGGAAAGAAGAGAGAGAGAGAGAGTGAGAGAGTGAGAGAAAAACATTCATGTGAGATCTAAACATTGATCAGCTGCCTCCTGCAGGGCCCCTACCAGGGATCGAGTCTGTAACCCAAGCATGTGTCCTGATCGGGGATAGAATCAGAAACCTTTCAGTGCATGGGGCAATGCCCGACCAACTGAGCCACACAGGCCAGGGCTCACCTGAGACTTTATTTTCCTTTTAACATCATAGTTGTTTGGAAACTGCTAAAAAATTAACTCTGCCACCATAGCAAGCTATCCAATGCTTATTTGCCTAGTGGACTTGAATTGTTCAAATTAAATACAGCTGAAAAGTTCTTTCTCCAAAGACACCATGATGTTAAGATGGCCTCTGGTTCTGAACTATTGGTGCTCCTGGTTCCTTTATTTTTAAACAATTTGAGATATAATTCACGTTGCGTACAACCTTGTTGCCCCACATTGCCTGTAACCAGTAGCCATTATATCCATTCTTATTTCTTTTGCCTACTTCCCCATGCAATCTCTGTCCTACCCAATATAAGCAAGAGCTAATGGAGTATGCAGAACAGATTCTTGTGGATGAGCTGCTGCTCTCCCATGCTGCCGGCTTTATTGGAATAAAAGCTCAGATATGATTCAACTCTGTCTGCTCAATTGGCTCAAGTGGTGACAGGCAGTCTGGACCCATTGGTTGTCCGGTTTCATTGTCACCTATTCTGGAGAGCCTTCTGTGCTTGGTCTCTCCTGCTCCACCCCTCAGTTTAGGATGGGAACCTCTCCACTCTCCGGGGCCTGCTTCCTCTGCTCAGAAGTTTTACACCATCTTTGTCTGCCCCTCCCTGTCCAGGGGCTTCTTGAGGGCAAGGAACTGAGCTGTCCAACTCTGTATCTGGTTCTCACGTGCCAGGCACACAGGAGTATGTGAGGAAGCTCACGTGGATGAAAAGCAGCTTGGGAGGGAAAATAGGTGGGGATGAAAATGGGTCACAAGCTAACCTGACAAGCTCAGGAAAGGCCTGCCTGGTGGCCTTGCAACCTCAGAGACCTCAAGTAATCACAAAGGTTGGTCTGCAATTACAACTTTCTAACTAAAAGTAGTTTATGGCAGGTAGTCATGTCCTAGGCTAGAATCTTCCCTGACAAAAGTCAGTCTTTACTTTAACTGAGCCTGTGTATTAGTCTTTTGTGTATCTACCATAACACACCTTTGGAATGTCTGGATAACTTCCTTGTTCCGGACCCCTCAGGGCACAACCGAAGCACCAGAGCAGAGACTACAGATCCTCTAGTTGTTATTTGTATCATGTTCTTTGTTGACTATTCACTATCCTGTACCCACCTATGTAAAAGATGTATCATTCTCTAACCAGTTTGGCTTAGTGGATAGAGCGTCGGCCTACAGACTGAAGGGTCCCAGGTTCGATTCCGGTCAAGAGCATGTACCTTGGTTGTGGGCATATCCCCAGTAGGGGGTGTGCAGGAGGCAGCTGATTGATGTTTCTCTCTCATCAGTGTTTCTAACTCTCTATCCCTCTCCCTTCCTCTCCATAAAAAATCGATAAAATATATTTTTTTAAATTAAACAAATAAATAAAAGATGTATCATTTTACTTCTTATCCAATTCCAGAGGTTTCCCGCTTTGCTTTTTCCTGCCTCCCTAATCTATCACCAATGAATGTCATGTAACCTACTTATGTCTTCTCTTTTGATTGTCGTATAAAATCAGGTGCAAAATTGCCATCTTCTAGAGCTTTATCTCAATGTGTTGAGATTTTACTCCTGGCAATTGTTGACAGTTTGGCTCAAATAAACTCACAAAAATTATTTATATGGTTGAATGTTTCTTATGTTGACACGGCTAAAGAAGCAATTGCAGTGATGTCCTCAGTGTCATGAGACTACAGAAAAGGACACGGATGATCAGGTGGTAAGTCTGTCTAGGAGGAGTGAGGTCTAGGCTAACTTCTGAAGGTCAAGTAGGAGATAAGCTAATGAACAAGGTCCAGGGTAAGGAGACACGGGGGATGGTATTGCAGGTAGACTATCATCCCAGGACTGAGGCACATAACAGCCACACTTGTTCTACACGGCCAGGTCCTAGGCAGCCAGAGCCATCAGCATAATCCAGCTGAGCAACTACAGGTCCAGTAATCTGATTTCCTCTCCAATCAGTTACAAGGGAGAAAAAGGATGGAAGGAGGACCTGAGACTAAAATGGCTTAAAACTCACATATTTGAAAAGGCAAAACTAAAGTATTTAAGGATGCCTAGCAGTGGGATGAAACTTAAATTCAAATAAGTGATTAAATAAAAACCTGTACACTTTTATATGGGAGGCAGGGACCAGGATTGGGACAGGGGACACAGGCATTGGGGTTGTGGGCAAAGGTTCTGTTTTCTTTCTCTCTTTCTTTTTTAAAAAATATTTTTATTGATTTGAGAGAGAAAGGGAGAGGGAGAGAGAGATAGAAACATCAATGATGAGAATCATTGATTGGCTGCCTCCTGCACACCCCCCACTGGGGATCGAGCCTGCAATCCAGACATGTGCCCTTGACCAGAATCGAACCTGGGACCCTTCAGTTCGCAGGCTGATGCTCTATCCACTGAGTCAAACCGGCTAGGCTCTTTCTTTTTTTAAAGAAGGAGATTAACACTCAGCTTGCTGTTTCAGTTATGTGCCACTAGGTATTATATTTTTAAAAAATATTTTTATTTATTATTTTTTTGAATATATTTTTATTGATTTCGGAGAGAGATAGAAACATCGATGAGAGAGAATCATTGATTGACTGCCGCCTATACGCCCCCTACTGGGAATGGAGCCTGAAACCTGGGCATGTGCCCTGACCAGGAATCAAACCCTGACCTCCGGGTTCATAGGTCAATGCTCAACCACCGAGCCATGCCAACAGGGCCAAAAGTTCTGTTTTCTGACCAGAGTTATGGTTACAAGAATATTCACCTGTAATAATTCATTAAAGTACAAATCTGTTTTATGTGGTTTCTATATCTATGGTGTATTTTACATTTTTTAATTTTTTTTTTAATTTTTTTTAAAGAACTACACTAAAAAACCAAAAATAAATGGGACTTCAGACAAGATTTCACCCGGGTCATTTCAGCAAGCTGGAGACCACCCACTATATTTAGTTTATGGATACACAAAAGTCAACAATTTTGATAAACAAAGACTTCTGGTGGCTTTCTAATGTTAAAATTAAACCCAGTAAGAGATGAAAATAAAAAATAAATAGTGTCCTATCCAAGCTTAAAGTTCAACTTTTTTTTTTCCTGTTGTAGCATAAAAACAAAAGCTGTCAAACCACACAACTGCCTAATCTCATTGTTAGGCGAGATCTGAGTGGTCAATCAGTCCCTTCATTACGCAATTAAATCTTCAGTCCCAGCTGCAATGTCCCTGAGGAGCAGTTGTCTTAAGTTTTAGTTGAAAATCCCAGCAAACGAGAATTTAGTCTCTTCAAAGTGACTGAGGGTAAGTAAGCAAAGGCACAGAGACTCCAATCACCATAAGGACACCACTCACATGTTCAAGTGCTCAGATCCCTGCACGCAACACATGCAGTGACACAGTGTAACCCAAAAGCCAAATTATTATTTCAATGTTACCGCCATGGCTCAAAACAGAACTCCTTTTTTGGAATTTTCTTCAGAATTTACATGGTTGCCTTTTGAATATGCTCAAGGATGATGAATCTTAAAATCATAAATGCCAAACTGTAGGAGCTGAAAAGGACTTCAGGCAGCGTCCAGCGCACCCTCCTCGTTTACAAATAAGGAAACGGACATCCAGAGAGGTTTGTCCCTGGTGAAAAATACAGACTTTGGAAATGGTTAAGTCAGCATTTCCACGGACGGCGAATACCTTTATTCATTCATTCAATAAACATGCACTAGTAACAGCTATGTGCCAGGATCTGTGCTTAGCGATAGGAAGCACAGAGGAAAACACAGCATCTTTCTGACCTTGGAGGACACCCAGTATTGTTGAGGAGATGAGGATGGCACACAGAGAAATCACTGGACAGGTTCAGTACCGTAAGTGCCGCCAGAGAAGTGTACACAGCTATTGTGAGCACTCGTAAGGTACCCCTAACCCAGGGAGATGGAAGGCTTCCTAGGATCAGTGACAACTGATGGAGACCGAAGGAATCCACAGGAGTTTGTCAGGAAAAGAGAGAGGAAAACAACAGCAAAGGACCCTCATATGTATAACTTCCAAAGGAGAAGGGGCAAGGAAGCCACACAGCCCAGGAGCGGCAGGTACTCAGGTGCGGTGAGCACAGTGTGAGGGTGGAAGAGGGCGGCAGGGACACCAAGAGGCTCTGCTTACATGTTAAGGAGTTTGATGTTTAAGGAGAAGGGATGGGAGGATAAGAGTGTGTAGGGAAACAGCTGGGATGGAAAGAAGGGAACAAAGGGAATGAGGGAGGCAAGGACAGAGGGAAGGGTGAAGAATGAGTCCAGGTCTCTCTGTCTTAACACTGAGACAGAGACTTATGCCTGGTTGGTGTGGCTCAGTGGTTGAGCATGGACCTCTGAACCAGGAGGTCATGGTTCAATTCCTGGTCAGGGCACATGCCCGGGTTGCAGGCTCATCCCCAGTAGGGGGCGTGCAGGAAGCAGATGATCAAAAATTCTCTCTCATCATTGATGTTTCTCTCTCTCCCTTCCTCTCTGAAATTAATAAAAAAATATGTTAAAAACAAAAAACAAACAAACAAACAAACAAACAAAAAACCCCCACCTGGGACATTACTGAGACAGGAAATCCAGGAGGAGGGACAAGTTGGCAGGAGAAGACAATGAGAAGTGTTCCAGTGAGACACACTGAAAATCTGTGGAAAGTACAGATAGAGATTTCCAAACACATGGATCTGGAGCTCAGAAAAGAAAAACAAAAGCTGTCAAACCACAATGAGATTAGGCAGTTGTGTGGTTTGGTGACCACAGCAAACTGGCTGCCTTGGGCACACAGGCTGCACCTAACCCACCAGGGAGGTGCACAATGGCTGCGGAGTGTGTCGCAGACGCAAATTCAAGAGCAAAGGACAGGCTCCTGGGAGCACCAGCATTTACGGAGTGAGAGCCTGGCACAGAGTGGTCAGCCCAGGCCCCTGCAGGAAGGTCTCTATACACACACCTGAGAGCTGCATACACACAGATTTGGAAACTGATGGACAAAATTGTTATTCTCTGCAGATGGTAGTTTTCTACATTAAATATCAAGAGACTAAATGCAATGTGATGTTCTGGATTGGATCCTGGGATAGAAAAGGACATTAGTGGAAAAGGTGGCGAAATCCAAATAAAGTCTGTAGTTAACAGTAATGTACCAGTATTAGTTGTTTTTGTTTTTTAGTTTTGACCAACACGCCAAAACAAAGTGCCATTATGTAAGAAGCTAAGCTCTGGGAAAGCTGGGTGAAGGGGACGGAAACGCTCTGAAAATCTTTGCAATTCTTCTGTAAATCTAAAATTATTCTCTTTTTTAAAAAATGTTTTTTTATTGATTTCAGAGAGGAAAAGAGGGGGAGGGAGGGAAAGAGCGACAGCAACATCAATGATGAGAGCGAATCATTGACTGGCTGCCTATTGAGGATCCAGCCCGCAACCCAGGCATGTGCCCTGACCAGGAATCAAACTGTGACTTCCTGGTTCATAGGTCGATGCTCAACCACTGAACCACACCGGCTGGGCTAAAATAGTTTAAATATAAATAACTGTAATATAATATGTCTGAAATGCAAATTTTCTTGCCATAATTATTACACACCTAAGTCATAACATTTAATTTCTGCAATTTAAAAAAAATTGAAAATGTACTGCTGATTTATGCCAAAGACAGAGCTGTTACAAGCAATTCCAATCCGTAAAAACTTACAGAAATCAGTTTCCTCCAATACAACCTCTTCCGGATTTCATACGTCAAGTCCCCAAATGCACGTTTGGGCTGCCTGAGCTGCAGACCAGAGCAAGTGTGACAGCCGAATACTGAGGACATCAGACGATTCCTGGTCCTTCTAACGCAGCTGCTGTTTAAGAATGGCAAAGGTTTCTACATCTATGGTAGCATCCGCTAATTAGACCGAGAGCAAGAAAGAGAGAAAGACATTTGGCATCGTGTGATGTTCCAGACGCTCCAGGGGCAACACAAGGTCAGGGCAGAGCTGCACACGGGGAAACAGAACTTCAAGACAGAGAGAAAAGGAAACACTCCGCAGGAGCATCACAGCAGGTTGACAGGTAGAGAAAACACCTGCCTCACTCTTTCTGCAGCTGCCAGGGCTCCAGATGCATCGGACTCTCCAGTGTCAGGCCGAGGCCAGAAAGGCTCTGCCCCAGAGGGCACTTCTTGGCCTGCCTCATGGGGATCCTGTCGTTCAGGCGGGAAAATTCCCGCAGCCCTTGGCGGGGCATTTTCTGGCAAGGATAGCTGCGATGCTGACACTCGGTTGCCTGGGCCTCGGGACCCCGCATTGTTACCACAAAGCAACAGGGAGCGCAGGCCATCTGTAAATACCAGCTTCCACCCACAGGCGTCATGAGCTCTGTACAGTGTTAAACGGCCTTTTCTTCCCAGAGACCAGCCGCTGGACAAATGTTTCTATAAATAAGTCGGCCATGGAATCATAGAAATGGAGACCAGATTGGTGGGTGCCAGAGGGGGCGATGGGGGGATGATGTGGCTATGGAAGGGCAGCCCAGCGGCCCTGGCGGTGGCAGTTCTGTACCTCGCCTGTGTCGCTGTCGACACCCTGGCTGTGATGTGATGCCATAGGATTGCAAGATGTTACAACTGGGGAGAAGGTCAGCGGGATCTCTCTGTATTACTTCTCACAATTGCATGTGACCCTCAATTACCTCAAACTTTAAAAAATTAATTACAAAATGTCAGCCAACTGACGTTCAAAATCTGACCTAGTTTACTAACTGACGTTTGAAATACATGTTTGAGAGACACAGAATTTTTGGAGAGAAAAGAATACAAACCAACGAATGTAAAGAAGACAGACTGCTCTGGGTAATATTTTTACTGTAACTTCAGTTTCCAAGGCAGCCTCGGAACGCGTCCACTAGAAGGCGAGGGCATGGGCGCAGAGGAGAGAAGGATGAAGCTGCAGTATCACTTCTGCACCTGTTTGTCGCATTATTGAAGAATTAGGTGGTGGAAGGGGGTTATGTAAAGACAAGAAAAAGATTTTTTTGTGCCTCAGATGGCTGAATGTCTATAGGGTGTTATGTTTTCCACTAGCAAACAACTCCAGAACTGCTCCGGTGCCCCCAGAACATGTGATCACTGCCCATTTCTCTGTATTTCTTACACTGTTTACTGGATAAACAGGCCCTCCAGCCCCTCGGGCAGGAGTCTGTGCCACTTAGGAGAAATCTTGAGCATCTTGGACTGGAGGTGGGAGCCCCAGGTGTGAGAGGGTTGCTCTGTTGTCTGCGGAGAGCAATGCAGACAGGCCTGGGAGGGAGTCACATCCTGGTACGGAACAAACTGTGGGACGCCTGACCTTCAGTCAGGGCTGGCCACTGCTAGAAGCTGAGAAATGCTTTCACTGGAAAACAACTCCCGAGGCTTCTACATCTCAGTTCTATGTACAAATCAATTCTAGAAGCATCCTTACCCACCCCTTTGGTTTGTCTCAGAGTAAATGGACTTCAGCATTCAAGGAACTTGGGGAGATTCTTGTGCGAAAAGTTGGGTAACAAGCTCCAAGGCCTACAGGGGCCATGCCAGGTTCATGCAGCGTGGGGCAGCTTAAGGACAGGACCCAGAGGGGCAGGGGACAGTGGGCTCTGTGCTCAGCTGCAGAACACATACCCCAGCTCCTGGGGCTGCCACCACTCAGCACCAGCCCAGGGCAGAGATTTAATCTCAATCTCTCTCTCTCTCTCTCTCTCTCTCTCTCTCTCTCTCTCTCTCACACACACACACACACACACACACACACACACACACACACAGTATGTGATGGAAATCTGGCTGGAATACCCTGAAAGGAGAAGCAGCTCAGATCAATATTAACAAGCAAAACATAAGCTGCCTCAAGCAAGCATCCAACATGCCCAAGCGATGGAGGGTGGCCTGACTGCAGCCTCCTGTTGCCACTTCTTTCTGTCCTTTTGCAATGCTTCTTGGATGCCTGCGAGAGCCTGAGTTTTCTCTCCCCGTGGCAACCAGCTTGGTTGGCGGCGCACTGAACCCTGGGGGTGAATGCCAACTCAACAGGCTGTTTGTGTTCCCTGCACTTCCCTCTGGATCGAAGAGTTCACATTCATCTACAAAAATCGCACAATTCAGGCAGCTCCAGAACAGAAAACAGAGCCGCAAGTGTGAACACTGGGAAGGGGGAGGGCAGCTGCCCAGTGTTCTAGCCATTGAGCTGCACTCTCTTGGTCATTCGATTTGACTGGGGAAATCGTTAGGAAAAGACCTTTCGGAGCCGGCTGAAGACAAGAGCGGTTTTTGCTTGACTCTCATGAAAATAGCCGGACAGCATGTCCCTCAATCAATGACGAGCATTACTGCAGCCTCCGCTCTGGAAAACCCTGGTTCCAGCCAAGAGCCCAAGGCCCATGTCCAAGACTCCTGAGGAGGCCCTCCCAAGGAAAACTCTCCCTCCGGGCACCCTGCGTGGCAGAGCCGCCTGGCTCCGGGAGGCTGGAACCAGCTCCTCCGCCTCCAAGTCGCCAGGAAGGAGCAGGGACTGCCCTCCGCTGTGCTGAGAATCCAAGGGGATAAAACAGGTCTCAGTAAGACGGGATCACAGCTCTAGCCCAGAACGCAGCTGCGGTGAAGTCCAAGTTAATAAAGCTACGTGGACCACTCGGAGTTCAGTTCTTTAAAATAGGGCACCTGACACTGGGGCTGGAAGCTGGTGGGGTGGGAGATTCTTTGAAAATGCCTGCTGTTTCCTTACAGAGTATCCCAAATGCTGAGGCTGCGCACTGCCACAGGTCCCACAAAGAGACAATGCCTTTGGAATGGAAATGAACAGCATCAAAACCATGCCTGGGAATCTCAGCATATGTATGCCCTTACACTTCCGGAGTGAATCTCAGCATATGCCCTTACACTTCCGGAGTGAATCTCAGCATATGCCCTTACACTTCCAGAGTGAATCTCAGCATATGCCCTTACACTTCCAGAGTGAATCTCAGCATATGCCCTTACACTTCCGGAGTGAATCTCAGCATATGCCCTTACACTTCCAGAGTGAATCTCAGCATATGCCCTTACATTTCCGGAGTGAATCTCAGCATATGCCCTTACATTTCCGGAGTGAATCTCAGCATATGCCCTTACACTTCCGGAGTGAATCTCAGCATATGCCCTTACATTTCCAGAGTGAATCTCAGCATATGCCCTTACACTTCCAGAGTGAATCTCAGCATATGCCCTTACACTTCCAGAGTGAATCTCAGCATATGCCCTTACACTTCCGGAGTGAATCTCAGCATATGCCCTTACACTTCCAGAGTGAATGCCTTCCTGTGTCTGTCAGTTTAACAGGCTGTCTCCTCACATGAACAGGAAGCTAGTCATCCAATGTCCTTCCCAAATTCCTAACGCATTCTGTATGCTCCATCCACAGAAGAATCAGGTCTGCTCACTGTGTGGTGTGACCAGCTAGGCCCTCAGTCATCCCACCCTCTGCTGAGTGTCTAGCAAATGTCATAAAAAAATAATTCATGAACCTGCGTTCTGTATCTCCATTTCATACATAGGATCATGCATCCTTTTATTTGACTCTCTTGATGTGATCCATTTTTGTTTATAAAAAGGATGAATTTAACTTAAGTTTTGCTTCTTTTCTTCATCTAACCAACACTGTGAGGCACCCCCTGAGCGGGGAGCAGGGCACTAGAACATAGTCCCCACACCGCCCATAACAGTGAAACCAGACTGTGTGGATGTGTTAGCCAACTGAATCAGGAGCAGTGCAACGAACAAAAGACAATTCAAGATTTTTAAAAATTGAGGGATTCCATTAAAGGGATCTAATTTCTATCCCACTGAAACATCCAAGTCCTCTCACCACCTACCTAATTCTTGAAAACACAAGTAGCAACAACCAACCCCTTCCACTCTACATCTCTTCTTCGGGATTTGTGCCCTGCAGCCACTTTGGCTCCTCCGTTCCCTCTGTGTTCTAAGACATTTGCAATGTAGAAGGACTTAGACTCAGCGGATTAGGTACCTTCTCTCCTCGTGCTCTGATTCTGGAGGGTGGGTAATATATGATAGTGGAGTAGGGTCAATAAATAAAAGCCTCAGAAACACAAGCAGGAAGGTTAGGTTTCATGCAGTAAGAACTATGAGTAGACTGCGCATTCTTGAAAAGAAATGCATCAGACTGAAAATGGCGTTTAAAGAAAACGTATCTGAAAGGTATTGCAGGTGTTCATGTGTAAGATAATAAGGACATGGACTCTCAGGGTGGCGTTGAGGGTACAGAACCAAGGAATAAACACCAGGGTTTCATGAAATCTGGATTTGGATTGTTTCTTTTTTGTTTTTAATGTGTTTTTAGTGATTTTAGACAAAGAAGAAGGGACAAGGAGAGATAGAAACATTGACGAGAAACACCTCCTGCACGCCCCCCTACTGGGGATCGAGCCCACAACCTGGGCATGAGCCCTGACCAGGAATCAAACCTCTTGGTTCATGGGTCAAAGCTCAACCACTGAGCTAAACCAGCTGGGCTGGACTTGGGTTTTTAAAACAAAACAAACAAACAAGAAGGAGAAATAAGTTGTGTTTAGGTTTTCCACTTAGAAATATGAAAACTGATGTAGAATAATCTGGGGAGGAAATTGATGGAATTTATGGCCCAGTACCAGCTCCAAGCTCATCAGAGAGAACAATGAACTGCTCATTTGATTGGAAGTGAAGTTAGTAGATTCAAGTTCACAGAGCAACGTTCACATGAAGGTATTTTCCAGACAGTAGGAACTTGGGCCCTGGATGTGGTAGATATATTTTGGTGGTTCTAGTCAACCAGGCCTCTTGTCGGTCACACCTCGTGTAACTCCTCCCATATTGACTCTAATCTTGGGCCACGTTGACTGAATTTGATCAATGGAGATTAGCAAACATGATGTAAACAGTGCTTCGACACTGGAGTTTGTACCTCTGCTCTTGAGATCCAGCCATTATGTAAAGAGGCCCAAGCTAGTCTCAGGGGGAGACCACAGGGAGAAAGAGAGTCTCAGGCACCCAGGATGGCAGATAGGCACATGGAGCCATTTGAGAGAGTCCTGTCCCAGCCACCATGTGTCTGTAGCTGTATGAGAAATCCCAAAGTACTAGCAGAAGAACCATCCTGCTGAACCAGTCAATCCATGGAATGAGAAATAACCACATGTTTAGGTCAGGCAATTACATTTTGAGATGTTTGCTTCGTAACACACCCAAAGCATTGGAGGACAGATGAGACACACGTGTGTCAGGAAGATTCAGGAATAATACACAACAGCTACAGCTAACAGCCAGCAAGGGCTTGCTACCTGACACTACCATATACAAACACTCTGCCCTGTTATTCCCTGTTAACACTTACAACACTAACACAGTAGCTGTTACTATCTAGTATCCCTGCGTGACAGATGAGGAAACTGGTATTTAAAGAAATGAAGTAACTTACCCAAGATCCTACAACTAGAAAGGCACAGAAGAGACCCAGGACTACCTGTCACCTGCATGAATGTGAAAGATGAAGCCATGAGAATGACCTTAACAGAGAAGTGATAGGAAGGAAGGAAGGAAGGAAGGAAGGAAGGAAGGAAGGAAGGAAGGAAGGAAGGAAGGAAGGAAGGAAGGAAGGAGCGGCCGACCCGGCATGAAGTACCCTCTTTTCTGGATACATACTCTTTTCCCAGGGACATGCCTACTTCTGAGGACATTTTCAGCCATTCCCCAAAACTCATTCTTTGAACCTCCAGCAGAATTTGATTCAGGCATCCTTAGAGTTTAGCTCTTAGAAACCATCTAGTGCAGACTTTTCCGTTAAAGGCAAAGAAGCAGAGCCCATGGTCAACTCGGGACCTGGGCTCACAGGTCAGCAGGCCACATCCTCCTCTCTGTCTGGGTGCTGAACCTCACAGAAGCCTGTGAAGCGTGTCACGCTGTCACTTCCTCATTCGCCATTCTCCAAGGACTAGCTGGTTGAACTGATGCTAAAATTGTGCCTTGTTCCAAGCAATGAGTTGTGTGAGGATGGAGGGGGTGGGGGACAGCAGGGGATAGATAATACCAACAGGTAAGAAGGGTTATCTTCCCCAAAAATATCGTCTTCTTCTTCCTTCCAATAAAAGGACAAAGCGTTCATTGCTATAATTTATAAAGGTAAAGAAATGTCCCGAGAGTGCGCAAGTAGTAAAGCAAATAGCTTCTGGCTCTAGTATTCACGCTTCCCTCCCAGAAAAGGAGCCTAAAATCACAATTACTGAATGTCTTCCCCTCCCAGGGGCCAGGAAAGCACGTCACTGTGTTTTCTTTTGCTCCTTTCGAACCTTGTCAGACTTGGAAGCGCTCCCCGCAGACAGCGCCAAGCGCCCCACGCAACTAGTTTGAATATGAAAGTCTGTTTCAGCCGAAATCTTCCCTGCGTGTTCTCGAGTGGGTGTTTGGTTGTTTCTCTCTCTTCCTTTTTCTCTTCTACTCTCAGCCTCCCTTACCCTGTCTGCTCCCCTGGCTCCATTCATTCTTCCTGCGTCCTCCAGAAGCTGTGGAGGCTGTCTGTGTGAGAGAGAAGTCGGGCATCTAGGAAGGCACCCACCAGTGATTCTCTTGGAGAGGCTCTGAACTGAAATCTCTTCCCTCAGGCCTGGAAGGGAGTCTGGGCCTCCCGAGGAAAGTGTTCTAAGACCAGAAACATAAAACATGGCTCATTTTGCGCAACTCACAGCTTTTTGCTATAACGACGTATTTTCCCCAAGCATTTCTAAAGCATTCTTTCTCTCTCTCAGGGAATGGCGATGGTCTGGGCCTAGTCTTCCATCTGGGCAATATAAGAGATTAACTCCTGCTTTGCCTTTTGTTCAGATTCATGAAAAGAACTTTTAAGCAAGGAGGACGCTTTATAGATCACGTGTTCCAACAGTGATGTTATTAAAAATAGAAAACAGACTCCCTACCAAAAGATGTTTTCCCCTCGCAACACTCAAACGCTAAGGGCTGCTGGTCACCACAGGCCATTGCACCCACACTGGGGTCCAGCCACGTCTTCTGAACAACCATTTCAACGGATCAGGCCTCTCCCCCGCGGGTGTGTGGAGTCTTTTCCTGGCTTCCCTAACGGCATCTACGATTACTTTCCCGCTCCCAGACCAAAGTCTTTCCTCCTTCAAGGTTCATCCCCTCTCCTCCTCCACTGACGGGTCAAACTTTGGGATCTGGCACCTGACACCTCGTCATCATCTTGAAAGACTTCACATTCACGTAGAAGATCCACCAACAACCTGGCCTCAGATTCTCGGTTTATCCAATCCAGCGACCTGCACTGCCCACTCTCATGGCCGTGTCATCGTCCAGAGATGTTCAGATGTTAAGCTCCAGCCCAACACACCCTCTTGACCAGGGGTCCTCAAACTACGGCCCACGGGCCACATGCAAATACAAATATTGTATTTGTTCCCATTTTGTTTTTTTACTTCAAAATAAGATATGTGCAGTGTGCATAGGAATTTGTTCATAGTTTCTTTTTTAAACTATAGTCCGGCCCTCCAATGGTCTGAGAGACAGTGAACTGGCCCCCTGTTTAAAAAGTTTGAGGACCCCTGCTCTTGACCGTCCACTGGCTTGTTAGCCTATGACTTCACGGATGTGACCCAGCGTTTATCCACCAATCCTGAGCCTCTGAGGCTTCACTTCCTGATCAGCCTAAGCTCAGAGGCGTCATTCAAGTCTCCTGCTTTTTCATCCCAGCACTTCTAAAGCCCAGCCCAACAGAGCCAGCCGGCTGCTCCGCTCCCGCACTTCCAGTTGAACAGACACAGTGGAATGCACCTGGGAATGGCACAGTCATCCTGACAGGTGTGATTAGGAATGGGGGGTCCCCACCCTCTGGTGAGCCCCCAGAAAGTGCTCAGCAACCGTGGGCACTTTCCAGGTCTCCTTCTCCCATTCTCCACAGCAGCCACATAAACGGGCCCCATGCTCCACAGGCTGCCCCGCCCACAGCCACACCTCTCTCCCTCCTACTTCAAAGAAAACATGGATCACAACAGATGTAAAGTCCCTCAGTGTTCCCAAACCTGAAAATGTACCCACTCATACTGTGCCAGCCACGCTAAGCTCACCACATTTGTCTGTCTGTTTGTTTTTTTACAGAAACTAAGTCACCAGATAGTTTGCCATTTGGTGCCATTTCTGCTCTAAATGGGCACACTGAGATCTGTGTACTGGGTGGCATTTTGGCATGGCCTTCAGCTTCCCAGTGGGGAGGCACCTTGCCCCTGAGGACATAGAGGTCAAAAACAAGACCCAGTCAGGAGACCCAGTGTCCAGGGAGCAGGCCCAGGACATCTGTGGTGCAGGGAAGGACCGCGCTCATGGCCCCCCAGCCCCATGCCCTCATATCCCAGGTAACTCTCAGCAGTGCCCATGTGGATTCAGAAAGGCAGACTGGCATCTGCTGGCCACCTTCCCTTCCTTCTGCCCCCCAGGACTTGGCAGGGGGTCCGGACAGCCCCCCACTGAAGTGCTCCTGGTGCTGGGACTGTGCTGCTGCTGATCATTGACATTTTCCTCCACAAGGAAAGAGGATGAGCAACAGACATTTCCAACCACAGACCAGAATAGGACTCAACAACACTACCCTGTCCTATGTGATCAGACTGCAGCCTCCACGCCCCTCCATGGCCGGTCCTCAGCATCAGGCTCTGAGGCCAGGGCAGCTGTGATGAGAACAGGAGGCCTGTGGAGCAGACGGCAGCTGGCAGAGACCAGGGACAGCAGTGACCCTTTCCGGGACCACAGACAACCCCAGCTGACACCTCTCCATGTGTGAGGAGCACTGTGTTCTGGGTGGGAGTCGTTTTTGTTTGTTTGATAATGTCCTTTCTTCTGGAATAGGACCATTATCCTTGCTTTCTGAAATCCTCATGAAGCTAAACTAACCTGCACATACATGTCAGGGGAAGGAAAAGAACCAGAAGAAAGAAGCTAATGAAAAACAGTGTGGAGGAGGTTCCTCAGAAACCTAAAAATAAAACCACCATATGATCCAGCAATTCCACTTCTGGGTATTTAGCCAAAGGGAACAAAAATTACTATCTCAAAAAAACATCTGCCCCTGCATGCTCATTGCAGCATTACTCACAACATGGAAACAACCTAAGTGGCCACCAGTGAATAAATGTATGAAGAAGATGCGGTATCTGCATACAGTGGAATATTATTCAGCCATAAAAAGAAGGAAATCCTGCCATTGGAGGCGACATGAACGACTTGAGGGAATTATGCTAAGTGACAAAGACATATACATACATGTGGGATCTATTTAAAAAACAAACCCAGGCCTAGGTGATTAAGTTAAAATGGGGCTGTTACAATGGGTTCTAACCCAGTCTGACCGGTGTCCTTGCAAGGAAAGGAACTTTGCATGTGTACACAGAGGGATGGCTATCTGCAAGTCAAGGACAGAAGAAACCTAACCTGCGGACACTGTAATCTTGGACTCGGAGCCTCCAGAACTGTGAGAAAACGTATTTCTGTTGGAACCCTCGGTCCATGGGATTTTGCTATGGCAGCTGCAGCTAATACAGATGGTCGGTCAGAAGGTAGCTGCAACAGTCAGGACCGAACCAGAGCAGCTGCGGCAAGAATGCTGAGCCGGCACACGTGTGAAAGTCACCAGAACTGACATGCACGGGGCTGAAGGGAGGACGAGGGAAATGAAGACTAGGAATGTATTCCACGATGGAGCTGCTGGCAAGGAAGACAGAGATACCACTTATAAATACAGGAAGCCAAAAGCGGGCACATGATTTCAAGGAAGGAGTTTATTCTAGACGTGTTTCTGG
This sequence comes from Myotis lucifugus, assembly GCF_000147115.1. Taxonomy (NCBI): domain Eukaryota; kingdom Metazoa; phylum Chordata; class Mammalia; order Chiroptera; family Vespertilionidae; genus Myotis; species Myotis lucifugus. The sequence continues at coordinate 3,185,459 of NW_005871049.1, read as the reverse complement.
ATGTGTCTAAGTGCTCTCCTGACATCTCCTTGTCTATCTTGAGCTTTATTTCCTCACATAGTAGAAACTCAAACATTATTGGTTGACCGACGATCTCACTTGGTGAAGAAGATTAAAATAAAAAAGGTCTAAGTTTTTCATCTTACACCACATGCCCTTAAACAGTGAACCTATCTTGAAGTTCCTGGAAAGGGCTTAACTGTATACTATAGATATATTTTTAATTGAATTTATTGGGGTGACATTAGTTAATAAAACTATATATGTTTCAGGTGTGCAATTCTAGAATACATCATCTGTATATTGTATTGTATGTTCACCATCCCAAGTCAAGTCTCCTTCCATCACTATTTATCCTGCCTATATCCTCTCCTACCTCTCTCATCCTCTTCCCCTCTGTAATCACCATGCTGTTGCCAGTGTCTTTGAGCTCCCAGATGGGAAGGGGGTTGCAGGGCTGAACAAAAAAGGTGAGGGATTAAGCAAAAAACAACAACCACACACCTTTCTTACAAAACTTTTCAGTTATTCTCTGCATTTCTGCATGCCCTAGCTCCTTCTGCATTTTAATCTTCCAGACCCATCTTCAAGGTTCATTCCATCCTTACATAGTTTTTATCCTCAACTACATCCTACTTTTTTCTGTTTTTGTATGTGCCATTTAAAAATCTTTGAGCTCTTCAGAAAGCAACCCCTAAATATTAAAGAATTGTTTTCTACTAAATCATGACATCTTTTTTCCTAAGTAATAAAATAATGTAGGAAAGGGGTGGGAGAAAAGGTGGCAAAGCCTCTGAAAAGAGTTTAAATTATTTATTAAAATCACTATTTCTATTCAAATTTCTGCTACACTGTGCTTCTGGAATTCTGGCCATGAACCTGTATTCTAAACACTAAGAAGTATGCAACATACAGTTCATTATGTGCTGTTGTCACAGACAGAGATCATGTTTTGAAAGCCAAGAGCAAAAACTGTTCTTATCAGTAAGATGAGGACAATGATACTTGCTTCATCAGTTTGTAATCGAGATTAAACATATTATTTATAAAGCTGACATACAGCATGTTTTCAAAAACTTCATTCATTTATTCAATAACTGTTCAGTAAATACTGAAGTCCTAGGAATACAGTGGTGAAGGCCAAACAACTGGCTCTTTCCCTACTGCGAGGGACAGGGACTTTGCTAGTCACTAGGGCAATCTCCCTAGGTGTCCGGCCAAGGCTGGACAAAACAAATGACTACGCCTGACCGGTTTGGCTCAGTGGATAGAGCGTCGGCCTGCGGACTGAAGGGTCCCGGGTTCGATTCCGGTCAAGGGCATGTACCTTGGTTGCGGGCACATCCCCATTGGGGAGTGTGCAGGAGGCAGCTGATCGATGTTTCTCTCTCATCGATGTTTCTAACTCTCTATCCCTCTCCCTTCCTCTCTGTAAAAAATCAATATAATATATAAAAAACAAAAACAAATGACTACTTCACAGCCTCCTTAATACCTACTTCCAAAATGATCTACACCCCATCCTGTAACAGCTGAAGGTGTTCCTGTCATTCATTATTTCTTAAACCAACACTGCTGTGTATGTCGCCTGAAGAAATTACCATTCTCTATGAAACCAGTTAGCAAGATTGTCTTCCCAATTTCACTGGCATTACATTCCCACTATAAAATTATTGAGTTTAGAGTAATGTATGTAAGAACTTCTAAACTTAGAAACACACTCAAAATAAAAGATTTCTCTTTTCACAAAATTTTTTGACAAATGTCTTACTCCAAAAAAGATAAGAAAATAAAACCAATCTTATATTTAAAGATTAAGTCTGACTCAGAGAAAGGCTCTCCAACCTTTTGTTTTTAATAAGATGAAAAGTAACAAAGGAGCATTAATCATGCACAATGAAAGATTATCCACTCCAGAACTAGAATTTCTAGGACCAAAGGGACCTTCTTCTCTTGGGTCCCCATCCAACTTAAGTAGTCATCCAGCCAGTGAGTGAATGACACTCCCCACAACACGCGCGCGCGCGCGCGCACACACACACACACACACACACACACATACACACACACCACCTTCAAATGAGCCAAGACAAGAAATAGCCATGAGGAAAAAAGTCAATGACATGGGAGAATAAAAAAAAAAATCTAGGCAAGAAAGCAACAAAATTAATTTAAATACACATAAAAATATATAAAGAAGATGTACAGCAGGTGTTAGATTAAAAAATATATACTACTAGGCAGTAGAGAGGTTAATTTCATTTCCAATTCAAAACATAGACTGTTTAGCAAGTGATAACATTTCAAAAAGTAATGTTTTAAATGAAGGTATTATTTGGCTCTGCTCCTCTCTTCCTTTCCTATTTGTGTAATAACCACCTAAAAACCTACGAATTGTTTTCTATTTGCAAAATGATTCAGCTTAGAGGGGAGTCACTGGGCGATTTCTCCCACCCATCCTTGCAGACATCACATCACAAAGACTGTGACTCACTTTGTCACACAATTTCTGTCCTTTTAAGAGTTTTCAGATTGTTGTGATGAATACTGGCTGGCTCATAAATCTGAATGAATTGTAGGGCGAAACTATCTGTGTCATTTCCTCACAGCCAAAAAGGATACTAACAATGGTCCCAGACAGCTCTTAATCCCAACTTGTCAAATGATTCAACATTTGGTTTGAGACTTGAGAGAGAGAGAGATTTACAGATTAAAGTGTTTGATTCAAGTATGAATTCTTAGACCTTCATTCCCAAATGAGAGGACTATTACTAGCTCTGGCATTGGCTAGAAATACTGATGTTATTCAATAGCTGAAAAGAAAACCTTCACAATAAAAAGTAATCCTAACAAATGATTGTGTTTTACCTTTATTGCTTCAAGGGGTCTGCAGAGAGAACTACAGTGATGCCACATTCAATGTATCCATTCTTCATGCCTCATACTGAAGTACTTAAGCTTATTATTTACAGTTCTAGCCCATGTGACAAACAGAAATTGAACCTCCTCATGAGTCTCCTCCTGGTCCTTCATTCAGCAATGGAGCCAAGGGCTCCTGGGATGAGTAGTTCCATCTCAGGCCCTCAGAGGAGAAGAGTAAAGGACTGCTGGGTAATGCTGTTTGGACTTCTCTATAAAAAATCCTTACTAACTAGGAATGTTCAATTAAATACAAGGACATGAAATCAAAACACATCAAGCTCTTTGAGTGTTTAGATAGCATGCATGGAAGGAAAGACGGCCACGGGATGGTGTGAAAGAATGGGGCCCAAAGCACAGTTCGGACGAACAGGAGAGAACAAGATTGCGAGGACTTTTGATTTCAAGGGAACAGCCCGATTAAAGGCTCCGAGGGGAAGGAGAATGTGAGAAGGTCAGAAAGGAAATTCAGACCTAGCCAGTTTGGCTCAGTGGATAGAGCATCAGCCTTTGGACTGAAGGGTCCCAGGTTTGATTCCTGTTAAGGGCATGTACCTCAGTTGGCGGCTCCATCTCTGGCCCTGGTCTGGGAACGTGTGGGAGGGAGCCAATCAATGTGTCTCTCTCATATCAATGTTTCTCTCTCTTCCCTCCCCCATCCCCCTCTCTTCCACTCTCTCTAAAAAATCAATGGAAGAATATCCTCGGGTGATGATTAACAACAACAAAAAAGGAAGTTCAAATACTTGGCTCATTTATTGGGCACATGTTGAACTTAAACACTCTGAGTGAATCGACTACACTGCAAGCATGTCAAACTCGCGGCCGATGGACCGCATGTCTCGTTTAAATAACAAGTTTGACATGCTTGGGCTACAGGAAAGCCAAAGCCCAAAAGGAGAGACCAGAAAACAGCTGGGTGGGAGAGAAGAAACCAGGTTGATGTGGTGTAACAGAGCCAAGGAATTCCCAAGACCGGGCCAACAATATAATGCCAAATGTCAGAATGAAGGTGACAAATTGGATACAGTCATGTAATGGAACTGGAACATGCTGGAGCCCAGAATGACTTAAGTAGAGTCTAGAGTTAAAAAGAGAAAAGCTGATGAATTTGAGGAGGATTGTACAGGATTCCAGGACAATGGCCACAAAGAAAGAATGAGCAATGCACGCATACCTGAGGAACTTGACATCACACAGGATGTCATAAAACTCTGAAACGCTTTTTAAAGAAAACAGAATTCCTCATGAGAGTTTTCCACTATCCTGAGAAATGATTCATCTTTCTATAAATTACCCTAAGAAATGCTAACAGCCAGTCTCTGAGATTCCCAAATATTTCGCAAATATAACTTTGTTACATATAATCATCTTCATTAAGACTGACCAAGGGTCTCAATGTACTTGTTACTACACCAAGAGAATGATAAGCCTCCACAAAGGTGTACACAGCATGGCCCATGAGTAGTTATTCCACAGGAAGTCCACACAGAGCCTTTTCATCACCCACTGACATTTAGTGACACTCCCTGAGTAAAAGGCACAAGCCTTTTATGACAATATTTATATGGAGAAGTCAGGGCTTCCAACCGAAGGTGCCCACATTATGAACAGAGAATAACCCAGCCACAGAATGTAGCCAGATCATGACTACTGTATACAAAGTCCCTTGAAAAAAACACACCTCTTTCTTGGCTAATTTGATTATTGTTTGATTATAAATGTTAAATTAATCTATATCTTAATTATAAGTTAAACCAGGAAAATTCCTGTCAACAATTCAATTATACTGGGAACATAACACTTAATATTCATATACCTCCTCTTCATTTTTGATCTCCAGAATACCTTGGAAATCTGTGAACCTTTCATTTCGGAATTCTTTGGGTTAATTCAATGTAGAAGGTAGGTCAATATGGAGAAGTAAGTAGCCCTTTGAAAATACAAATACACACACACTGGCTTTCTGTAAATGAATGAGTAAGCTGTAAGGACACACTGATCAACTCAAAAGCCCCCCTGTGCAGGAAGAGTGACTGATGGGATGAGACATAAATTAAACACTGAATATTGGCTGTCTGTTGCCTCCAGGCCAAATGTCCTCAAACTAAAAATATCCCTGAGGCCTTCAGAAGGGATTCGTCTGGCTTCTAAGAACCATAGTCCATGGCTCAGTGGGTGAGGTTCCCTGGGAGTCACCACTTTGTAGTCCCCTTCCACGGTCTGTGGCTGTAAATCACCTGGCTTAGAGGGAGAGTTTGAGAGCAAAAGAGAATGCAGGAGCCGACCTAACAACAGATACAACAAGGGATGCTGCGCTTCCTACCGATACAATGAAAATTCTACACTGATGACTGTTGTTCTGCATTATCTTCCAAACTACCAAACATTAAATATTAGGAGCACTGATGACATATAAGTCAAGTGCAAAGCCAGATCCCAGAGTGCAGAAAATGACAAGCTCAACAACAAAACTGAACAAAGTATAGTTCTTTGGATAGAATGTGATAATGAGTTTTAGGTTTGGGCCTCAATGCGTGATCTGCTTGCTCTCATCTCTTCCCAGGCCAGCCTCCTTACAGACGCCTGTGTGCTGCAGGACGAGGGGGCCCAAGCAGGGCGTGTGAGAAAACAGCAAACACTGGAACTGGAAAAGCACACAGAGGCCACGGCACATGTGTAGTCACTGTCCTGTTGTACAGGCATCTTGTCAATAACGATTCTAATAATGTAAGACCTTAAATCGCCTTTTCTTATGTCACTGGTGGGGATTTCTGAGAATGTCCATAGAGAGGAATAGGTCAATTTTACAATGATAATGTACAAAGGATGGTTCTTATTTTGATTATTACATCTGTAACCTTTTGTTTTTAAATTGAACTCACAAATCATGGCCATCCATTTAAAGTGGTATCATCAATCAAAAGGAGACTACTTAGAAGCCGTGGTGACACCACCATCAAAGTCTAATTACATAATGGCCACTTTATAAACACAGTGACAGCCTGCAGGCATGTCAGGAGGGGATGCTGCTTCCTCTCAGCTGAAGTCACTTGGCATCACACTCATCTTTCAAGGCTCCTAAGGTGTGGTAATAGCTATGACTCATGAATTGTCCTTTTATTGCTGCACCGATTACATGATTTCCACCATCAGATGAGCTATTAGATTCTTACTTCACTTGCTTACTGCACACAAATAGCCTCACAGTAAATGCCACGTTTACTAAGGAAATCAGTGGGATCCACTTGCCAGGTATGACCTACCAGTAAAAAGGTGGGGGGAGAGAATCTAGTGTCGTGATCTCAATGGTTCCCTTTACATAAACGAAGAAAAGTAAAGATGGGTTTATCTACTACCCCAGGAATCCAACCAGAGGCAACCTGTGGACTAGGAAGAGGGGCTTGCTATGTTAGTGCCCTGAAACAGTGGACCCTATGAAGGGGGACCCAGAGGGTGCTCGTTCTGACTGAATGGAAGAGAGCAATGAGGCAAGGGGCTAGGTAGGCAAGAAGCTCGTTCAGAGGACCCAAGAGAAAATCGGCAGGTGAACCCCAATATCCTCTTCTACAAAATGAGACCGGTGACCAGAAGGTCTGAAGCCTCCCTCTGAATGTCACAAGTGCATGTGTTGATAGTTGGGCTGCACAGAGACTGGACCATGGCAGAGTGCAAGCAGGGTGTCAGGCCACCAGGATCCATCCTGGTCCATAGGAGTGGGAGTGGGCGGGGCCTCAGCTCTCCTAGTCTCTGTGTCCTCTTGGGCCTGGAGGCAGAGGAGTGTGGCAACAGGCAGTCACCTCCTGGGAGAAGCCCAAGGGTAGATGTAGCACTTCTAACTACCTTCACTTTTCCCTCAATAAGAGCATCTGGAACATATTTAATGCTACACAAGCAGCATACATCTCACTACTCCAGCACATGTTGTACGTGCTACTTGGGATAAAATGTTCTCTCTTCTGAATGTCTTCACAGGGTTCACTGCTGTAGAGAATGCACTGCACCCTGCACATTCCCATGGACGTTTGGAAGAGGCCTACCAGAACACCCAGGACGCCCAGGGGAAGGCGGTGTGCGGCACGCGCGCTGGGGAAGCAGACTGTCACCAGAACTTGCTTTCGCCAGGACCCTCACGTCAAAGAAGGTTCCCTAGGACTAGGAGCAAGGGCAGGAAAATGGGCCCTTCTGAGTGCAACAATGCAATTGAGCACCTGGGTATGAAGCAAAGATGAGCTGCAGCAACACCAAGACGTTAGAAACACTGGGTTCAGTCATCTACTACCTCCCCCTTCATGTCTGCCTCTGTCCCCCAGTCCTGTTTCCTCTTCAGTACCTGAGCCACAGCCCCCACACCTCACCAGCACCCCACATGTATGCCAGTCTTCAAAGCATCCCTCCAAAATTCCGGTCCTTCTGGTCAGCTTTTGGGGAAGAAATTACATCACAATTTAAGTCACACTAAAAATTAAAATCTGAGAACAGCCAAACTCTTCCTTTCAGAGGTGTCTGCATTTTAGGAGACAGCAGGACAGAAAGCTTTAATCCCAAAGGAATCAATCCTCAAGGACAGGCTTACAGGTCAACTGGATAACACAGGAATCGGGCCATCCATGGGTTTTTCAGGTCTAGACATCTGAGCCATAATCCATGGGAAACTGCGGCAACCACTAACATGTGTTCATGTATGTTGGTCAGCTGTGTTTGCTCTGGGGCCTGGAGATGTGCTGGAGAGCATATTATAGCATGTCTACACACATTTTTCTTAAGTCCTCCTGCTTTGGTCAACTACTGACCTGCCAGAAAAATATGCTGAACTTAAACTTATGTCCATGTTGAGCTACACTAAGTGGCCTAAATTCATCATTTTCAGGTTTGTATTCTTGTCAGTCTATTGCCTGATAAAAGGTGGTCTTAAAAAAAATCAGTACTCATCACATACCCGGATGAGTACTCCACTCTTCTACCATCTGTCCTTAGCTAGTTATCAAGTTGGCAGGGTTTCTCAGCCTTAGCACTGTTAACAGTTGGGTCAGAAAAAGTTTTGCTGAGGGATAGGGAAGTACCTGTGCACTGTCGGATGTTCAACATGTCCCTGGCCTCACCTGTGAAATGTCAGTGGCACCTTTTGGGGTATGACAACCAAAAATGTCTCCAGGCCTTGCCAAATGTTCCCTGGGGGCAAAATCACCCCCGTTTGAGAACCATTGAGTTAAAATAGATTATAAAAATGACAGCCCAATCCACCGCTGGGAAGAAAACAGTAGTTTTTACAGAGGTGGTGACGTAGTATGCACTTCCGAATTATCCTAACTCATGAGCCCCTAAGTGTTATTCTAATGGAAACAGGGCACCCAAGGCTTCAATGAAAAAAATTGGTTCAGCAACTAAGACAGTGTCTGAGGGGAAAAGAGGTAAAGGGAAGGCCCAATCAAACCTAATCTGGAGGAGAGTTTTTCTGTCTTCTAGTCAGACAACAGGCTTCTTTTTATTTATTTTATTTTATTTACTATGAACAGTTTGTGTTACTGGAAAATGGTAAAACTGACTGGGACGTATATGCAACTTACCCTCATTGGCTGAGCCAGCCCAGCAGAAAACTGTGGAACAGGCTTCAAACATACAAGTTACCAAGATAGAGAAACAGCACTAACCCATATATTGGCTTACAAACATCTTTCCGTTTGACCTGATAATGTCAGTGATTGATAAGATTTTTAAATTATGGCAGGCCCGAAAAAAAAATAAATAAAGACCTGCATTTTTTGCTTATTACTACTTTGGAATCCATAAAGACCCAACTACTCTAAAAGGACATTTCCTGCCGGGCCAGGGTGCCCCAGTGGTTGAGCTTCATCCTATAAACCAGGAGGTCATGGGATGGATTCTGGGTCAGGCACATCCCACAGCCGGTGGGTGGGGGAAGGGGGGGGGGCAGAGGAGGGGGAGGGGACGGGGAGCATGCAGGAGGCAGCCAATCAATGATTCTCATCTTTGATGTTTCTATTTCTCTCTCCCTCTCCCTTCCTCTCTGAAATCAATAAGAATAAATTTAAAAATAAATAAAAATAAAAGCAAATTTCCCTGTCCTTTGTAAACTCTGGTTTGGTTGCATAGCTTTCTCTGCTTGCCCCGGTGGTCTGCCCACCCTCATTCCAGAGTGACTGACATTCTTTAGCTCCATAAGATAAAGACCTTAACTGCTACAGAGTGGAGCTCTAGGCTCCTGCTGGCCTTTTCTCGGGTAAATAGGTTATCAGATTCCACCTGAAACCTCTGAGGGAGGGAAGCCAGACGCCCAGCTTTTAGCACAGGTGTTTTACCTACCCCTACAGGATGACTGTTAACATCTTTCCGGGCCCTATTTCTATCACATCAAATTCCAACAGTGTTGCTAATCAGCCTATTTCATGCCCTTTTCTCCCTCTGCTCTAGACCAGTGCCATCAAAGTGCGTCCCCGCTCAGCATTCCCTGGGAACTCCTTGGAAATGCAAATGATCAGGCTGGCGTCCAGACCTAAGGAGTCCGCAACTGGGAGTCGTTCAGCAATGTGTTGTGATAACCCCTCCAGGTGGTTCCCGGAGGGAACCTAAAGTCTGACAACCAATGATTTCGGCTATTTCTATAACCACAGCAGGTTGTTTTTACAGCACACAAAAGTGTAGCCTGGCAAATGCGCTTTACATAAGCTCTCACCGGCTCCTCAACCCTGATGCAAACTACATGTTATCCCCGCTTCAGGGACTGGCCACGGCTCAGGGGCCCGAAGCTAATCACTGCGGGTGGAAGGTCAGTTTTTGTAGGTTTTCTCACTATTGAAGCAAAGGTCTGTCGCGTTGTATTAACTAAGTCTTTATATTTTGCTTTTTTAGCTTTTGGCAATTGGGGGCGGGGAGGGGCGGGAGAGAAGAAATGGATGGGTGAGAGAGAGCTGCGTGCCAACTGCTTGGGTCCTACCGGATCGGGATTTAGGGGCGCGATTCGGAAAGGTGTTCTCCCAACAAAGGACGTGTAATTCGGCCGCGTCCCCTCGGTCTTTGCGGCGGGGCTGCCGCGCGTGCGACCGAGGAGTCGGGACTCGAGAGCAAGACTCACCTCTCCTCGGCGCTCCCATCCCCGGAGAATTACGTTGTCCGGGGAGACGGGCCGCCGGCCCCGCGCCCCGGGGTTCGGGTTTTCGGAGAAATTGGAACCCCAAAAACCCGGGGGGCGCGTAACCCGACACCGCAGCCCCGGGGAGAAGGTGGCGGGCGGTGAACCTGAAACCGTCCAGGCCCGCGCGGAAAGAAACCGCAGTCCCACTGGGTCCGAGTGAAAAGAAGAGGCGCAGAGGCTAGAATGGAACGGAGGGGGGCACCCCAGAAGATGAAGCGGGGGGCTGGAGTGGAGAGAAGGGGACACCCCAGGAGATGGAAGCGGGGGGCTGGGGTGGATGGGG
>NW_005871049.1:3015023-3174317 GCF_000147115.1 Myotis lucifugus | reverse complement strand
GCTGCAGCTCCCGAGGATCCGGCTGGCAGCCGCGGGCCACAGGAGTCCACCGTCTGGCACGGCCGGGCCGCGGCGTCACATCCTTCTACATCTCCACCCCCGACACCACCGCCCCACGGGCCGCTCTCCGCCCTCCCGCGCGCCGCCCCCTGCCCGCTCCGGGCTCTCGGGCCGCAGCACGCAAGCGCGGGAGGTCGGCCCCGGGGAGGGCGGGGAGGTGCGGGGCGCGGCGGGGGCTCCACCCGGCTGGTTCCCCCGAAGTCGCCCCAGCCCAGCCCCGCGCCAGCGAACCACGTTAGGTATTTGTGCGCACGGAGGAGCTCTTGCTGTGCAGCCGGCCGTGACTCAGACTTTAAAGTTTAAATGACACTTGCTCCCCCGTTCTTTTCCAGAGCGAGCGTTTCGGTGCAGAGAAACTGTCCTCCCCCAAGAAGCAGAGCAGTCAGAATCGGGGCTGGGGTCCTGTGTCACAATAGGATTTGAATGTCTCTAATCACCAAAAGAGAGGGGCAATGCGCGGGACACAAACTGTTAAAACTGAAGGCACAGGCTGAAGTCATTTACCAACAAAGGAGAGAAAGAGGCCCGAGGAGGGGAGCGCGTTGGGTTGCTAAGGGGAAAGGTTTTCTTCGCCAACCTAATAAGAACACAAGCCAACGTGGGAAAACGAAGATCCTTATCGTGATGGCCTGGCGCTCATGTCTTTATTCCAAGTGTCACTAACCCTTGCTAAATCGTTAGGCATGTCTTGGAGACCGGGTAGTTTTGTGAAAATCCTGACTACAGAAATAGAGTAGCATTTTGGTAGCTTTCCGTAGAATATAGCAGGCACTACAGATTAGGAAAATATCCACCCATTTATAAATCTTCATGTACTGAGCGCCCAATGCGAAAAGCATTTGGTAAGTGCGGTGGGAGATGCCCAATGAGGTGGGACCCTCTGGCGCAGTGAGGGAGACACTGGGGACATGAGCAACACAAATACCACTAGGGAGTGTCAAGGGGAGGAAAATGAAGTGAGATTTCAGCAGAGGTAAGTCGGCCTGGGGGCAGGTAGGGTTGGGGAAAGCTTCCAGGAAGAGGTGAGAATACAGAAGTTGCTCTATTTAGGAACATGTTTGGTTTCAAAAGAGCATCCATGAGTGCATTTGGTCATAAGTCTCCAAGAGGGGCTTAGCTCTAGACGCATTTCTAGCGTGTTCATTAGGAGTAAGAGTCGATTCTTTGGAGCTTTAAAACCAGGCATACTCTCCTGGGGGCTGGTGTGTGTTCTCTGACATCTCTCTCTAGAACGGGCAGGTTTTATCTGCACTGAAAGTCTATTAAGACAGCTCCCTTCCAGGTGATCTCGGTAGGCATCCTAAGGAATGCTTACTGCTACTGTCGCACCTGAGGAAGAGAGTGAAGAAATAAAATGGAGTCACTACAATCAAGCCGCAAAATTACTAAAATAAAGTAATTTATTTTAAATTACAACAGGAATACTAGCCTGGGAACTTAAACTCCTGCACTTTCCAGTCCCCTGTCTTCAAAGCTCCAGATAACCTTCTGATTACCCCCTGAAGGACTAAGGAAAGGTTGTTCATGTATCCAGACCACCTGACTTCCATTATCCGGACAACCAGTCATCTAGAGCAGTGGTTCTCAACCTTGGCTGCACATTAGAATCACCTGGGAATCTTTTTAAAATCCTGATTTCCAGGCCTCATCCTCCGGAAATTCTGTTTGTTATGGGGTGGGGCCACAACATTAGTAACAAAGAAACAGAATTTCCAGAGGATGAGGCCCAGAAATCAGGATTTTAAAAAGATTCCCAGGTGATTCTAATGTGCAGCCAAGGTTGAGAACCACTAATCTAGAGGACCCCCATCTTGGACCAGGCCAGAGGCTAACAACGCAGGACTGATTCTTCTCAAGCATGTACGTTTTAATTTATTATAAGAAGTCTTAGCTTTATTCTCTTGTTTGGAATACTCTGGGTTTTGCCTACTTGTGTTTCTGGTTTGTAAACCCTAAGACCCTGGAATAAATCTTTATCATTTATTTCTAGCCAAAGCCTCTAGACTCTTTTTGAGTTCATTCAACACACTCATCAGGTTACCAATTATCTTGAAATAAAGCAGATTTCTGTGTTGCAGAAACCTGAGTCTTCTAAGAGCAAAGGGATAATAAGACCTAAGTCCAAATATTTTTTAACAGGATGTCTGACAGCGAGGCAAAGGTGTAATGGCCACCATAACGAAAAGGTAACTTCAGACCAAAAGATAAAGCAGGCAACTCCATAGAATATAACAGAATTTATTATAGAGTATTTTGCTTAAAGGAAGATTTGACCCAGCAATTTTGCACAGATTATTATCTGCTAAAGACTCCTGTTACTCTCCAGTTTTTACAGTGTAACTCAGGTACTAGTGATTGATGAGGCAAAGGGACAAAGAACGAAGTAGTGCCAGGGCCATGCCTCCTGGTGGTCATCCTATCTCCAGTTTGATATTTATATCCGTTGTCATGCCATTCCATATGTTACTCACAAAAATATTTATGGTTACATTTTAAGAAACAGATAATCATCAATTATCAACTAGAAAGTTTTGATACAACATGCCCAGGACAGTGAGGTTGGTCAAAGGTCACAGCCTGAAAGGACACAAAGATGGAAATGGTTTTGTTTTCATCTACACTTATGCACAATAGTATCCAGAAATTTTGGGAATAGATGCAAACGATTAAGTAATTTGTATGCTAATGGCCCACAGATCTGGCAGAACTGCATTCCATGCACAATAACCCCTTGTTTCCTAGTTCCGACCAAAACCAGGAGAGGAGATGTCACAAGAAATAATTAGTTCAGCTCTGGGTATCTAGGTTTCCAAGACAAACAGTATTCATTCCAAGGAGACATCATTAAGATAGTTGTCTCAAGTTCCTACCCAGCCCCCTCCCAACACACACTTTACACACACAGACACACTATTCTCCGATGCAATCAACTCGCTCTCAGCTGAACCATGAGCACTCAAATTACTTACATTCTCAATTTACCCAATTGCAAGGATGAATAGGAAAATCACGATAACTTTGAAAAACGGAACCAATAGGAGAAATTTTGTAAGATGATGAATATAAAACTCATTATTAAAAAAAAAAAACTACTAGGTTCCAGTGATGACTATTTAGGAACTATAAAGGAAAGAGGAATTTTCCTCATAATATCAAGATAAATTATGTTGGAATTAATAATAATTGCTCATAATCTAAATAATGAAAAGTACAAAAATTTAGTGACAGCTTTAAAAAACTCCATAAATGTACCCGAATGGAAGCATATAGTAAAATAATGTAAAATTTTTCTAACCATATTTGAAATTTTTAAACAATACTAGTTCCAATTCTAACACAATTTTAAAACTATACAAAACATTATAAACTTCATTTGGATAAATAAACATGAGAATAACAAATTCACTTTTTAGATTTTAGGGGTAAAAATAAAACCTTTTAAATGGACAAAAAAGATTCTAGGCCTTCAGCCTCAGACTGGGAGGCCCATCCGGGCTCCCCTGCTTTTCGGGCTTTTGGACTCAGGCAGGGGTCCTCAAACTTTTTAAACAGGGGGTCAGTTCACTGACCTTCAGACCGTTGGAGGGCCGGACTATAGTTTAAAAAAACAACTAGTCGGCTGCTAAGCAACAGGCAGCGGCGGCAAAAACATGTTTTCGGCAGGCCTTAGTTTGAGGACCCCTGCAGTAAGGGAAACCACCAGCCCTCCTGGTCCTCGGCTTATCCATGGCAGATTGTATGCACTGGAGAAGGGCTCTGCTCAGATTGTTAGGAGTGCTTTTGCGATAATCACACCCTTCCCTCTGGTGGGAATTAGATTTTACAGCCTTTACTAATTATAGGCTAGTGGCTCCGGTGCCCTCCCAATAGTAAACTGCTTTGAGACAACAGCTGGAAATTAAGGTAGGAAAGTAAATCCAGAAGAGGCTCATCAAACTTTTCCTGCCTATTAAATGAAAATGAAATATCATATTTGTGAAGTTCTATGGAAGGAAACATTGGTTGATTCTTGTATGTGTCCTTACTAGGAATCAAACCCACAAACCTGGCATATTGGGATGATGCTCTATCAACTGCTCTACCCAGCCAGGGCATGATTTTACTTTTTAAATCATAAGAGTAATGAGAAACTTGCCCTTCCAGATGTTAAAAGGACTATAAACCTGTTAAATATAAACCATTTTGGAATTGATGCATGAGATGATTGAAGAGTCAATGCAATTTAATCTGATTAAATTTTCAGAGTGTATCTGAACTGATTATATAATAAGCTGCCACAAAACAATATTTTAAAAATGTCAGTATCACTAGTAATAGAGAATGCATGTCAAGTAATAAAACACTCCCCCAAAAGAAGAGCCCAGCACCAAATGCTTTCATTTTCAATAGCTTCAAAAAAAAATATTTAGGAATAAATTTTACCAAAGAAGTGTAAGACTAGTAAACTGAAAACTACAAAACGTTGAAAGAAATTAAAGAAGATGTAAATAAATGGAAAGTTATCCATGTTCATGGGTTGGAAGACTTACTATTGTTAAGATAGTAATACTCAAATTGGTCCACAGATTCAATGCATTCTCTGTCAAAATGCCAACTTCCTTTATTGATTCAGAGAGGAAGGGAGAGGGAGAGAGATAGATACATCAGTAATGAGAATCATTGATTGACTGCCTCCTGCATGCCCCCTACTGGGGATCGAGCCTGCAACCCAGGCATGTGCCAAACTGTGACCCCCTGGTTCATAGGTCAACACTCAACCACTGAGCCATGCTGGCTGGGCAACCAACTTCCTTTTTTGAAGAAATTGACAAGCTGATCCTAAAATTGATATGGTCATGCAAAGGATCCAAAATAGCCAAAATGATCTTGAACAAGAAGAACAGATTTGGAAGACTTGATTTCAAAACTTTCTATAATGCTACAATGTACAAGACAGTAAATACATGAAAAGATATTCAACACAATTACTCATTAGGGAAATATTAATCAAAACCACAATGAACTATTATTTCACATCCATTAGGATGGCTATAATTTAAAAAATGGAAAATAACATTTTGTAGAATAGTTGAAAACTCCATGTATTGCTGGTGAAAACATAAAAAGATTTTGCTAAAGTAGAAAAGGGTCTGGCAGTCTAGCAATTCCTCAGAAATATTAAACACACAGTCACCATATGACCTTCCACACTCCCTGTCTTATCCTTCCCACTAGAAACGTGGCGGTTGCACTTGCATCTTGAGAGAAAATCTCTGCAAGTATCCCTTCATCGGGTTTTGCCTTGCTCCTCAAAGTGGGACTCTTGGGCATTTTAGTTTCCAGATCTTTATGGAAGGTGAAACCGAAATACATACAGAATAAGGACGGACAAGGACCAGGAACAGGCCACCTCATGGGACAGCAGAAGCATGGGTTGGTTTGGTGCACAGTCCCAACACGTCCACAGGGCACACTAAGGATCCTCCATTGGTAAGATGTTCTTGGACTTTCTCATGCTGCTAAGTCTTATCATTGGTTTCTTATTTTTATAGGTATTATTTCTTTAAAATTGAGGAATATATATATTTTTATTGATTTCAGAGGGGAAAGGAGAGGAAAGGAGAGGAAGAGAGAGAAACATCAATGATGAGAGAGAATCACTGATGGGCTTCCTCCTGCACACCCCCCCACCCCCCTGGGGATCGAGCCCACAACTGGGACATGTACCCTTGACCAGAATTGAACCCGAGACCCTTCAGTCTGGGGCAGTGGTCAGCAAACTCATTAGTCAACAGAGCCAAATATCAACAGTACAATTGAAATTTCTTTTGAGAGCCAAATTTTTTAAACTTAAACTATATAGGTAGGTACATTGTTATTAACTTAATTAGGGTACTCCTAAGGCTTAGGAAGAGCCACACTCAAGGGGCGAAAGAGCCGCATGTGGCCGCAGTTTGCCAACCACCGGGCTAGGGCAATGAGGGAATATTTTTAAAGATGAACTTAAGGCTATTTTCTTTTTAAAACAGCTTTATTGATGACTTGAATTAGATTTCTTTTCATTTTTATTATTCATTTTTAATTAGTTCAGAAGCCCACAAATACAGTATCTTTCTAAAAAATGAAAGCGTTACAGATAATGGACTCTACCCCCAATCCCAGTCATTTGCCTCTTCTCCCCAGATGAAACCATTGTCCTTATTTGGTATGTATCCTTCCGAATCCACCTGTTTGCATTTATATCCATGTGTGTAGCCATTGGAAAGAGTTAGCATTGTTTTGTAGGAGTGTGTGTCTGTGCATAATGCTGTAGACATAATGTTGTCCTTATCTTTCAGCTCCTTGCTTTATCACTCAATGTACATCTTAGAAATTTTTCCACATTACTTAAGTATGAGCTGCGTTGTTCTCATTTTAACTGCTATAGAGAATTCCAGAGTAATACATCCACTCCACTGAGGCATCCCTGACTGGTGTACATGCAAGGTGGACACAGGTCTTCGCTGTTACACCCAGGGCTACACTAACCATCTTCATACTTGCCTCCCTGTGCATATATTTAAGTTTTTCTCCAAAGTTATAACTAGCAGTAGATTTATTGGGTCCCTGCTGTTTCAGTTCTTAGAGACACTGCTAAATTCACTTTCAAAGTGACTGTATTGAGTTATATTCCTACCAACAGTGCTCACACCTTCAAACAGGTGGCATTCTCACCAAAATTTTAGTATCACGAAGCTGAGACTACTACATACTAGTAGTTAGTGGCATTGATAATAAAATTAAAAATTAAAATCCTTCCTACATGTTAGAGAGGAATAACATAAAATTAGTAATAACGTAGGTACAAGGGAAGTTTTACATCAGAGGTTTTCTTTTTTAAATAATAAATTGGACAAGTATCGCATGGTGTTGGAAACTGGCTTGGAAAAATGTCACGTAAAAAAGATCACATGCAAGTTAAATATTCAATGGCTTAATGCCAAGCCTGCAATCCCCGTGTAAATCTATACGTCTAATTGTCTGTGATCTGCTGGTACACTGAACAACAACACATGGTCAATAGACACCAATAGGGCAAATAATTGCAGAACAAGCTACCAAATAATGGGGCTTCATAACTGTGCCCAGATGATAGGAGGTTACAAGTCCTCTGAACTTTGACCAGATCACATCTGGAACATTTACATCACAAGGGGATATTTCCAAGACAGGGCAACACTGGTTACCATAACCCTGTATTGCAATCATCGTGCAAGTTCCTGTGTGTCATCAGATTCTTTTATTCAAAGACTGAGTACTAGTGTGTTCTAGCAGGAAGTTAGAGCAACACTCTTCCTTCAGTTCTCCCAATAGAGCATCCATACGACGGACTCTTCCTTTGTTAGCCTTTCTAGATCCAGAAGAAAGGACCACCATAAAGTCCTTCCATCTCCACAGTTTTAAGATTCTTTATCTGTCCTTGAAAATGCTTATTTCCCCGGAAATGTTCCCAAACATCAGTAACTTCAACCTGACCATAAATGGTCAACCCCAAGGCGTACTAGATTTATAATGATCATCAACTCCAACCCACCAACACTGGCTGCTTATAGCCAGCATGTGTGCTCAGAGGAGAGGACTGAGTATTTGTTTTCTTTCATCACTGAAAGAGCAACAGCTTTGTCTGTAGCCCAAGTTTACTATCCTCTCAGCCAAAACGATGACTTTGTAACTCCTCAGCCAGTGACCTCAAGCCTGACCTACAGCAGTCATCCCCTGGGATTAAAAAGGTCATTTAAACACCTCAGGCCCTAGTCACTAGGAGGATACAAATTTCATCTCAAATTAGTGTTCTTAAAGTTAAGGTCTTCTCACAAAAGTAATACAGAAGGAATGAGTAATGATGTTTTCAAAAGCTGGAACAGTTGACAGGATTTGAAAATTTCAATTTTTTCCCAATATTCCTTCTATGATAGGCAAATGTACTTGATTAATTTAAACTCTCCAAAACACTATGCTGTCTGAAAAGCTAATATTATTATTAGTTTTCACAACTATGTGAATGTTCATGAAGATAAGCACCAAGAATACCCCCATGTAGCAATTATCATTGCTACCATTTTGCTAGTACATGAGTTCCCCTTATCTGAGTGGAACACTGGATGCCTGAAACAGTGGATAGCACCAAACTCTTCATACAATGATTTTTCCTATACATAGGTACATACCTATTATAACATTTAAAATATAAATTAGGCACAATAAGAGATTAAAAATAAAATAGAACAATTACAACAATATGCTGCAATAAAAGTTTGTGAATGTGGTCTCTCCCTCTCCCTGATAACTAATCTGACAACCCAGGCAGCTACCAAGTGAGTAATGAAAGGGTCGCCTATAGAGGGTGGATAACAGTGGACAAAAGGTATGATTCATGTCCTGGGAGGGACGGTACAAGATTCCATCATGCTATTCAGAAAGGTGCATAATTTTAAACTTATAAATTGCTTATTTCTGAAATTTTCCATTTTATATTTTCAGACTGTGGCTGACCATGGGTAACTGAAACTGCAGAAAGCGAAACTGTGGATCCGGAGGGACTATATATCCTGCATAGATACATGGGTAAGGATAGAGATATAGAAATAGTTTTATTTTTGTTTGTTTTTACAAAATTTGATCATACTGAACACACTTTTGAAACATTATTTTCCATTTACCAGTGTACTATGAACATTTCTATATGTTAACTATTTTTCTATAACTTTATTCTTAATGTCATAATATGATTCCACTGTATGGATATACCATAATTTATTTAATCCACTGTCTGTAGACACTTAGGTAGTTCTCACTGTTTAAATGATCTTACCACATAATTTTGATTATTTTCTTAAGAATAATTCCTTGTTTTTATTTCCTTCTGATTTTCATTTTACAGGACGCATTGCACTTGTAATTATTAATGCAATGTCTAAAAACTGATGGAATGCACATAATTTCCAGCCCTTCATGACACTCATAAATACTTTTGATTAAATAAATGAATGTTTTAAGACTTTGGGGTACATTTTATCAAGTTGGCTTGAAAAAGTTGCGCCAATTTATACTTTTCCCAAAAGCATAGGGAAGTCTCTTCCACATTCTCTCTACCTTTAGGAATTGTCTTAATTACAGTCTTTAGACAACTTGGCATGCAAAAAAAATGGCAGTTCACTGTGGTTTAATTTAGATTTTTAAAATTATTATTGAAATGGAACTGTTTTTCATGAGTTTGTTGGGCATTTATATTTCTTGTTTTGTGATTTGTTGGGCTTAGGTGTGGAAAGTGCTGAGAAACAGTCATTCAATGTTAAGGAAGTCATTTCAATGTTAAGGAAGTCATTTCAATGTTAAGGAAGTCATTTCAATGTTATCTAGAAAGTGCCTAAATCACCACTGTTCAAAGTGACACTCACTGGTGTAAGTTGCCAGATTCACACGCAGTCATTGCGGCTATAAAAGCATCTTGACTTTCAGTCTGGAAGGGAAAGATGCTCACCTCTGCACAGAAGTGGAGCACAGGGGTCCCTATAAGCTGGCTATTTGGGGGAATACAAAGGAAATCCCAGTTAATCACACTTACCTTTTAATTGTTCTTTTCTACTCATCATTCTCTGTATGTAATATACATTATTAAAGGAACAAAAGATAAAATATACATTAACTGTTTTTCTTGGTCAATTATTTTTAGTGCTTAACGTTGTTTTTCCTACCAATGTATTTGTTTTCCCTCAGGGTTTCCCATTCATTTCTCTCCCCTATTTCCTGATCCACTTAAACTAAACCCCAACATGCAATCCTGTCCACCTCACTTGTATTAATACTCTCTATGAAATCAGTGTGTAGGCTGCAAAAAGCACCTAACTTTTTAAAAATTTATTGATTTGAGAGAGCGAGAGAAACATCGATTTTGTTGTTCTACGTTATTGATGCATTCATTGGTTGTTTCTTGCATGTGCCCTAACCAGAGATTGAACCCACAACCTTGGTGTATTGGGACAATGCTCTAACCACCTGAGCTACCCGGCCAGGGCAAAAGAACCTAACTTTTGAGGGGAATTAGTCATGCAATTTGTGTGGTCTTGTCTTCACTAAGCCAACAAATTTTAAAAAGCTCAAACTACATCATTCATACAGAGCAAAATGATACATATTTCCTTATTTTTTGCAGCTGATGAAGGGTATCACATCTCTTGAGAATCCACAATCTACTTCACACCCACAAGTCATAGGTCATGGCTTCTGCTGGGCGGTGGCGTCAGTGCATAGAGTCAGCTCATTCTGAGGGCTGCAGAAGATGTTCTTGTGTAATGACATCTTCAAAGAGTAAGTGTAAGCTGATACTTCAAGTAAAAGTGTACTTTCAACATCACTGTTCACACACAAAATGAAGAGGAAGGATAATAGCAATTTGTGATACCGAAACGGAACTCAGAGTCATAGGAGAAGGAAACCTATGTGTGCAAGGCATTGACATTACATAGTTGAGACAGGCTGCCCTGCCCAGGGTACGCCAACAGAGCCCAACCCTCAAGGAGACCCTGGTTTCACTCAGGAAATTCTACCATCTTGCCTTGACCCATTAGCTCCTTCAACCTCTGAGGCCATTTTGCACCTCTCCTTTTCTCTCAAACTTCCAACAAACCTCCACTCTTAGTTGACTCTTTGCTTTGCATATTTCACTGAATATAATGAAATCAATCAGAACAGAATTACCTCAACTTTCCACCATCAAACAGCCAGCCTGCCTATCCGTGTCTGCTCCCATATGTTCCACCTGGCCCCTGCCCTCTGCCCAGCTCCACTGAGTGTTGGCGCACATTTCCTCTCCTTTGCTGAAGGACTTTTCTCCAAGCATCACTTTTCCTCCTTTCTACTAGTCATGCCCATCAGCATAAAAACATGTAGCTCCTTCCGATCTTCAAAAGAACCCCGCCCTTGCCTTGACCCCACACCCTCCCCGATACTAGCCATTTTCTGCTTCCCTGTACAGCAAAATTCCTCAAGGGTTGTCTAATAGTTTGATCTCTTCCACTTCCACCCATTTGTTCCTCTGTTTTAAGCCTTTGTTTTCATCTAGTGCTTAAGCAACTGTATGACAACAAAAGTAATTAATACAAAAAAGACTTCACCCACATTCCACGAGCCTAAGACATCGATGATTCCTGTTTTATTTGTGCTCCTTCTTATAATTGCTCATTGGCTAATGTCCTCTTTTGACCTGTTGCAATCAGAGTCTAGGAATATTTTTACTATATTTTACTCCCCTTAGTTCATTTCTCATCTTTCTACATTATTTACACAATTCATATTTTAAAATTAAATTTGATTAAGTGGATATGTGCATAGTTTATTTCACTACTCACTATTTGGGGCCATTCAGATGGTCTTTTACTGTTATTACAAATGCTGCCGTGATTAAGAACCTCGGGCACATAACTTATAAATAACCTTTGGTTGAACTGAATGTATATTGTAGAGTAGTCTATTAACATGTGGTACAACAACTGCCCTAGCCGGTTTGGCTCATTAGATGGAGTGTCGGCCTGCGAACTGAAGGGTCCTGGGTTCAATTCTGGTCAAGGGCACATGCCCGGGTTGTGGGCTCGATCCCGTGGGGGACTTGAGGGAGGCAGCCAATGATCCCCTCTCATCATTGATGTTTCTATCTCTCTCTCCCTCTCCCTTCTCTGAAATCAATAAAAATATATTTAAAAAAATAATAATAAAAAAAATAAAATGTGGTACAACTATCCTATGAAGTGGAGGTTGGCATTCTTCCACAGTACACCCCCTTATCTGTGGTTTCACTTTTGGCGGTTTCAGTAACCCACCATCCAGTGTAGTCCAAAATATTAAATGGAAAATTTCAGAAATAATTAAGTTTAAAATTGCACACCCACCGTTCTGAGTAGTGTGATGAAATCTTGCGTCATCCAGATTACTCGTTCAGTGCTTCTCCCCTCCTTCATTGAAATAAACTCTTTAGAACATTTAACTACCCACATCCTCCCTATTGCCCAAATCTTGAGTTTGGATGAGATCATTATAGGATTTCAATCCCAGACTATTACCAGGTTTTCCTTCACAGAATCTCTCTCCTGTTTCAAAATCCTTAAAAGAGTGTCATCCCCACTGAACTATCATCATCCATTTAGATTCAATTGTAAATGTAAGCTTCATCGCTCATTGATGGTTCTTGAACTTTTCTTCCCTGTCATGGTATTTTTTTAAATATATTATTCCATTGATTTTAGAGAGGAAGAGAGATAGAAACATCAATGATGAGAGAGAATCACGCCCCCCACTGGGGATCGAGCCTGAAACCCAGGCATGTGCCCCTGGCCGGAATCAAACTCAGGACTCCTCAGTCCGCAGGCCGATGCTCTATCCACTGAGCCATATTTGATTTTCATTTGTTTAGCAGGGGTGGGCAACCTTTTTTCTGCCAAGGGCCATTTGGATATTTGTAACATCATTCGTGGGCCATACAAAATTATCAACTTAAAACATAGCCTGCTATACTTGGTCAAACATTTAATTAACTCAACCCTAATGCCTTGGCAGGGCCAGACAAAATGATTTATTGGGCCTTAGATGGCCCTCAGGCCAGATGTTCCTCACCCCTGGTTTAGAGAATTTTATCAAAGGGTCTACAGATAGGATATTTTAAGAGCCCTTATTTTTATTGTTATTATTTTTTTTATTAACAAAGCAAGACTTACAAGCAACGCAAAATTGACAAAAGTATGAGAGAGGAAAAAATGTCCTCTACCCCTCAGGTTCTGCATCTGGGGGCCTTCTAATTAAACTAAGAAAAGAAAGTTTAACAGGAGAAAAACTATATGTTTATTGATCTTAATATATTTAAGGGTAAATGGGTTTCACAGAAAAGAGGTGAAAACCCAAAGAGGCAGTAAGACCTGGGGGATTATGTACCATTTTAACAAAGGGTGATAAATTGTGGAGAAGTGACGACAAAAGAAAAGGGGGTTTGGGATCCTACCAGTGGTAAATTGTGGGAAGGTGACTGGGAAATGTATGGGAAATAGACTTCTTCAGTAAGGGTGGTTCTGCAGAGAAGGTCATAGTTCTCTTCCTGGAGAGAGGAGCACTTACAAATGGAAATGTTCATCACCTTCACATGGGGATATTTATGCCCTGCGTTTAGACAGGAAGCAGGAGGGCAGACAGTCCTCCTTGTGTCAGCGGCATCTCAATGGTCTTCAGCTCAAATAATCGTATTCCAAAGTGCTGTATTTGGGGGTGGTAGAGAGCAGGACAGAGAGTATTTATAACGGAGGCCAGCTGCATGGGGGTGTGAGCTGTGCAGTCACACAGAGCCCTGCACTCAGAGGATCCTGGACTCGTGATAACCGGAATGGTGAGCCGTGGTTTTTCCCCCAGGGTCGTGTCTCATGACGCCAAAGAATGAACTTCACAGACCAGAAGATTCAAGCAAAAGTGTGAAAAATTTATTACAAGCAGATGCAGACTCCCCTCACAGGGAGGGGGACCAATAATGGGTGGCCCATGAAGCCTTGTACTCTAGGGATACACGTATGTGTGCTACAAGCCTGCTCTATATCTACCTGTGTCGCCACCTGATTGATTCCTTCATTGTTCTTGCCCAGCAAGGGACCTGAACTTTTCCAGTTCCCATGTGTCAGTTCACCTTACTTTGCAGACCCTCCCTAGTTTCACATGCCTCCCACTCTGAGTCCAAACACATTTTGCTATTGCTGCTTGGTTGTTCCTGTGATTAGGCTGCTCAAACTGCCATGTCTACCCTGCCTATGTTCCACCTGCCTTTGTGTCCCCTTGAACCCCTGACCTGTCTACCTGCATTTCAAGCTTTCTCTTACTTGGTTCAATGCTTTGCTGTCACCATCTTGAAATTAAGAAAAAAAAATTTCTCCCTACCCTTCTGATTTTTTGGCTGAGGCCCCTGTAATAAAGACATTTTAAAAAGGAAAAAAACAACAAAAAAAGTAAGGGAAAAAACACACACAGACGTTTATTAAAATATATACCTCAGTGTGGCTCAGTGGTAGAGTGTCTGCTGGCGCACCGAAGGGTTACAGGTTCAATTCCTGGTCAAGGGCTGGTACCTGGGTTGGAGGCCATCCCCAGCCCTGGTCCGGGCATGTGTGGGAGGCAATCCACCGATGTCTCTCTCTCACATTGATGTTTCTCTATTTCTCTCTCTCTCTCCCCCTCCCTCCCTTCCACACTCTAAAAATCAATGGAAAAAATATCTTCAGGTGAGGATTTAACAATAATAACAAAAATGTATACCTCATGTACACATAGGAGAGAAGGAAGAAAAATGAGTAACTCTTCAGATGGCCCAAGCCACCACCTTGAATACCAATTTAAGTTAAAAACAAACGAAAGATGTTGGGGGTGAGGCCAGTTATGGGAGGTGACTAGGAAAAGCAAGGTAAGGAGGGCAAGGTTTGTTCTGCAGTCTGCCTTCTCTAATGACAGGATTCTCTTGTGATTCAGTCATACGTCTCATCCTGGAACTGAGAGGGAGACACCTACAGATGGAAATTTCCTTTACAAAGGTAACAGTACAGTAGCTTCTACTCTGTTTCACAGCTTCCCATGTCTGCTATTGCTCAAAATAATCAGCTCAAAATATCCTTATACCAATGGGCATATTTTGATGCCCTTTAAATATATATATATATATATATATATATATATATTAGTATATATATATATACACACACACACACACACACACACACAGTGGCCAAATTATTATGACCACCTGACGTTTGTAGGCAAATTAGCCGTACACTGCATCGTATGGAATATGGAAGCCGAAGGCCTGTTCGAACACCTTTGCTGTCTGCAGTTACCAAGATAAAATGTCTCCAATTCGCACAGGAACACAAGGATTGGACAGTTGAGCATTGGAAAAAAGTCATGTGGTCCAATGAATCACGTTTCCAGTTGCATCATGCAGATGGCAGAGTGAGAATTTGGCGGAAACAGCATGAAAGCATGCACCCCATATGCATGAGTACAACCCTTTAAGCTGGTGGGGGCAGTGTTATGGTTTGGGGCATGTTTTCCTGGCATGATTTGGGCCCTTTAATTCATGTGGAACAACGTCTGAATAGCACAACATACCTAAGTATCATTGCTGATCAAGTTCATCCTATCATGTTGATGGTGTATCCCAATGGAGATGGCTTCTTCCAACAAGACAATGCGCCATGCCACGGTGCTTGTATTGTGCAGGAGTGGTTTCAAGAACATGAGGGAGACTTTACCTTGCTTAGGTGGCCCCCACAATCACCAGATCTCAATCCAATTGAGCATTTGTAGGACGAAGTTAAAAGAGCCATCAGGCAGCTGGTTCCACAACCATCAAATCTCACAGAACTAGACAGTGCTATTCATCAGGCATGGTGTCAGATTCCTCGCATCACCTTTCAACATCTCATGGAGTCAATGCCAAGAAGAATCACTGCAGTATTGAAGGCAAAAGGTGGCCCAATAAAGTACTGATGGGGTGGTCATAGTAATCTGGCCACTCAGTATATATATATATATATGGTCTCCCATGTTCAAAGGCTGTTAAATCACATTGTTTACCCATATCTTCAGGAAAAAAAATCACTTCTACTGTCGTGGTAAACAACCTGCTTCCCTATTTATAATGGTCTGGCCTGGCCCTCCAGCAACTTCAGCGTGAAATTATAGCTAATTTGCCTACAAACGTCAGGTGGTCATAATAATCTAGCTACTCAGTGTGTGTGTGTGTGTGTGTGTGTGTGTGTATACACACACACACTAGAGGCCCGGTGCACAAATTCGTGCACGGGTAAGGTTCCTTGGCCTGGCCGGTGATCAAGGTGGATCAGGGCCATCTCGCCCAGTCCTGACTGGGGCCAATCAGGGCCAGCCAGCTGGGGGAGGGACTGCAGGAGGTTGGCCAGCCACGGGAGGTTGGCTGTGGGTGCACTGACCACCAGGGGGAAGCTCTTCGCTGCTCTCTGGTGGTCAGTGTGTGTCATAGTGACCGGTTGTTCGGTTGACCAGTCATAACGGTTGCTTAGGCATATATATATATTTTCTTCTTCTTCTTCCTCTTTGTATTTCAGAGAGAAAGGGAAAGGGAGCAAGAGAGATAGTAACATCAATGATGAGAGAGAATCGTTGATCGGCTGCCTCCTGCACACCCCACACTGGGAATCAAGCCCCAACCCAGGCATATGCCCTGACTGGGAATCGAACGGTGACCTCCTGGTTCATAGATTGATGCTCAACCACTGAGCCACATCAGTCAGGCCTGATACCCTTTACAAGAGTCCCTGCATTTTCATTTTGCTTTTATATTCCTTTTTAGGAAAGTGTATATATGCTTATATTTTCATATATTTTAAAATGAAATCATATTGTGCATATTTTACCTGCCTTTCTTCATCTGAAAAGTTTGTTTTGCATATTAATATGACATATTTTCAGCATCATTTTTAGTGTCTGCATAGTATTCTATTATATAGATGTACCATTTACTTAACTAATTATTTATTATTGGACATACAGATTATTTCTAGCTTTTCAATATTACATGTGCCAGGAATTTGGGCTAATAGGTAGACTTGGGTTAAAAATCCCTCCCCCATCCCTTTCCAGCTTGTCAACTTAAATTCACCTATCTGAGTCTCAATTTGCTCATCTGTAAAGTAAGGGAAATAATAGAATCTCATAGTTATTTTAAAGCATCAAATGAAATATTACATATGAAGCACTTAGTATCTAGTACACAATATTTGCTTAGTTAATTTTTAACCAGTTGTAAAATGGGAATACTATGGTATCCCTCTCACACAGTTCTTATGAGAATTAATAAATTATTATATGTAAAGTACATACAGTCAGCACTCAGTAAATGTTAACAACATGATTGGTAATTAACCATAAACTAATTCAGAGCTGACTGACCGATAATGAATTCTTAATTAAAAGACCAAAAAATTGGAAGACGAATTCTGAATATTTATTCACCAAGCTACAAAAATGCCTAAAAGTTTTTTGTTGTTATTTCCTTGGGGTTTTTTTGTCTGTTTGTTTGTTTTTTGCAAATGTTTCTTTGACCCAAATATCTGAAGCCAAGAGGAACAATGTGGCCAGGCCTCGGTCGACTCTGGTGAGCTTTTGGAACACGCTGGGTAGCTGCACTTTTTATTCAAATCACCAAGCTCGTGTTCAACCATGTTATTCAGCCTGGTTTCTAAACCAGAACAATATTCCCTCTTCGGCTGTGTTTCCTAGAATGAAGAAAAACAACATTTTCCTTTTACAGGTTCCATATTACTGTGTTTATTGAGCTGCCAGATATATTTTGAACCAAGTTCTTCGCCTTTGCAATTCTGCACTAGCAGTAGGCATTCGAGACCCAGGGCAAGTGTTCAGTGCGGTCTAGTCTAAATGTCGGGCAAATTGGGAGTGGTTTCTCTTTTATTCTTTTTTTTCTCTTTTTAATCCTCACGCAAAATTTTCATTGATTTTTTTTTTTTAGAGAGAGTATAAGGAGGGAGGCGGGAGAGAGAGAAACATCGATGTGAGAGAGACACATTGATTGGTGGCCTCCTGCTTGTGCCTGACTCAGGCCAGGACCAAACCTGCAACCAAAGTACGTGCCTTTGACCGGGAATTGAACCCGAGGTCCGAGTTCCAGGGGCTGATGCTCTAACCACTGGGCAAACTGGCCAGGGCTCGCTCCTGTTCTGCTGCATCCTATTCTCCTTCCCAGGGTCCAGATCCTGCAAGTCCGGACTTGCCTCTGAAGGGTCGCCCAGGCTGGGCAGTGTGATCTAGGGATTCCCCTACTGAGCCTGAAACTGAAACTCGACAAACTCTCATCCTGATTTCTTTCCACATTCATTTTCCATCGCCTTCCTGGCACACGTCCTCTCTAGCAAACTTCCCATCCATCAAGCGTCTCCAAGATGGGGCCCGCGCTCCCCCAGCCCTGGCCTCGCTGTTCCGTGGCTGGGGCAGGGTTGTGCCCTCTCTCCTGAAAACCGCCTTGTTTCAGAGGCTCTGTTATTCAGCGGGAGACATCCATGGCCTCAGGGAGGATTCGAATTATTAAAACAGAAATGCAAAAACAAAGAAAGAATTATTGTTCGGCTTTTGTGTTTCAAAAATAGATTTTTTGAAACCCACAGCTGAAACAATAGTTAGGGAAGAAAAAAAATCAGGGCTTTTGAGAGAGAAAAAAATAAAATTTTTTTAGATCCAAAAAGTTAGTTTTACGTATCAATATAAAAATTCCCCCAAATGAAGTTGAGCAGAAACCATACCTTGTGAAGTAAGTGGTAGGAACCAGCCAGGAGGAGACCAGGAACACACGCCTGGGGAGCACAGGGAAGCAGCGAGGAAGGGGGCGTGGGTTGGAGAAGGGCAGGCCCTGCTGCCTGGAGGGTTGAAACCCTGGGGGCAGCTGAAGAGAATCTGCTGGGAAGTGTCGGCGCCTGGCTCAGTGGAGGCTTCTTTGCTCGCTGTTCCCAGAACCTCTCTGTCCGCCAGCCCTGCTTCCTCAGGAACTGTCCCATCTGCTCCGTGGCCGCGGTCACACAGGAGTCCGCCTCTGGCCTGGCCGAGGTTCGAGGTGATCAGTGCTGCGAAGGGCAGCGGTGCCTCGTGGGGAATGGCTTGACCCAGCAATTTGCTTCAAAAACTTTCCAAGCAAAATTATCATTGCCAAAGTCTACGGGGTAAAAATTTGGTCAGTTGCTGGGCTCTGGCCTCTGGTTAGACATAAACCTCTGGACACAGTAGTGACCACGTTGGCCCCATGAGAAAGCTCTTACGAGGGAAGGGTGGCATCAGCCTGCATGGAGGACAGAGAAGATGGACATGCTGGCATTTGGGTCCCTGCCTCTAGTTGGTTTCTCCCAGGGCTGGGTTTCAGCCTTCAGCCCCCACCCATGGAGCCTGTGACCTTTCTACCTAAGCTGGTTCAATCTTACCTCCCGCTCCCTGCTGTGACCAAGGATAACTAACACCTTTAGCTCCCAAGTGCTTCTGGCTACCCTTTCCTAAAGGCCCTGCTTCTGAAACACCTCTGGCTCTGTGTCCTCCCTTCCCTGTCCACTGCCCCCTGGTTTCTCTGGGCCATGCGAATACCCCCAATCAATCCTGTATCTACAGCCTAAACCACAGTCTGTCTCCTTTAAAAGTCATTTTTTCTGAACTGTTATTGAGCAGGCCACGCTCTTCCTCCAGCACCTCCGAGGGCGATGTGCTGTCTGAGGAATAAAGGAGAATTTTCTACGGGAGGTTCACGTGCCTCCTCAGCCTTCGCCTGCCCCCTTCGCACTTCTCACTTGACAGCTGAGAGGACCGACTCACAACCCCTCCGCGTGTGGCCCTGCGGTGTCATTGCTCATGCTGCCGGCTTCACATCAGTCCTCCCAGCCTTCCCAGGTCTTTTCTATAAAAACCTCACTATCCTGCAAAGCCCACACTAAATGACACTATTTCCATGAGACTGCTGGTTTCCCCAAGCAAAATGACATCTCTACCATCGAATGCCTAATTTATGGTGTTTATTCAACTCTATTATGTACTGTAATTGTTTGTGTGCATAATTTATTTCTTCCACTAGCCTAGTATGGTCCTGGAGGACCAGTTCTTACTTAACTTGATGAACCCTGAAGTCAGGAGCTACTACGTAAAGGGCATTCAGAACACATCTATTGAAGATAAATAAATCAAGAAATAATGTTCTCTGTTAGACTGGGGCAAAGAAGTTGAGTGTGTGTGTGTGTGTGTGTGTGTAGAAAGAGAAAAAGAGAGAAACAGAAAGAAAGACATATTTGAAGAACTGCATTAACTTCCACACCACAAATTAATTCAAGATGCATACAATTTGGCCAGTGATGCCAATTTTGCCTTGCTATGTTTGTTTGTCTCTATGACAAAACTGATTAATACTTTTTTATTTTAGTTCCTATTCTATTTAATTTTCTTCCAAGTTCCTATGTGTTTTATTTTTATTAAGTGTTACAATTTTATAATTTAATTTCAACTTTAAAAATAATCTAAAGCATAACTTTTTGGCTTATTACATATGGTTCTTAACAATGTAAGTATAATAAAGGCAAATTGTGCTCTTAGTCAAAGTCAATAAAATATTTCAAACAAG
The DNA here is from genome assembly GCF_000147115.1 of Myotis lucifugus. Taxonomy (NCBI): domain Eukaryota; kingdom Metazoa; phylum Chordata; class Mammalia; order Chiroptera; family Vespertilionidae; genus Myotis; species Myotis lucifugus. The sequence continues at coordinate 3,154,081 of NW_005871049.1, read as the reverse complement.
TGTTTTCTATTAGCTTAACCGACTGCACACTCAGTTTAATATTGCAAGTGATGACGAGAAATGCAGGGATTTATATAACATATGCAGTACTTACTTTTCCAAAAATCCTTTCCATTTCTCTCCTGTCACATAGTTCAGGATATTTGGATCCTTTAAATGAGAATTAAGAGGAGTAAGCGCTATATTCTGGAAAAACTTTAGTATTATTAAAAATAATTGCCCACATTGCTGGGAGGAGGAAGGGTGGGAGGAGATGGAGGAGGTTATAGGAGGTAAAATAAATAAAAAACTTTTGCTTAAAATATATAAATAGCATGCATCTTTCCTCTTTATTCAAATATTAACTGTGATTTTTCAAGAGAAAAAAACCTTTTGCATAACAAAAATATTAAGCAGGTCATCACGGGTTACTAACAGACATTGTGACTATCGGCACGAACAACGTCCATATGGGAAATGTATGCACATTTCATTTTGTTGAGGTGTGTCATTTGAAAGTCTTGATCTCATTTCCCGTTTGAGTGCCTCCCTCTTAAATGTCCACCCAGAGCAGGCAGCCAAGTAACAACAAGAAACCAGAAGTAGGTAGAATCATTGGGAAGAGGTGCACTGTGATGATCATGCTGCCAGTCTTAGGAATACTCGCTCTAAATTAGAGGAACAGCAAGCTATAAAGAAGAAGTAGTTTAAAAGAATCTGAGCTGTGCTATTATGCTCACATTGTAGGGGGACAAAACCTTTCCCCCCTTCGGTCTCCAGCGGGGCCTGAGAATTAAGTTGACATAAAATGGATTCACAGCAGAAAAAGACACAGATTTTTGCATGCACATGGAGCCTTCCCAGGAAAATGAGGACCCAAAGAAGTGGCTGGGCCCAAGTGTTTATATACCAGGTTGAACAAAGAGAGGCAATTGTGGGAAAGTAGCTAAAATGCCTGGGGAGACTAAGGCAGGTTAAGAGTTACTGTAACAGGTCTGTTTGTCCAGATTTCTCTTGGCCTCAGCTCCCGTCTCTGGTAATGAGTGTCCCTTTCCTCCTGGGACAGGAGGGCATCCTTCATGGGGGGAGTTTTATCTCCTGCTTTCAGGAAGAGGAGGGGAGTCAGAGCACCCTTCTTGCATCTACTGTTTTTAGTGCCTTTAGCTCAAAATACTCCTTATGCCCAAGTGGCATATTTGTGGGGGAGGCATATTCTGCCACTCTTCAGTCTCAATGTGGATTATAAGGGAGGTTCACCTTGATGGTTTTTTAAAAATATATATTTTATTGATTTTTTACAGAGAGGAAGGGAGAGGGATAGAGAGATAGAAACATCGATGAGAGAGAAACATCGACCAGCTGCCTCCTGCACACCCCCCACTGGGGATGTGCCCGCAACCAAGGCACATGCCCTTGACCGGAATCGAACTTGGGACCCTTGAGTCCACAGGCCGACGCTCCATCCACTGAGCCAAACCGGTTAGAGCTTGATGGGTTTTTAAAGATGACCAACTTCAGGACAAAAGGACCTTTAGAGGAAGGGACTTAGTGTAGAATGTGAAGCCTTCTCTCACGGTGTTGGCTCTTCCATGCTGGTCTCCTCCAGATGAGCAAAAGCAGAGTTGAGATAAACTAAAGACCAATAACCAGCAGTGGACGAGGTCTGTTCTGGTTAGTGTTCTCTGACCCGAGAACCCCTCATAACTATCTACCCCTGGAACAGGAACTGCATTTAACCCTCAAATCCTTTTTTTCTTTCTAATGCAGTATGTTTTTTTAATGGGCTTACTTCTCTCTTTCTTATTTTAACTTAGGCTAATAATAGAAAATAAGGTTATGATATCTTAGTAAACACAAAAGCACCAGTCAGGGGGAACAACACGGGAATCCGCTAGATCCCCCGCCTGGTGTGAAACATTTTCTGATAAACCAGAAAAAATATTAATAAGCACGCAGATTACTGGAAGTGGACTGCACTTCAGGTTTTGGCTTTTCCTCTTGGCGTGTTTAATATACACAATGTGTGCTTGCTGTAGTTTTGTCTAAGCAGGACCCCTGGGAAGGGGACACGGGCCAAACACAGACCAGACACCCCGTGTCCATAGCCATCTGACAATGTTTTGTTTTCTTTGTCTTCTTTTCCCAACGGAGATTGTTGTCCGTAAACGCTAAGAGAAGAACTCATTTTTCATGACCACTGACCTTTTTCTCTTAGATGACTCGGGAACAACTTGAAACCTGAAGTCTAAGAAGAGATTTCTGAGGGCGAACAGCATGCTACGGAATTTCACTTCGTGGCCCTTTTGACAACAACAATAAAAACAGCTGGTAATCACAAAACACCGGGGGAGAAAAACTACTTTTTAGAAAATGAGATCGCTACACTGTGTTTTCTAATCTTTCTTAACACACCAGCCTCGATCTAAAGCAACAACTTCCAATGTAGAGTATTTTGTTAGTTTTACTGAAAGGCAAAACAAGAAATGCTTAACATTTTCAACCTAACTGAACAACATCATAATTCCAAGGTAGCCGTTTTATTATTTAGAAAACAGTGCAATCCTATCTACTAGACAGAGTTTCCGACATGGAACCCAGAAGAAAGTACTTGTTTATCCTTGTAACTTGGCAACAAGAAAAAAAAATGAGCTGAGAAATAGTATATCTGAGAAAGTGTTCATTTGGTGACAGTTTTGTTTTGTTAGCTTGGGAGAAGAGATAGCACAAAACTTAAACTGGAGAAGAACAGGTTGGCTCGATGGCTCTGAAGCTGGAACTGGCGTCGGTAGAGGCCCCAGTAGCAGCCTCATGGAAATGCCGCTTGTTTTCCAACATTTAAAATTGCTTTATGTCTGTGTTCCCTTAAACTATTTATATTACAACTTCATCAAAGTCAAGAATCTTCTGAGCTTGAACAGCATCTATTTCTTTTTATTCTTTCTTTTTTATTTTACTTTCCATTTTCCTCCCTAAATGCTTTACGGAACTTCTTGTCATAGTTGCTATAGAAGTGAGGGGGGGGAAAATGCAGATTTCTCCTTTTCTCTTTTTTGTTGATAATGGGTACTGAATACTACTTTGAATTGTCTTTGAATTGTCTGTGCATAGATAAAACAGTCTCACTCGGATTAGAAACTATCATATAGAAAGAGTCTAAAAGATTAATTTGTGCTTTAGAGAAAAAAATCCCAAACACTGAAATTTGAAGCGTTGCTAACACGGAGAAGAATCAGAAAATCCCTTCACTCCACACATCAGAAATACTGTGAATAGGAGGCGAAGTCAGCACCTGCTTGAGGTTAGAAAGATGAAAATGATGGCAGTTTTTTTGTTTTGTGGGGTTTTTTTTTGGTGATTTGCCTGCATATTTATTTTCAAAAACTGGTGGAAAAACTGAACAGAGAATTGAAGTAGAAATTACAAGGAAAGAGAAGCTGAAAGTGTCACTGGACAAGTTGACAGCATAATGTGCTGTCATTTAAACAATTCAGCATCCTGGTATTATATTTTGGAAAAATCTCTTAACTAGAGTGTTAACACTCGCACTTCTTTCCTGATGGACGCAAACACTTGCACCCATTGCTCGTCAGCTCAGATTGCGTCTCTGTGTATATGAACGCACTACAGTGTTCTCCTCTGAGTCAGACACTGGAGCAAGCTACCAAGGCATTTGTGTAGAAACTTTTGGCAAGCTCATTGTTTAGATATATTTTGTTCTTCTCCATTAATCATTCAATCAGGGCTCTAAAATATTTTGCAAATCTATAAACAGGAAACCCTGTGTGCAATGCCTTCTTGTCTGTGTCTTCTTGTAATATTATACTTAAAAAGTTATCCCTTGTAGTTAGGGAGCTAAATAAGCATCAGATTCCAGAAGTAAAAAAAAATATTAAAAATTAAAAGGCTGGAATACAGGATTAACTCATTAGGCTGAAATACTAAGGAAACCAGGCCAACACGGGCTCATTTCTGTCCCACCGTCTTACATAATTTCTAATCTTTTGGCATCACACAGAGACAAACATGCGGTAAAGGACCTACTGGAGAAAGTAAGAGGAAACCCTTCCTCTGTGTACCTGAGTTATGTATAGGCCACACCGTTATCTACACCACACCATCCTCAGTAGACGCATTGTCCAAACGTGCCCGGGCATGCTTGGGACACTGGATTTGGTCCCAGCCAAGCTCCCCATGGACTCCTGACAGCCCAGCGGTGAGAGGGTGGAAACTGTCAATGAAACTACAGATATCTCACTTCATACAGATGCACAGAAGCTGTTATTGTACCTATGTTGATGAGCACTACACCCTATTATTTCTACATCCTCACCGCATGCCCACGTACAGGGGTCATTATCCTATATTATAAAAGGCTAATATGCAAATCAACTGAATAGCGGGATGACCAGTCGCTATGACGTGCACTGATACTCAATGCAAAAGCTGCCCCTGGTGGTCAGTGTGCTCCCATAGGGGGAGCACTGCTCACCAGAAGCAGGGCTCATGGCTGGCGAGCGCAGTGGTGGTGGTGGGAGCCTCTTCCGCCCTTGCGGTAGCGCTGAGATGTCCGACTGTTGGCTTGGGAGCGGGCCTAAGCCATCAGTCGGACATCCCCTGGGGGCTCCCCAGACTGCAAGAGGGTGCAGGCCGGGCTGAGGGACCCCCCCCCTCCCCTGAGTGCCTGAATTTCGTGCACCCGGCCTCTAGTATCTAAATAAACCTGACTAAACTAGGAATAGTTGAGTTTGTTAATTCAGCCACCATCTCAGAGATTAAGTTATCTACTGGGTTCCTGAGAGGGAAAGATGCTCTTGAGATTTTATAATTGCTTATTCTTAGTAATTATAAGTGCTGCCTCTAAGCCCATGGTGTCGTTCTAAATGATAACCCATTGCCATGAAAGAGTGAATGTCGTCAGAACTAGAAATCTTAGGCTCAAGGAACACAGCTCTTCACACAATGCCTGGTTCAAAGCTGAAATGCCACAGAGAGCTCAGTTATCTGTGTCCCTCATTACTAACACAGTGAATGCCTAGTATGACATCCAGTATGTGTGTGTACAGCAGTCATACTATTTTACATGTGCTGGTATAGAGGAGTATAGTGTACTTTTCTAAAAAATGTAGTAAAGGAATATAAGAATGGCATTATAATGTAGAGATTGTGAGCAGGGAAGGGCTATGTTCTTGACTTTGCCCTTTGGCATTGCTTTCAATCTGGACAGCTCTGAAATTTGGGGGAATGCAGTGATGCAACGGCTATCATAAGGCTCATTATATAAATGTGCTATGCTGCTTGCTATAGACTGTTTATCTCTCTCCAAATTCACATGCTGAAATCCTAACCTGCAATGTGATGTTATTAGGAAGTCAGACCTTTAGGAGAAGATGAGGTCACGAGGGTAAAGCCTTCACGAATGGCATTGATGCCCTGTACAAGAGACCAGGGAGCCATACCTTGTCCCTCCTGTCATGTTAAGACCCAGGGAGAAGACAGCAGGCTCGGTGGGAAGCTCTCATGGGATATTGGATTTGCCAGCCTTGGTCTTGGTCTTCCCAGCCTCCAGACCTGTGAGTAATAAGTTTCTGTTATTTATATGCCACCCAGTCTATTATGTTATAGCAGCCTGAATGAAGACATGCTGGTATCGTGTCACTGAGATGAAAAAGATACAAGAGTGTCCTGGCCAAGAGAACCAGGGAGTGCAGGCCGGAGTTCTAATGCTGACCCAGCAATGAGATGGCAGCGGGGCCCATCTACAGACACAGCTGGGAGCCAGGTGCTGGCCGTGGCTGGAGAACAGGGAGTCCTGGCACTCGGTCTTGGGGAGTGCCCCAGGGACCGAGGTGGACATTCGCCTGCAGTCAGAACTGTACAGACAAGCCAACCAAAGAGCACCAGCGTGAACCCTAAATACCTCCGTAACCGCAGGAAGGGGGGCTGTAGGCTCTGTAGATTTAAAAACACACACACATGGTTTCTGACAAAACTTCTGCTAATAAGAGTTAGGGAGAGTAGTCTCTGATATTTGTTTAATGTTTTATACCCCTTTGCAGTTTATAGCTACTTTTTTTTTTTTGGTGGTAAATTACAAAAGCAGTACTTTATGACAAAACTATAAATGATACGAACATGCTAATATAGAAAGTAAAAAGTCCAGTTTCACTGTCCAGTGACTGACTGCTGCTTAGCCCCCCATGTATTCCCTACACGACAGGGAGGCATCGTGACCTAGCAGTTGAGAAGGCAGATTTCAGAGTCAAATCTCAGCAGTCACTAGCTGTGTGACTGGGGGATGCGGAGCCGACCTCCAGGCCTCAGAACCCTATGTGTACAGTGGGGCTAATGACCTACCCCATATTATTGATATTGGATAATTAATAACAGCACACAGAGAACACTTAGCACAGTGCTATTTGTTGATTATTATCAATTACAACATGTATAAGTAGATAGTGACATATATGAACCCGATGTAATGTGTCTGCATGTGTAGCTTTGTCTTTACACAGTTAGAAGCACAGTACACATACTTGGGTGATACGATTTGCGGGCTGAATCTTTGAGACCTGTCCTCCTCTTTGGCCTGTCTCTCTGATTGTTCCCTCTACATTCTGTGGATTTTTCTCAAGCTTGTCCTCCACATCACAGATTACTTGCACCTTTGTCAATTTTGCTCCTTGCTGTTCCAGATGAATTCACTATTTCTTTAATGATGTTATTATTTTTAGTGAATTTAAATGCATATGACATCAACCCCAAAAGGAACGCAAGGGACAGAGTGACAACCTCCCGACATCCCTGTCTACCTGGTCCCCAGTCCCACCTAGAAGCTGTCACTCCTGCCATTTTCTTGTGGTCCTTCCAGAGGTGTGTGTGTATAAACAAGTTAACACAAATACACAGTTTTACATGAATGGTCGTATTCTCTCCCACACCTTCTTTATAAAACATCTTGGAGAGTTTGCATTGTTATTACATAAAGATCTACCTCATTCGAGTTAATAGCTGCATATTCTAATGCATGAACTGTCATAATTTATGTAGCTGGTCTCCAATTAATAGGCATTTATGTCATTTCCAATATTTTACTATCACAAACAATGCTGCAATCAATGATCTCATGCACATGTCCCTTTACACACATAGGATTTTATACACATATGACACAAAGGATAAAGTCCTCCTATAGTAATTTTAATAGAGATTGCCCATTGTAGCCCATAAAAATTGAACAGTATTATTTTTGTCTTAAAAAAAAACAACTATCTACATGCAATTTAATTAATCTATAATTAAGATAATTCATTCACACTTAATATCTCCTTTTCATTATCTACATTTACTCTAACTGCCTTTTCCCTATACTCCCTTCACTGAGCTATGAAATATTTGTAGACTTTTCACTATGAACATACTCTTTGTCTTAGAGGATAACCCTTTCCCAATCTGCTACCTGAACTTTCAACCTGATTGTCTCCTTCCAGGATGAATTTTTCACAAGTCTTTCGCATGGGATGTCCTGTCCTTTTCTTTTTAAAAGTTTTTCTTCAGCTTCTTTTCTTTCCCTAAAGCTGTTCTTCTGAATAACAGAATTAGCCGCAAATTGGTGGGGACATTTCCCCTTACTTCTTGCTCTATTTAGCAGAGGATTATTTGAATCCTTCCTTCTGGATGTGACTTTGAAGGCTGGGGACTGGCAGTCTGTGTTCTTGGATTTGCCTGTTGGCTGTGGGCAAAACAGCCGTTTTTCTTCTCGGTGTCATTAGGCTGTGGGCACCGACAAGGCACCAGCTCTGTGGGGACAACATGGGAGCACTGGCCTGTCCCCCACAGGAGGCCCTGTGGGAACACACCTTCATTAGTGAGATTATCAGTCCTAATTGACTTTGGTCCCTCACTCCACCTTCTCCTTCCTTCTCCTAGACACTGAACGAGGGAGGAAAGTGAAATGTCTGCTTAGGCCCCAAACTAGCCAGTGTAAGGAAGAGAGTTCCCTATTGGACTTCTTACCATCCCCAACCCCCACCCCACCAAACCACAAGGCAGTTTCAAAACCTTGCCCATCCTTTAATAATATTTACCCCAGTCTTTTCTGCTATTTCATTCTCAGTGTTTTTGGCAAGACATGGAAATTTATTTTGGTCCAAACAATACAAGCTTAAACTTAATGAGTAAAATATTAGTTAAGCTGAAGGAAAATAAAATTTCCCCATCCAATATTTGGCCTGCTTATCAATTAGGTAATTTGATTACAAAAGTCTTAAAAAACAACAGATGAATTCAGCACTTTTTATTCCAAAATGAAATACATCAGATGTTAGGATCCTGTTCTCTTATTTTATTTATATTCAACTTACCCCACTATTATTGATGATGATGATGATGATGGCAAACATAGATAGCACTATGTTCCAAGAATTTCTAAGGACTTACATGTACTAACTCACTGGAAGCCTGACACACAATGGCTATGCTATACATAAAGCAGACATGGCTCACAAATCTCCACTAGAGCTTCCTAGCTGCCAGTAAAAGAATGGAAAGATGCTCGGTTACATCACAATAACTATAAGATAAAAATAAGCCAATTTCTCAGGAGGAGCCCAGAAAAAGCTTTGTTTCTGTGAGCCACGCTTAGTTACATAAAAGCAATTTTACAAGAGGCCAACATGATAGAGACTTTTCTGCAACCTGACTTGATCCAGGTATGAAAGTTAGACCATTTTGAGGAAGATAACCCATTAGGAAATCCTCTACAAATATGGTTTTCTAAACTGAGATTTTATAACCTTGAAGCAACAGAGAATTCAAAGATATACTCTGCTAGATAATGAACAGGCAGACATCCCATGTTATTATTTGAGGATAGAATCACAAACTTCAACGATCAGCCAGCCAAAGAATTTATGTCCTGTTGAGAAAGTATGAGAAGCCTCACCCAGACATATGCCTGTTCACGGTGGTGGGATTAAGGAGTGATTCTTTAAACACTCTTGTGGTAGACTGCATTATTGGCTTCAGTTCTTCATCCCTTATAACTTGGAGCTTGACCTGTGACTCAGCAGTTTCTCCTATTGAAGATGAACCTTGCTATTTCATTGCCTTGGGCAGAAGTGACATTCTGTAGGTTCTGACTCCAGACCTTAAGAAACGTGCATATTTTTGCATACTCTCTTGCACCTGTGCCTTCACCATGAGATGAAGTCACCGTGGGTAGCTGCTGCCCCTTTAATCTGGTCCTCAGAATAAACATGCATTAAACAGAGCTGTCCTGACTTGTCTGTAGACCTGCAGCATGAGGCAGAACTGCCCAGCCACTTCACAGATCCATGAGCAAAACAAAGGCTTTTGTTAAATGCCACTGGGATTTTTGTGGTTAGTTGTTACACAGCAATAGCTGACTGTTGTAATTGTGCTACCTCATTTCCAAAATCCGAACAAACAGAAAGTGGAGGTCCCGAATTTTTACCCCATAGACCAGGGGTGGGCAAACTTTTTGACTCGAGGGCCACAATGGGTTCTTAAACTGGACCGGAGGGCCGGAACAAAAGCATGGATGGAGTGTTTGTGTGAACTAATATAAATTCAAAGTAAACATCATTACAGAAAAGGGTACGGTCTTTTTTTTTTTTTTTTTTTTTGGTTTTATTCATTTCAAACGGGCCCGCGGGCCGTAGTTTGCCCACGGCTACCATAGACTATGGCAATGATAATTTTGTTTGGAAAGTTTTTAAAGCAAGTTTATCAAACACCTACTTTGACCATAAAAATATATTAAAAAAGAGAATGTCTATCATTAAACCATGTAAATTCTTGAAGCCTTGAATAAAATAATAGTGGCAACTACATATCTTTTAGAGACAAAGGGAATCCAGGCATCCAACAAAGCATAGTAATGATCTCATTTCACTTTCCCCATTTATGCAAGGGAGGAGGTAGAAATACAAACTCCTGTCAGTGAATGTTGGCCAACCAGTGTTACTTAAGAGTTAATTCGCTAATTCCCTTCAAGGAACAAAATCTTTGGCTGGTTTTTTAAAATTTTCCTTCTTTCTATTATTAACTAAAGAGGCTTGGAATGAAATTGACATAACTCTGAGGTTTGGAAACCACACTTGTCAGGTCACTTTGCCGATAGAAATAAGACTTGGTACCTCTACTTCCTCTTGCAAATATTTTCTGGGCTATGACAACTTTTAGTAGTTTCCTTCATTTCCTATCTTTGAGACCTATTAGTGTTAAAGTGCTTTTGTCACAGTGACTAGAACGGAAGATGTTTAGTCAACTGGCATTCTAATCTGAACGAAGAGTGAAGTCATAGCTTGTTTGGGCTTCAATGAACCTATCTATTCAGTGGAAGGTACTTAGTCTTTTGCATTGTTGTAGATTGAAAAACATGGGCACACGCTTTCTGCAATGCCTAATAAGAGCAGTCTACCCCCACCCCTTGAACCTTGGCTGTTCTTATTTGCTTTGACCAAAAGAATGTGGTAGAAGTGAAGTTCTGTGACTTTCTTGCTAGACCTTCAGCTCCTGCCTTGGTTCTCAGGAAAGGCTGCCCTGAGACAGACGTGTCGGGCAGCCAGTCCAGCTTCCTGGGGACAAGGCTGTGGGAGAACCAAGTGGCTGGTCCTACTGACAGCCAGTGCCTGAAGCCACCATGTCCTTTCCTGCCCAGCGGGCCTGCAGCCGAATGACCAGGCAAAACCAGCAGAGGAGCGCCAGCCAACACGCAGACTGGAAACAGTAAATGGTGGTTGGTTGAAGCCACTAGGCTTGAGGGTGGTTTATTACACAGCAATGTACAACTCCTAATTTTTCTTCTTGTTCCCGGTAGCATAGTGGAAACTAGTAGATAATTTGGGACAAGGTAGTGAGTTAAGGAGAACAGGCAGTGAGTAATTTCTATGAAGACGGATCACACAGCTTTACTTCACAGACAGGAAAGGGGATAGAGAAAGTGTCATTGCCGATGAGGAGGGACGAGGGACGTGTGACTGCAGATCAGGGAGGTCGCCGGCGAGGTGCTCTGCCTTGGCGCCCTGGTGACGGTGCGGGTGTCCCAGCAGTCCCGGTGTGGACTGCAGACCGTCCTGAGTCTGGCGGATCCTCCTCTGGTCTTCCTGGAACAGGAGAGCATGGAGGCCTGCGAGGAGCCCGACCAGGACATTCTCATCACTTCCCTGCCTTCAGGGAGACCGGCCTGAGCCAGTTTCTCGTTGCCTCCCACGTTCGATGAGGTCTGAGGCTTTCTGCCTTGCCTCCTGCGGCAGAACTGTAGGCTATAAATCCATTTCATTGCGATCTAGAATTCCCTGCTTAGCAACCCATAAACATAAAATTTATTAAAGAAATACATAAAAAGTTGGATCAGGAATAGGGAAGCCTAGGTCTCATCCCACTCTGCCATAGAGAAATCTCTGTGCCTCAGTGATGACGTCAGTAAAATGGGAACAATTAACCCAGAGCTCAATACCCAGCAGCTGGTATTATCCTACAAAAGAAAGTGGAGTGTGAGAATGTGAAGACGTGGACCTTTTCTTGGAGTGTTTCGATTTGGAAAATTCAGTAAGAAAGGAGGAAAAAATGCATTAAAAATAACACAGAGAAAAATGTTTTGCTCTGAGAAACAGGTTCGATTCCGGTCAAGGGCATGTACCTGGGTTGCGGGCACATCCCCAGGAGATGTGCAGGAGGCAGCTGATCGATGTTCCTCTTTCATCGATGTTTCTAACTCTCTATCCCTCTCCCTTCCTCTCTGTAAAAAATCAATAAAATATATTTAAAAAAAAAAAAGAAAGGAGGAAAAAATGCATTAAAAATAACACAGAGAAAAATGTTTTTCTCTGAGAAAGTTCTTAAAGTTGTGCTAATAGAATAATGTACTAAATGGTGCTGAACTAGTTATCTTGAACATCTGGTACGAAAAATAAGCTAAATGATTTACTAAAAAGTTTTAAAGAAATTAAATAGGAGGAAAAAAGCCAGAATGGCTCAGTGTGCCTAGGAGTTAAAAATATTGCTTAGAAAAAAAAGATGCAAATTAAGTACAATAAAACAATAAAGAACTGTGGAAGAAAAGGCTTTATCAGTAATTAGCCATATAGATTTCTCTGGGCCTTCGTTTCCTCATCTATAAAATGAGGAGATTGAAACAGAGAATCAAAAAAAAAATTCCTTCTAGTTATTAAAAACAAAGCAAATTTTAAATGAGGTTGGTTTTCTTTATAAAATAAACAAACCTTAGATGTAAGAAGACAAAGCCAAGTCCACAAGTGGGTAATGGAATGAGGAGGAGTTCTGGAAAGGCACAAACAGATTTCAAGGGAATAGATTGCATGCACATAGCTTATGAAATCAGGGGCAATGCTCAACTGACTCAGTTCTAAAGACGTAAGCCTGGAACCAGAGGGCCAACGTTGACCCGTATTGTTTTAGCACACAAACACGATGACAAAAGGAAGCAGAGATTTTCCAGAACCTCACAATATTGTAGTCATTTCTGGAAACCAAAGGTCTTAAAAGTATGAATAGAGCTACAGAAATAAAAAAAAAAAGACCAATAAAGTGATGAAACCCTGTAGCCTATGAAGAAAGTGAGAACCAACTAAATTCACGGAGCCTGGAAAGGCAATAAACAAGGAAGAGAGGAAGGAGAGTCTGGGATGGTCCGCATAGTAACAGCAATTAAGGAAAAGTTATTGGCAACAATATAAAAGAAAGGAAATTAAACTGAGCTTAGGAAATTCAGTTTGACGACTGGCGAAACAGATTACAAGAAGGTTTGCTATAACTAAAAATATATGAATTAGCTAATTCTCTTTGGCAAGTATCCTCCTATGGGAATTTGAAGTTCTGTTTTTCTTTCATTCTGTCTACCTTTTACTTCCCAGAATGAAAAGGAATTAAAAACTAAACACAGTCTCAAAGAAGTGGATTAAGTCTCAAAATATTATCTGGCCAATTACTATAAGATGGCATCTCAAAACAGAACGATTTTACAGCGAGGCTCGTTTTCAGAGAGTTCCGGGGACAGGGTTTCTGTAGCGTCTTTGGTAAACAATTCCAATATCAAATGACCTCTACTGTTAAACATTATCTTGATGTCTCCTCAGATGTGCTTTCATTATAGGTTAAGATAGATTCTTAACGGTGCTCTCAATGCAGGAGCCTGCATATCTGGTCATCTCTTGATAACTCAGTTTTCCCAAAGCACAAATCATAAACATACAGCTCAGCTCAAAAATGCTCACAAGATAAACTCATCCCTGTGACCACCGCCCAGTTCATGCAATAAGAACCCGGCCAGCACCCAGAGCCTTCCTTGTTCTTCTACCCCCCACCCCCTCCCGCAAACATAACCACTAACCCTACTTCTAATACTGGTTTGTATATGTCTGTTTCTAAAAATTTTTTTAAAAGGTTAAACCGTATGTTTTCTCTGTTTTAGTAGCATCTTTAGATTGGCATATACTTCACACAACATAAAACTCCCCACTTTAATGCGTACACTTCAGTGGTTTTTACTCTATTCTCTATTTTCTGCAATCATCAGCTTTATCTCATTCCAGAACATTTCCATTCCCCCCACCAGCCCCCAAACAACCTGTACCTATTAGCAGTCAGTCCCATTAGCATGTCTTTTTTGTTTCTGCTTGTAAGACCCATGTGCTATGTTCAGTAGCCAATATTTTCTTTATTAGAGTCTAAGAAGTAAAGTACACATTTTTCTAATTAATTTTGGTTACACACACACACAAGACAACTGGTTTTGATGTTGGTTACACACAAGTACCAATCAGAGGGAGTTAGAAAACACTGGTGCGTAGGCCCCACCACGGATAAATGACAATCCTGGCTGGGCATCAGTAGTGTTGAACATTCTCACCATGATTCTACTGTGTAGCCAGGGTTAAGAACTACCAACAGCTTACCTAACTGGAAGACTGAACCTGACCAGAAAGAGGCGCTAATTAAAAGACAGGTTTTCCTGGGCCCTCAGACACCCTGAACTAGAATCTTGAGAGGGAAGGTTGGGAATCCACATTTTGACAAGTGGCCCATGTGCTTCTCATAGGGCAGTTTTAGAAATACTGCAGGAAACCAATGATTATTTACAAGAAAATAAATGACTTCATCAACAGAGGCTTCTACTGCTTTTAAACAAGAAAACACAAATGCTAATTTAAAACATTTTTTTACTTAATATATTTTTATTGCTTTCAGATAGGGAGGGAGAGGGAGAGAGAAATAGAACCATTAATGATGAGAGGGAATCATTAATTGGCTGCCTCCTGCACGCCCCCTACTGGGGATCAAGCCTGCAACCCAAGCATGTGCCCTTGACCAGAAACAAACTCGGGACCCTTCAGTCCGCAGGCTGATGCTCTATCCACAGAGCCAAACCAGCTAGGGCTAATTTAAAACATTTTTAATACATTAATAAAAACTATTATAATGGATATTTAATTGGAGTGATGAGGGGGAAAATATATTACATCTGCCTCATTTCTTTAAATTTGATGTTAGTACAGAGTGGAAACCTTTTGGGAAGTAGCCTTTTCCACCTCCTGCTCTGAGGTTAGCACAGGAAACAGGTCTACTTTTTTTTAGACATCAAACCAGTCTCAATGTGGCCAACATACTGTGCAATTCCCAATGTGCCTTTCACTCATAGTAGACAGTGTACAAAGAGTCTTCTTCACATCACCAGATAAATGCACTGGAAAAATTTAAAAATGCAACTGTCAAGAAAAATGACAAAATAGAAAAGGAAAAAAAATCAGAAAATGCAACCTCAGAATAGTCTGAAATAGACTTCACTACTATTGTAGTATAACGGTAACAGCTCTGCACATGGAGAAGAACATTTTGTTAGACTCTGGAGTTGGCCTTGCGCCGTTGGCATGTATTCCTGTGGGCTGCTCCTGGGGCCGGGATCGTGGTTGGTATCGTATTCTGTACATCCTCAGCTCTTAATAATGGACCGCTCTCTTTATTGAAGGCTATCTTCCATCACTGGTCTACTGCATGATTACAGATATGACCTGGTAATTTTTCACCTTATCAGTTGGACACTAACAGTAAACGAAGTTCAATTATTTAGTGTGTTAGTTCAATACATTAAATGATGTTATAGTTGTCTGAACATACTAATTTTAAAATAAAAATTTAATTTTAGGATAGCTTAGATGTACAGAAAAGGTGTAAAAATGACTCAGAGAATCCCCATATACTACACCTAGTTTCCCTTATTATTAGCGTCTTCTATTAATATGGTAAATATAATTAATAAGCCAATACTGATACATAGTTACTCACTAGAGTCCATACTTGGCTCCGATTTCTTCAGTTTTTGCCTAATGACTGCTTTCTGTTCCGGGATCCCGCCACTCTCAGTCATCACGTCTCCCTATGCTCCTCTTGGCTGTGACTGCTTCTCAGGCTAGACTGGATTTCTTCATAACCTTGACAGTTTTGAGCAGTGCCGATCTGGAATTTTTTAGAATGCCACACACTAAAAAACTTTTAAAGATAACCTAATTTATTCCTAGAGTCAATTAGTGCATTAGAAAAATCTGACTTAAAGCAATTCTAGAAGAAAAAAACCACCTTTTGGATGTGGTTCCAACTGTTAGAATAAGCTCAAATGGACTTGAATAATTGGTCGTACTAATAGAGAGATATAAAAATACAAGATAGAATAATTAAAACTAATAAGAATGGTCATTTCTAAAAGTTGGAACTTAACTTTATGTATTAATAAGAGTTGAATTTATTTACATTCCTCTGGGTTCCAATCTTTGTTGTTTTCACATAGCCATAGAGTTAATATTATTTCAAGTTCTGTTTTTTCACTTGTCACTATAAACTTGGTCATGTGTTGAAGTAAAACGCATACTTGACATTTTTTAACAGCACAGAACTCATTCCATCCTAGTAATCTATCATATTTGTGTAATACTCCCCATTGTGGAATATTTGGTTTGCCTCCCTTTTTATAATACTAGGACGATTTTGTACAGAACAGTTTACAGCTGAATGGACTTGCATTTCCTCCAGCAATGTCTGGAATGCATGCTTCCCCACAGGCTCCCCAGCACTGAGCCTTGCCCTTCAGACACTCTCTACTCTGACTAGCAGGGAATGCTGCTTTTAAAGTTGTTTGATTATGAACCTCATCATAGGACCAAAGCACATTTTCCCATGTCTCTTTGTATAAACTGTTTCCCCTTTCCAAGTGGAAATTAAATGCCAACCTTAGAGATGAAATTAGATGGTGGAAATTTTTTTCACTAATATGCCCCTTAGGAAGAGCTGTTCTTTTTGGGAAATGGGAGTTTGTAGTTGAGGGTGGATGTGAGAAGAGTCTTGGAGGCGGGGATGTTTGGGATATTTATTTTATATATTATTGCTATATATTTTATGTATTTAAATGCCATTTAACAAAGAAAAATCAACCAAAAAAATGAGTTCGCGTGTCACCTCTGACACGCGTGTCATAGGTTCGCCATCACTGCCTAGGACAACTTCAAGTGTGCCAACACCCAAATTATGGGAGTGCCAGAAAAAGAGAGAGAGCAAGATATTGAAAACCTATTTGAAGAAATAATGACAGAAAACTTCCCCTACCTGGTGAAAGAAATAGACTTACAAGTCCAGGAAGCACAGAGAACCCCAAACAAGAGGAACACACCAAGACACATCATAATTAAAATGCCAAGGGCAAAAGACAAAGAGAGAATCTTAAAAGCAGCAAGTTACCTACAAGGGAGTACCCATACAACTGTCAGCTGATTTCTCAATAGAAACTCTGCAGGTCAGAAGGGAATGGCAAGAAATATTCAAAGTAATGAACAGCAAGGACCTACAACCAAGATTACTCTACCCAGCAAAGCTACATTTAGAATTGAAGGACAGATAAAACGCTTCACAGACAAGAAAAAGCTAAAGGAATTCATCACCACCAAACCAGTATTATATGAAACTATAGGCCCGGTGCACAAAAATTTGTGCACTGGGGGGTGGGGGTGGGGTCCCTTAGCCTGGCCTGTGCCCTCTCACAATCTGGGACCCCTCGGGGGATGACCACCTGCTGGCTTAGGCCCGCTCCCTGGGGGATTGGACCTAAGCTGGCACTCAGACATCCCTCTGGCAGCCTGGCAGCCCTCGGCGGATGTCCACTTGCCAGCGGGGAGCAGGTCTAAGCTGCAGTCGGACATCCTTAGCACTGCTGAGGAGACGGGAGGCTCCCACCACCACCGCTGTACTGGCAGCCGTCAGCCTGGCTTGTGGCTGAGCAGAGCTCCCCTGTGGGAGCGCACTGACCACCAGGGGGCAGCTCCTGCATTGAGCATCTGCCCCCTGGTGGTCAGTGTGTGTCATAGTGACTAGTCATTCCCAGTCTTTCTGCTGTTAGGGTCAGTTTGCATATTACCCTTTTATTATATAGGAGTGCCTGGCCAGCCTGGGTGAGGGGCTGATGGCTGTGCAGGCTGGCCACAGCCCCTTCAGGGTGAGGGTCCCTGCTGGGGTGCCTGACCAGCCTGGGTGAGGGGCTGATGGCTGTTTGCAGGCTGGCCACAGCCCCTTCAGGGTGGGGGGTCCCTGCTGGGGTGCCTGTCCAGCCTGGGTGAGTGGCTGATGGCTGTTCGCAGGCTGGCCCAGCCCCTTCAGGGTGGGGGTCCCCGCTGGGGTGCCTGGCCAGCCTGGGTGAGGGGCTGATGGCTGTTTGCAGGCTGGCGAAGCCCCCCAGCAGGGACCCTCACCCCATGAGGGTGTGGCCAGCCTGGGTGAGGGCTGATGGCTATTTGCAGGCTGGCCACAGCCCCCAGCCACCCAAGCTCCCAGTGGAGGCTGGCTGGAAGCAGGTATCTGGGATTTATTTATCTTCTATAATTGAAACTTTGTTGCCATGAGCGGAGGCCACAGCCGGCTCAGGGCAGGCGGGAAGCTTGGCTTCCTCCATCACTGGGGCAACCAAACCTCCTGCTTGCTCCAGCTCCATGGCTGCCGGCCGCCATCTTGGTTGGGTTAATTTGCATATAGTTGCTCTGATTGGCTGGTGGGCGTGGCTTGGGGTGCAGCAAAGGTACGGTCAATTAGCATCTTTGTCTTTTATTAGTGTAGATGCTGAGGTTATTCTTTAAGAAGAGAAGAAAATAATAAAGATAAAAAAATGAACAACAAAGTGGCAACAAATACATATCTATCAACAATTGAATATAAAAATCAAACGAATAAAAATTGGATGAACAGAATAAACTGGTGAATGAAATAGAATCAGGGGCATGGAAATGGAATAGACTGATGATTATCAGAGGATAGGGGGTGTGGGGGCTGGAAGAGAGTAGACAAAGATCTTATATGCATGTATGCATTACCTATGGACACAGACAATAGGGTAGCGAGGGTCTAGGGCGGGGCAGTAACCGGGTGGAGGCGAGCTATGGGGTGGGCGGGGGGAGGGTAGAAAGAGGGACATCTATAATAATTTCAGCAATAAAGATTTTTTTAAAAAGATTATTTCCCAAAGACTTAGCCAATAACACTACAAAAATAAAAAGCCCTCTGACTCCTGTGATTTTATCTGTGTGTGCCCAGATCCAGTAATAATTTCACTGTCTGTCTGAAGTACTAACAGTACCAAATCCAGAGCTCGGCGCCACGCCTCAATCTTTGGTGTAACAATGTCATAAACTCTTGGAATCTGTTCCGGTTCATTTGAAATGCCTGAATTAAAAACTCCACTATTTAGTTTACTATACTCATTCAAGATGTAAGATGAAGGTGAGCCTGAGTCTGTGGCATTTTGCAGATGATGCTGAATGAAAGTCCTGGCTTCAAATTCTGAGGAGTAATTGGCAGTGTTACAAATGACAGTTGAAAGGTATTTGTGCCATCCCTCTGCCAAGCACTTAAGCACAGTAGGTCTGTACAGTGCCAGAGATGAGGCCAGCCAAGAGGAAGTATTATGAAGACCCCCTGAACAGGTTTGGTCTCCTTTATTCAGAGGCTGCTCCATGAGAATCTGAAGATGGCTAAGACACAAAAACTCAACTGCACCACCTCCAAGGAAGACCTTTTGCTCTTTAAGAGCATAATGCAGACGATAGGCACAAGTCCAGAACCTATCTTCTTTGGTTTGCATCTGTGCAGTGACTGGGTCAGTGAGCACTACTGTAACCAAATTAATCCCTTCTGTTTTCAACAAAATTGCCATTCTGCTGATCCCATCTCCAACATCCAAGGGACTGCTTCTCCAGAAGGTCACAGAGACGCCCCTGCCCACAGAGTTGTCACTCACTTGTGTGATGTAGGACACCTGCACGGCTCCTGAGGCCTCTGCAAAAGCCTGCATCACACTGCCATTCACCGACCCAATCACCAACCGCTTAGTGTGCACGCATTTTTCAATTAAGTGTTCGGATACGGTCCCTTGTACCAGGACAAGGTTCACATTGAACTTGACTAATACCTGTAATACATGATTTGTCCACAGTTGTTCTGAGCTGTCTTGCTGAAGCTTCTTCATGCTTTCTAACACTGTTTGAACATTTGCAGACTTGTTAAATCCCAGGTGGCGGTAATTCTCTGTGAGGTCACCCTCGATGAGAACGACCCCGAGGGGCTGATTCTGTAAGTCCTCGAGCACAGTCGCACTAAACATTGATACAACAGTGACATATCCTGGACACACACAAGAAAAAGCTTCAGGTAAACCTGGTAAACAGCAAGTGAAGACTCTTGAAATGTCGAACGTAAATGGCATCGTCCAGCTGCCCTGGCACACGCTCGTGTTCTGGTGCTGCAGCCGTACAGCTCCTTCCACCAATCTCATGCTGCTGTGATCTCCGTGGCTCAGACCCACTGCCAGCTCTCCCAGATCACCACATCTGTCAGCCTGGGGAGCAGCTGCACCATGTCTGCTTGTCCACTGATCACTAGCCTCCCGATTACAATGCCTACTGTGGGTCAGCACTGACTGTCTGCAGCGGCTGTCTGCAGGCAGACTGTTTCTCAGAGTTTTAGGGGTTTGTGACGTGTTTTTATCTGCACCAACCGTAGCCTGAGGTCTAAAAAGTTTAGCTGATTTAACAGGTCTCTCAGAAAGACTGCAAGTGGTCAGTGACTGAGAGGCAACATCTTTGAGATCACGCTCTTTCAGTATCAAACCAGTATCTGAAGCAATTTGTAGAAAGGGACACAAACTGACATTCAACGATTCAAGTTCAGAAAATATCTTTGTGCTGTCTATATGGTCAAAGACATCGTGGACAGGTACTTGCAGGGAAGTGACCTCTTCAATGCAAGAGTCCAAGCCTTCTGACATTCCCGACACGATTAAAGACACGGGGACGCCCAGATGAAGACATTCCTCAACAGCACTGCTCCAAGCACCGACGAGAAGCAGAAGAGTGCTGGCCCCAGTCCTGTACGTGTTATGTTGCGCCTGAACTGCCTCACTGAGAAGCTGCCCCACTGCACTGGACAAATCCAAACTTTCAAGAAGCCTCACTGTTGAACCGACTACCACACTCTCATGACTCTCTTCATCTATAATAAACTTGGATGATTTCACTGGGCCTAGGAAAGTTCTTCCTGTGTCTGCAAAGGCTGAAAGTTGCTGAAGTCCCAGGTGCCTTTTTTTGTTTATGACCCTGCGAGCCATCTCTATAAGTCATCGTCTGCAAATGAAACAAAAACTTATTGAGTGTAATTCATGGTTATAAATGCTATAAAAGAACACTAAGATATATAGTCCCTGCCTTTGAGGAGTTTCTGGTAGGTACAGTTTCCATCAAATGCGGTCCGTGCAATGATATAGTAGTATGATGATATTAGCGATAAAAGGTACGGGTGCAGGGGGAGGAACACTCCATCCCACAGGGAAGTGGGTCAGGCAGGCAGCAGGCGCTGTTTCCAGAAGAAGGCAATGCCTGAAATGAGTCTTGAAGAATAATGTGAGTCAGCAAGTTGAAGGAGGTGGTAGTAAATGCAAATATATGAGAAAAATGAAAAATAGTTAAGTAACATATACAAAATCTCACAAATAGTAAGTAGCAGGTATGGACTAAAATCCAGGCTTGTCTAATGTCAAAGTCCCATGCCATTAACTACTATACAATACTGCCCTCTGGCTGCCCCTCTATCCAGGATGACAGTAATCCAGCCTGTCTCTGTAGGAGCTCCCACTTCCAAGCCTTCCTCCCTTCTCCCAAGCCTGTCATACTCCTAATATGGATGTGCTCATTTTTTTCAGAGAGTCTCTGCTTATGGTTTCCTTCCTATACTATGTTTAAGTCACAAGATATTGCTATGTGAGTGCAAAAGTCATAAAGAATTTAGAGCAAAAGGAAAAAGTCATGGGCAATTTCAAACTTAGTCTGTATCTAATTTATGTGAAAAAAGGTTTTCCATAGGAGGCATGAAATTACTTCAACTAATCTGCAAGCAAAAATTGATATCAAAATACATGTTCACGCAATCTGTCTCAACATTTGAAGAATCTATTCCAAGTTTCAGTAATTAAAAAAAAGTCTTCGCATTTCTAAGTTTAGAAGAGCTCCTAAATTATTTTGAAGTGATTACAACTTTCTATAATTAACATAAAATAAAAACTCAAACAATAATTCCTCATCTTCTAAGAGGGTGAAAAAGGTAAAGATGGTGAAGGGGACAGTGAGATAGATAATTCCAAAGATGCAAAGTACCCCTGGCAACTTTTCTTGACATTGAACGGACACAATTTGATTATGTTCTGCTAGGCACCAGCACATGCTTTCCACAAACAGCTTTCCATTTCATCCTCGCGATCCCTAACAACTTCACATGCCAGCTTACTGTTTCTTTAACTTCCTACGTGTGCAAGAGCAGCTGGCTCAAGGACTTCCCTGGGATTCTCACACCAAAAGAAGCTCTCTTGTCCTAAAATCGTCTCTAGTCTTGTCTGAGGTACTTGGCTTAGAATACTAAGACATGCTTTTCAAAAGTTTCATTTTTTAAAAAAAGTACTATTTTCTGACAGGTATAATTAGCTTTTTTTTCATCATGTCAAAACCAACAGTTTGCCTAGTTCCAGTCTATTCTCAGTACAACAGTCTGGTGATATCACTCCACTAGTTCAAAAGCTCTCATTTGGAAGATAAAGTCTTTACTCCCCTGTCTGACACAGAAGAGTCGCTTTTAAAAACTAACTCAGATCTTTTCACTCCTCTGCTCAAAATCTTGCAAAGCCTTCCCACTACCCTGGCGTGAAAGTCAAAGTAGTTATAATCTACACTAATAAAAGGGTAATATGCTAATTAGACCAGGAGACCTTCTGGGAGACCTTCCGGACGAAGCCGGGGCTGCGAGGGCTGAGGTGGCCATGGCGGCAGCAGGGTCTGAGGCAGAGGCGGTGGGGGGTCGAGTCCCTTGCACAAATTTCATGCATCAGGCCTCTTGTGTCCTAATAATGTGCACTACTCCCTTCTGTCTTGTCTCTTATTCCTCTACCACCCTGACCACTCTGTTCCCACCTCCCTTCTGTTCCTAAACACTTGCAAGTGTTTCTGTGCTCCTTGTTCCAGAATGTTCTTTCCCAAGGAATCTATGGCCTCACCTTATTTACTTATTACTTATTGACTATCTCCCTCTGTTGGACTATCTCCCTCTAATGCCCAGGAGGGCAATTTTAGTCACTGAAGTATTCCACACACCCAGGATATTGTCTGACTATTGATGAGTGAATGATTTTCACCATATTTACGATCTTACAGGTACGTACAAATCTGAAACAAGATTAAACATGCTGCTGTCAGCATTCCTGCACCACAAGTGTAAGGTTTAGCACCTTTGGAGTGGACATGGTTTGTATGTGGTGCCTTGTTGAGGCCCTTTGATTGCTTCCAAACTTGGTTCTCCACATGGTTCTTAGAATTTCCATTGAAAAGCACACGTGTAATCCGGTCACTCCTCTGCCTAAAAACATCTGCTTATCTTAGAAAATAACGTCTTGATCCCCTAGCTCTACAAAGGTGTCCGACCATCTGACCTCACTCTAATTTATAAGGCTCATCTTCAAACTTCCCTTATGATCCCCAAGATGTTGCCACATTAGAATATACCTTTATTTTCATTTTTGCACTTGCTATACTCTGATTTGAATATCCTACCCTTTCTTTACCTTGGCAAATGCTGTATATCTTTCATGACCCAAGGCAAATGCCACATTTTTTAAAACAGCCTCTCCAACACCCCAGGCAGGATTCGTGCCTCCCTCCTGTGCTCCTACAGCACTTTCTACACATATCTACTAAAGCACTTAGCATCCTGGCTTACACACATTGCATTTTTCTCTGTGCAATCTCCGCCACCAATCTGTGGGTTCCTAGCTTTTATTCATCTTTATACTCTACACCTGGTTCCTTGGAAGCTCACCAGATAGATGGTATCCTACATCCTATATGACATGCAGAGGAGAGAGAGAGAGAGAGAGAGAGAGAGAGAGAGAGAGAGAGAGAGAGAGAGAGAGAGAGAGAGAAAAAACAAACAAAACATGGATAGGTTGCCTCATGCGCCCGGACCTGGGGTGGACCCATAACCTAGGTATGTGCCCTGATGGGAATCAAACCCAAAGCCTTTACTGATCATCGGGTCACCTGTGTCTGATTAGAGTGTGGATCTAGGCGGCAAATCTTGGGGTTCAGCCAAGATTTAGAATGACTGGGGGTGAGTGTGGGTATAGATGTCAGAGAGCGATCCTGGGTGGGAACGAAGCCCTCCCTGCAAATACACACCGCAACCCAGGTACAACCTCAGTCCTCCGCAGGGAGGCTCCAGGGCTTCCGAGACCCACGCTGCCCCCAACCCCGCTCCCTCAGGCCGCGCCGCCGCCCCACGCCCCTAACCTTGGGGCCCACCACGCCGGAATCCCTGCGAACAAGAGAGGAGGAAAGTGGCCCACGACCCAGCCCCAGCCCCGCGGCGGCCGAGGAAGGTCCAGCGGTGCATCCTCTCCGCCTCTCCACACCCCGCCGGCGGTGAACCAGAGCTGGACCAATGCACCCGGGCCTCGCGGGCCCTCCTTTCTCACCCCTTCCCTGTGCAAAGGGCAGGAAAAACAAACACGGGCTCCCCACGACGCCACCAAAGACTCGGCAGCCGCTGGAAGCACCTCGCTACTAACCTCGCTCTGCTCTCCAGTCCCACGGGGCTGCTCCAGGCCCGATTTCTGCAGTCAGACAGGCTCTGGGGGGCACAGGGACGCCCAGCGCGCCGGCGACGACCACCCCCGCCCCGCACGCAGTTTGCGCATGTGCGAAAGGGGCAGCGGCTGGGCCTGGTCGCTAGGAAACCAGTTGGAAAGGCCGCTTAACGGTAGACGAGAAAGGCAGAGAGTAACGCTATTGGTAGATAGCAGATAGGGGGCTGGCCTCGGGGCCTTCTCTTCTGGCCATTGGGTGATGTGGCTATCAATCATTAGCCTGAGTGGGCGGGGCTGCCTGAGGTTAGCGACCGGGGCCTTAGCAACGGCTTGGGAGCAGAGGAGGCTACTGTTGGACTGCGGGGTGGGCGGAGGCGGCCGGGGCTCCCGGCTGAGGGCGCCGGAGGGGACATGGTGAGTGCGCAGTTGCAACCTCTGGCTGGGGCTGGGGCCGGGGCCGGGGCCGGGGCCGGGGCCGCAGACAGGGCTGAGGTTCCTCCCCGGAGCAAGGAAGGAACTTTGTTTAGCTCATGAAATGTATCATTCTCCTTCTTTTCATGAGCCTCGAGTGTCAAATAGAAACCCTTCTCGCTGTTCAATAAGCGCATTGTCCGCGGCTCTAGGGAGGAAGAGCGGTTTTCCAATTCATTTTCCCTCATCAACCCCATCAAGCGTGAATACCTGCAGTCTACGATAGGTTCCCTGTCTAGCCAGAAAGGAGTTAAGTACAAAGAATAAGATGCTAAAAACAGCGGGAGGGCCTGGGCCTCTAGGAAAGTCCTGAACTCTGAAAAACGAACTGATCGGGGACCAAGGAGTTCTGCCACTGCCTGGAAGCTGGGGATCCACGGCTGCCAGGCCAGTGACCCTCAGCCCGGGGCCTGGAAGCAGCCGCGCCACGCCGTTAGCGCGCGCGAAGCCGGCCACTGGAGGCGCAGGACACGGAGTCCCGCTGCTTCCTACCCCGAAGCTGGGGAGGAGATGCCGAAATAAGGCTGCAGGAGGGGCCCACGCCAACCTCGCTTGCCAGTAGAAAATGGCAAATAGCAGGAAGGTGACCCCTCCACACACACACACCTTCCCTGAACACTGATAATTGGCCCAACATGCATTCTTACCCAGATCCCTGTAGTAGTTTTTCACCCGGAAAATGTAGTTTATTCATTTCTCAACCTGTGCAATATAGGAAAGTATGCTAGAAGGTGGGAAAGAGAATTATGTTCCAATCAAGCATATCCCACATAATACGTTTTCTGATAAGACATTTCGGCATAATAGAAGTAAAGATCACTTCAACAGTGCTTTTCAGAGACCTCAAGTAGGGCCGACTGCATTCCGACATACCTACTACCCCTCTAGCATGCCTTCCTTTGCCCCTTCTCCTTCTCTAAAGGCACTAATTTGAAGGAAAAACCTAATTGGACCCAACTTAAAAAAGAACCAGGCTTTCCACCAACATATTAACAACTAAAGCAAAAATGTTAGTAAAGGGAAAAGGGGAGAATTGTTGAGGTTCATTATACAGTAGGGAAGAGGATACCTGACTACGGTCATTATATTAGTTCATCAATTTCATCAATTCTGGTTCTGGTAACTTTTCCGGTTACAAAGCTTATCTTTCACTCACGTGTGTATTTCTTACAGGCATCCAACTGCCGCACAGTTTCGGACCAATGGAAGAAAAAACCAGCAAAAATTGAACTAAATGAAACTCAAAAACAAGAAATTAAAGAGGCCTTTGATTTATTTGATATTGATGGGTCTGGAACCATAGATGTAAAAGAATTGAAGGTTCTAAAATTATTTCTAATTCTAAAACATTTAAAAAACCATATAATATATTCATGCCAATCTTGTAAGTCTTTAGCAGTAGCCATCTGAAAGCTCGATATACAGTCCCTTCCATGCAGACATCTATCTCCCTCTTTAGTGCAGACATCCGCCTCACACTGGCAAAGCAATATCTTGTTAAGCATTTCATTCCTGTTTTATACAGAACCCACGGACATGGACGACAGTGTGGCGATTTTGGGGGGAGGGAGGTGGGAGAGGGCATAGAGGGGATAAATGGTGATGTGGGAAATATATGCTGACCTTACTCTCTAGGTTTATACCTTGTCCATAGGAGAGAGAGCGCGCATGCTCGAGAGAAAATCTAGTAATTAAGGTAATTTTAAAGCTAGGAATGAGATCGTGGCATATAATTTATTTGCTTCCTATTTCAGATTGCTATGCGGGCCTTAGGATTTGAACCAAAGAAAGAAGAAGTTAAAAAATTGATAGCTGAAATCGACAAAGAAGGAACTGGCACCATTAGTTTTGAAGACTTTTTTGCCATAATGAGTCTAAAAATGGTATAGTAGTGATTGTGTTTTTCAAAGAAATACAATGAGAGGTTTCATAGAAGAATTTAAGGATGGTTGGGGTTTAGATAAGAACAAGATTAAATATGCTTTCAGGCTAGTGATCATGAAGACCATCCAGTGTGGAGAAGAAGATTTTTGTTAGGAAATAATAGGACATATGGGTGGATAGAATGGGGCCAGCAAGGCGAAGCCTGGAATTCCATGAACATTTACTGAGTGCCTGGTTTCTGCAGGCACTATTCTGTGGGGAACACCTCTTGTTTTCTTGGAGCTCACATTTTTGTAATGGATCTTAGTTACTGGTCACCAAGAAATACATCCTCTTTACCACTCCGTGCCTCTTCCACTTCCTTAGACTCTGAGTGAAAATACCTTGAGGGCAGATGTGAGTGCATTGGCACAATTTTAAAAGGCAGAGCAATTAGTAAAGTCAGAGCTCAGCTACCTGGTACGTTGCTGCTCTGCACCTCAGAGACCTGTAAGACCAGCTTCATAGGAAAATAAGTGAAAGACTAATAACATTTAGCTGTTTCTGTTTTTAAAGAGTGAAAAGGATGAAAAGGAAGAACTGTTAAAGGCTTTCAAATTATTTGATGATGATGCTACTGGAAGCATAACATTAAACAATATCAAGAGGGTTGCTAAGGAACTCGGGGAAACTTTAACAGATGATGAACTTCAGGTAAATTTTATTTATTTTTATAACTATAATTTACATGTATAATTATATACAATTATTTACATATTAGAATTTAAATGTCTTAATTGTACTCATAAATACATTTAAAGTAAAATTTTGAGTATACATTTGAATATTCATTTGTGTCATTCATTTTTAATAGAGTTCACATATTTATGTTTTGTTTTACAGGAAATGCTTGATGAAGCTGATCATGATGGGGATGGAGAAATAAATGAGGACGAATTTTTGAGAATGATGCAAAAGACCAGTCTTTATTAATACTGTTTTTGTTCCTTCTAAAAGTTAACAAATTTGTATTTGTTATACAGTCCCATAATATCTGAATATTCACTTTCAATTTGCAGTTTATATGCACAAATTGGTCTCTTGATATCTAAACCATGTGAGCAGTTACATGTTTCTTCAAATATGTTGTTAAATCTACGACATCAAAAACAAAATGTAATGACTTCCTTGAACCATGAATCCAAGAATAGTATCAATTCCAACTGCTATTTTTAGAGCCTAGGGTCCAAAGACTTATAATTTTTTTTAAGTTTAATTAACTTAGCCTCACATGCAAAGGCATTTGGCAACAAAGTCATACTTTCCCTGTTATTTGTGTATGTGTCTGCAATTCTTTAAAAACTTGAAAATTTTCTTTTTCAGCAGTTATTCAGATATATATAGTATTAAATAAAACTGTCTGGTAACTGTCATTTGCTACTTTTCTTCCTATAAAGAAATTTAAAGCAGTACTGGTATCACTCAGACAGGGATTTTAGCTGTTATCTAGTTAGTATATTACAACTTGTAAGCTGATAGTATTAGCTCCAACTGTACAAGAGAAAATGAAAGTTTAGAGAACTTAAATTTAAAAATTGCTCAATTACCCACAGATACTAAATAAAACATGGATTCTAAATTCCGTGTCTTTGCCGTGGCTG
The DNA here is from genome assembly GCF_000147115.1 of Myotis lucifugus. NCBI lineage: Eukaryota > Metazoa > Chordata > Mammalia > Chiroptera > Vespertilionidae > Myotis > Myotis lucifugus. The sequence continues at coordinate 3,125,917 of NW_005871049.1, read as the reverse complement.
GGTTAGCAGCAGCACCCTCATATGCCAAGGTTGTAGGCTTGGTCCCAGGTCACGGCACATACAAGAATCAACCAATGAATTCACAAGTAGAACAACAAATCAATGTGTGTGTGTGTCTCTCCCTTCCTCTCTTTGAAATCAATAAAAAGAGAAATTATCTTTATTTCCATGATGCTGCTTCCCCACGGATAAAAACTCTCAGGATAAGTATATTTTCTAATTCATTTAATTCTGTGCCTTGCAATCTAACTGTCTTTGTTTTCTATGAAAGAGCCAATCTGTTGGGAAAGGCAGTCCCTAGCACAAAGTCTTCTGACCCCCACTGGGCGGCATGACAATGGGCCTTGGGCCTGGAACACCTCCTTGTGGAGAGAGAGTCCTCACAGCTGTGCTGGACTTGTGGCCTTGTCTGAGAACCTCTCTCCCTGGTTCAGACTCAATGTGCACTTCCTTGTTTTGCTTAACCATGTGGCATCTGGCAGGCCCCCTGCTGTATGTCCCCTTCAGAAAGAGGTCTACACAACCAGAGGGATACGGTGCGTGTAGGCCATTTGCCCTGTGTGGGCTCTGGGAGGGACCGTGGCCCAGGAAACCCACCCTCACTGCTGAAACTGATCTCCCACTGTCCCTTCCCCGTAGGAGTAAATCTCTGCTCCCTCCTGTCCTTGGCTGCGTGTGTTTTCCTTGGCAACTCTGACACCAAGCTGCTGGGCAGAAGTGCTGAGGCTTCTGATCCTGATCCTGATCCTAGGTGATGGATGCCACTTGTGGGACACACACTCTTCCTAAGCCCAACTCATGGTCTGTGGAGAAAGAAAGGCTTGTAGAAAATGCAATTTTAATTGCCTCACCTGAAAAACACACACACCACATGGCAGAGGCCATGAACAGACACTACTCCCAAGAAAGCATGGAAATGGCCAACAGGTAGATGAAAGGATGCTCAACATCACCATAAGGGAAATGCAAGTCGGAATCCCCATGAGATACTACCTCACAGCTGTTGAATGGCTATTATGCACAAGACGAAAGTAAGTGTTGGAGGGGATGTGGAGAAAGGGCCGCCTCACTTCAAGGATGTAATATTTCTGTATCTTGACTGAAAGCCCAGGGTATATGTCCTGACCCCCCGACCCCATCCTCCTGACTTGAACTCACACTTCAGTCTTTGCAGCAATGTGCAGCTATGTAATTAAGCTTTTGCCAGCTCTCTGTTCTCTCCGATGCTGTTTTCTGCTAGGTCTTTCGGAGTCTCATCCTGAACACGTGTAACTCGGGAGTTGGCGTGATGGGGGAGCAAGGGACTTGGACCATATTTTTCACTTCACTCGAATCCCTGCTCTCTATAAAACTTCCAAGTTCTAGATACTTTGGCTGCCCTCCAATTCCAACCTGTTTCTAGTGAATAGATGTATTTGGTTTGGATAAAAGAGGTTGGATTCAAATCTTTCATTCTATCTCTTTATTCACAGATCACTGTGAAAGTTACTGAGTGCTTGTTATGTGTTAGGCACCGCTCTCCCTCCTTCACATGGATTTTTTTTATTAAGTTCTATGCCTACTGGGCACTGTTATCATCATTCTGATTTTACAGATGAGGACAGAGTGTTTAAGTGACCAATTCATCATCACATGGACAGCCAATGGCTCATCTGGCACTGTGAGGCCTGCTGTTCCCCCTCAACCCCCAGGCTCTGAACCTCTGCTCAGCTCTCATCACTCCTGTCCAGGTGTTATCTTCACCCAGAAGAGGCAACAGCCCATATTCTCATGGGCAGAGAAGCAGCAAAGTGAATCTTTCTTGATCAGAAAAGTGAGTGAGGTCAGATGTAAGAAAAGTGATAAATCTGGAGAAGTGAAATCAAAGAAAAAGATAGTTTTAAAAAATTAAACAATAGTCTTTGTAATTGGTCTTTGTAAATTCAATAGCAGAGAGTCATGTGGGGGTCAACATCAGATAGTCAAGATGAGCAAATAACTTTAAGATCAGAGATCATAGTGATAAAAGTTATTACTTATTATTTTATAATGGGCATTGCCTCCCAAAATCATTGTCCCTTGCTTTCTTGGTGATGGCTTATTTTAACCAGAAAGTTTTACATATAAGTTTAAATATTTGGTGAATGAATGTTACAGGGAAGCACAATTCTAACATTCAGAATGTTACCCACTGAAATCAGTGGGTTGTCACAGGAGATGGAGCATGGAGGTCACACCACTAGAGGGCGTTGAGGGCTTACCTCAGTTTGGTGAGTGAAGGTGTGCTCTGATTTATGCTTATTTAATCGACATCAATTAGTTGAAGGATTTTTAAAAAGATCAAAGTTAAAGATGTCATTTATCAAGCATAACTTGAAAAAAATATAGAAATTGTATTATTCTTAAATCCCCTTCCTTGGTAACTAATTAGTTATGTTAATGAAAAGTCAAAAATTTCACTTAAACCAAACTGGCACTATTAAAAATGTAAGCCATGGAATTATCAGGCAGGAAACACATTATTTGAAGATTTTGGAGAGGGTGAATATGTATGCTTTTTATTCACCATACCTTTGTATGGTTTGATTTTTATGAACATAAATTTTATAATTTAAATAAAAGAAGTAAACAATTCAAATGCTTTTAAAAACTAGGTTAAGAAGCTACTATGAAAATAAATTAGGAATATAAGTCCAAGTTTATTTTATATAATCTGCCTACATATTTATAAATATGGTGCCCAAGTGATACTAATAAGCATTCTACATTACTACATCAAAAAGGAAGGAAGGGTGTTGGTTACACTGTATTCTTAGCATCTTTTGTATAGAAAGTCACATTTGGGCTCTGAAGGCTTCAAAAATGAAGACTTACTTAATTTGTTCAAGCTCCAAATACACAAGTTTCGTTGAGAATGGAACAGTTGTTTTTTTCACTTAACAAAAGAGTTAATAACACAAATCTATAGACTCAGTTTGGGGGAAAGTAACATATCCAAAAGAACTAACTATGTGTAAACAAAGGAATACCCATAGTCAAAATAAATTATGTTCTGGAATAAGGTCCTTTAAAGGAGTGTTAAGCTAATGAAAACATACATAGGTACACTGTATTACATTATTTCTTTCCGTCTTTTTATTAGATGTATGTAAGTACCTTTTACTTCTCTTGGAAATATATTGTGGCTAAATCAAATATCAAATTATATAAGAATTATGAAATTAAAAAAAACCTATAAATGTGAGTAGCAACCCCATACTATTCCTTAGTGAACACCCCTGAACTGCCGTGTCCTGAGGAGTGTTCAATGGTGAGATGCAAGAAGTGTCATGGCCTTTGTTTTCACTCTAATTCAATCAAAAAGGCCCTCTTCCTGCCCAAAGGACTAGTTACAACATCCCTTCCACCAACCCAGCACAGAGCATCATAGAGGCATCTGGCTAGAGGACACAGGGCACACAAACGCTTTGTCAAGCATGTGGAAAGAAGAGATTATTTTAGGAATACTCTTATGAAGATAGGATTTTAAATGAATTTGAACAATCAGACAAGCAGGAGGCTGAGGCTCTTCTTTTTTTCTTTCTTTTTTTTTTTGGCAAAGAGAGAAGGACTCTGATGATGAAAGCCACAGATGAGAATACTTTGGGATGCACTGTAGAGGATCAGCAAAACCCAGAAAATGAAAAAAGACTTCAATTTAATCTGAGCAAGAGTAGAGAACATTTTCTTACCTATGGCTGGCTTAGCATGTAGTGTGTGCACCTCCTCCAGACTGTGTATTTTTGGTAAATATGTAGCATGGAATAATGTATAAGTTGTATTTTATTGTTATTTCTCAAAATAAGTTCAGTCCTCCTCCTTAAGCCCTTTTACTTACCTACTTCTTCATGAAATGTAGGTTTAAAAAGTTCATCAGGCCCTAACCGGTTTGGCTCAGTGGATAGAGCGTCGGCCTGCGGACTGAATGGTCCCAGGTTCGATTCCGGTCAAGGGCATGTACCTTGGTTGCGGGCACATCTCCAGTAGGGGGTGTGCAGGAGGCAGCTGATCGATGTTTCTCTCTCATCAATGTTTCTAACTCTCTTTCCCTCTTCCTTCCTCTCTGTAAAAAAATCAATAAAATATATTTTAAAAAATTTCATCAGGTGTTTGAAGGGGGTTGACACTACCTAATTAATGCTGCAAAATTCTTTACCCCAACTATGTAAAACATGATAAAGAGCATGTGTGAAACATGCTTATGTTTGTCTGGATTAGTTAGTCGTTGTAGCAATAAAAGTTAATCGTAATGTCCTTGAATATTTCCTACCCATTGTTTCCATACTATTCATGGAACCCTCATGCCATCCATTTTTCAAAAATGCAATTATTTGGATTAATTTGGAAATTGAGTATAAATAACTACTAGTTCTCCTGCCGTACATCTATGTTGAACAGTATTAAAAATCTATCTTACAAAGAATAGTAATGTCCTAATTAAAATCTTTCAGCCAAAATTAATTATAATCAGTAAAACCTCCATTTTAAAGCTTCTGTCAACTTCTCAATTGTTTCAGAAAATTTCCAGATCAGCAGTCTTATTTTCTTATACCCTTTTCTTCAAAAGTTGAAAATCTGAGCTCTCCCCAGTAGGGCGTATGCCTGTGAGTAAGTAAAATAGGTAACCCATCAACCGTGGAAATGATGTGGGGACAGGGGAGGTCTGATGGGTTCAAAGTGCTCGTCAGCAGTTGGACCTGATTTGGATTATTTCAGGCTGAGATGATGAAGTTGGGGAATTGTCTCTATTGCACATACAGAACACGCTATGGAAACAGACAGAAAACTAGTTTCCAATCCTCAGCTCACTGTTTAACAAGATTGGACACTTTGGCCAAGTCACCTAAACTTCTCTGGGCTTCCTATCACGGCGTACACGGAAGGATCTGTCTGAAAAGCACTGTCGTCCTGCTGAAAACCCAGATGACACGAAAAAGCATCTATTTATGAAATATGTGGAACCTACAGAAAATAATGTAACAGGCACCATGCCTTTACCAGGCAGACTTAAAGGATGCAAACAATTTGCTGACATTGGCACAGATCTCATTTCTTATTAAGAAATAAAACATTTACAGATAGAGCAAAAGCTCCTCTGTTGCCTATCGTTTTCCCCTCTCTTCTCAGAAGCAGTTGGTGAGTATCATTTCCAGGCAACTGTCTGTACTTTCACACACAGTTGTGTATCCCTAAGATTTTAGACTATTGTTTCCGGTGTATAAATATTCTTCTACGGCTTGATTTTTTTTACTTAACATTATATTTTTGAGATTTATTTACATTGGTACATGTTAATATAGGTTCATTTCAACTGCTTTATACAATTCTGTTACGTGAATGGTTTATTTCTCTACAGGAAGTTAGACTGGTCTCCTATTTTTACTATTAGGAGCAACACTATAATGAACATCCTTATATTTCCCTCATACACCTGTATAAGGTCTTTCCTAGGTTAGCCACTATCTTAGCTTGGGCTGCCATAACAAAACACCCTAGACCAGGTGGTTTAAAGATGTAAGTTTGTTTTCTCACAGTTCTAGAAGCTAGCTGTCTGAGACCAGGTGCCCGCGTCCTCAGGTTCTGGTGCGCACTCTGCTCTCTTCCTGGCTTGTACCCGGTCGGTCACCTATTAGCTATGTGCACATGGCAGGAAGAGGCAGAATGATCTCCCTATCTCTTCTTGTCCTATGGATTCAGGATCCCATCCTTACGACCTCAGTTAACCTTAATTACCCATCTGCAGATACAGTCACATACATTTGGTGGGGGGTACCATTCAGTCAGTCTATAGCAGTCACCTCATAGTGAAATTGGTGGGTTGTATAAAATCTGCATCTTCAACTTTTTTAGATATTTCCACATTGATCTCCAAAGTGGTGGTGATAATTGACATGCCCAACAGCAAGTATATAGGTGCTAGAATATTTTTAACTAGAAGAACTTTAAAACCCCAACTGGAAGATAGAGGGTGTAATCCTTTCAAATGGCAACTCCTTTTTCCCATCCCACCAATGTCGGGAAAGTCTTCCAAGTACTGTCTAACTATTGGCAGCTGCCAGTCAGTTCTTCCATCTGCAGCCATGTGTGGAGACCGCAGATCTGCTCAATCCAACAGCACTCACTAGAGGCCTATGATGTGGACTGGACTACCCGATGGGTTCAGAGTGATTGCTTGAGTTCTTGCCCAGAGAAACCAGGTCTCATTTGCTGGGAACAAGTGATACAAATCAAGCTTCAAGTTCGTTGCAGTTGAGATCCCCAGGCTCCATCTTTGGTCTACTTGTGAAAAGCCAGCGTTCTTTGACACTGTGATTTTCCCCCCAAATAGGATATTTAATTTTCCTTTAAAATGGTTTAAAGGGCACCCACGTGCCTCCCTCCCATTCCCTCTGTCCCTGCCTGTGCCCTCACTTAGCATTTTGCTTCCCCAGCACTCAGGACCCCAGGTTCCCTGTGTTAACCGAGTCCTCCCCATGCAAACACAGAGATGGTTTCTTCTGTCTCGATCATGTAGACAGTCTATGAATCAAAAGGGATTTCTCAGAGTGAGTTAAACAATCTACTTTCCCATATGTGTCACCATTTTTCTGGAAACTTTTACTTATCAGGTAAAATTGTAGTTAGAGAGGTTCTCCGACAGCTTAATCATGTTCTTCGCTGGATCCCACAGTGAAGCCAGGAGGCGGAGAGTCTGCCCCTCTCATTTCCGTGGCAACGGTCTAAGGGCCAAATATAGGACCATTGTTTCGCTGGTCCCGACAGAAGAAGAAGGAACTGAAAGGTGAGGAAAACCCCTGTTAGTCAGAAATTTTTCTTTAGGAGGTCAAGACCTTTGAAAAATTAATGGAAAAGTACCAAACAGTACTTTTCTTTATCTACGTTTTTTTTTAATGCTGCGTTTTTCTTAACTAGGGAATTTTACATCTGTGTGTCATCATGAATCCGTTTTCCCTTCGCTGTCCCTTGCTCCTTCTTTCTGTGTCTGTCAATCTGTTCTTTCCACTGAAATATGATGCCTCTCAACCCAGCAGGGACTGGAGAAATATTCTAAAACATAATCCATGCGACCAGTTATAAATAATTCCATCATCTGGGTGGCTCTCCAGGCAAGGAACCAACACATACCTGCCGGGCAGTGCTGCCGGGGTCCCTGTGTTCCTGGGGAGAGGAGGGTCCTCAGAGCCAGGTCAGCATGGGGCAGGTGACGGTTTTCCAGTTCCTCCCGTCTCAGGTCTTTATCACTTAATCTCAAAGACTGGATTTTTAGTGCATTTCTCTTACATTCAAATAAGATTTGTTTGGATAAACTACCATGACCTTTGGCATAAAATATCAAGGAATCACTATATTGCCTCCCCTTTTTAAAAAAAATTAAATCTTTATTGTTCAGATTATTACAGTTGTTCCTCTTTTTCCCCCCATAGCTCTCCTCCACCCGGTTCCCACCCCACCCTCTGCCCTTATCCCTCCCACTGCCCTCATCCATAGGTGTACGATTTTTGTCCAGTCTCTTCCCGCACCCCCCACACCCCTTTCCCCCAAAGAATTGTCAGTCCACTCCCTTTCTATGCCCCTGGTTCTATTATATTCACCAGTTTACTCTGTTCATCAGATTTTTTATTCACTTGATTTTTAGATTCACTTGTTGATAGATATGTATTTGCTGTTCATAATTTTTATCTTTACCTTTTTCTTCTTCCTCTTCTTAAAGGATACCTTTCAGCATTTCATATAATACTGGTTTAGTGGTGATGAACTCCTTTAGCTTTTTCTTATCTGTGAAGCTCTTTATCTGACCTTCAATTCTGAATGATAGCTTTGCTGGATAAAGTAATCTTGGTTGTAGGTTCTTGCTATTCATCACTTTGAATATTTCTTGCCACTCCCTTCTGGCCTGCAAAGTTTCTGTTGAGAAATCAGTTGACAGTCGTATGGGTACTCCCTTGTAGGTAACTGACTGTTTTTCTCTTGCTGCTTTTAAGATTCTCTCTTTGTCTTTTGCCCTTGGCATTTTAATTATGATGTGTCTTGGTGTGGTCCTCTTTGGATTCCTTTTGTTTGGGGTTCTCTGTGCTTCCTGGACTTGTAAGTCTATTTCTTTCACCAGGTAGGGGAAGTTTTCTGTCATGATTTCTTCAAATAGGTTTTCAATATCTTGCTGTCTCTCATCTTCTGGTAACCCTATAATTCTGATGTTGGTGCGTTTGAAACTGTCCCAGAGGCTCCTTACACTATCTTCGTATTTTTGGATTCTTTTTTCTTTTTGCTTTTCTGGTTGGGTATTTTTTGCTTCTTCATATTTCAAATCTTTGACTTGATTCTTGGGATCCTCTGGTCTGCTGTTGGATCTCTGTATATTATTCTTTATTTCAGTCAGTGTATGCTTAATTTCTAGTTGGTCTTTTTTCATATCCTCCAGGGTCTCACTAAATTTATTGGCGGTTTCTAGAAAATTCTTGAAAAACCTTACAACCGTGGTTTTGAACTCTATATCCAGTAGTTTGCTTTCCTCCATTTCTGTCATTTGTGACCTGTTTCTTTGTCTCCACATTTTTTATGCTTCCCTGTGTTGGTAGAGTGGCTTTGTGTGCTAGGTGTCCTATAGGGCCCAGTGGCTCAGCCTCCCCAATTACCTGAGGTGGACACTCTTGGTGCACCCCTTTGTGGGCTTTGTGCACAGTCTTGTTGTAGTTAAGCCTTGATTGTTGTAGGTAACACTGGGAGGATTTGACCTCCAGGCCCATTGGCTGTGAGAATCAGCTGTGTCTACAGTGGGAGAACTTCTGTGCTGAAGACACCATTCTGGGGCAAGACTTGCTTCAGTGGGGCTTTGGTGCTCACTGAGTCTGCCCCCTGAGTGTGTCCCTTATGGATCTGAGGAGTTGTAATCTGGATGGTCCCACTCTGACCACTGGGTACACTGGCTCTTGGATCTAAGGAGGTGCTAATTTAGCCTCTGCCTGAGGCTACCCAGCAGGAGCTACGAAGAGATCTGCAGGTTCCCCTTCCTTGTTTGGGATTTGGAGGTGCCCAGATGAGGCCCAGCTGTGAAGCAATGCAAGCTTCTGTGGGGCCTTGGGCTTTCTCTTGGAAGTTCTGGGTCTGTCTGGCCCAGCTGCAGTTTGTTAGGTAATTTTCAGATTGCAAAAGGCCAGGGCATTCATATGCAAAAGCCTCTGCTTGGGTGGGGCAGGGTCTCAGGGAATCAACACGGCAGAGCAAGCAGCTATGGCTGATCCTCAGTCCTGCCCTAAGAGGCCCCACATCTCAGTGTCCTGCGGTAATTGCTGCAAGCACCTCTGAAAGAAAGCCGCTCTCGTGTTCTGAGTTCTGCCCGCTGCCAGACAGTCCAGTTTCTCCCCGTATGAGTCCTGGGTCCCCAGAGACTTCCCGGAACTGGAGTTCAGAGCAGTCGGGGGTTTGTGACTCCCTCCCGATTCAAAAAGACAGCCGCGTCCTCAGTTGCCAGCCCTTGCCACGTGCGCCTCCGTACCTCTGCACTTTACTTCCGCACCTCCTCTGAGTCTCGGTATGCTTTTCTCTTTCCTTCTAGTTGTAGAATTTCCACTCAGCCAGCCTTCCTGTAGTTCTGGATGATGTCTGTTTTGTCTTTTAGTTGTATTTTTGAAGTTGTTGTGAGAGGCAGCAATTTCCGGTGTTTACCTATGCCGCCATCTTGGTTTCCTTGCCTCCCTTTTTGAAGGAAGTGGGGATGTGCCTATTAGGCAATATACATAATATGCATGAAAGACTTGGATTTAAGGTTGTTGCAGCCTTCAGAGAAAACCTGAACATTTCTACATATCAGGCTGTTTGACTTGTGTTGGCCACAGCCTTCATTTTTTCCAGAGGAGCTGTTGTTTATAGTAACAACCTCAGAAAATTGTACCGAAATATTTATTAGTTTCTTTAGATTTATAATACTACATCCCAGATTCCACAAGCAGTTTAAGAGATTTTGCTAGGACTTGTAATCACTACTAATAGTAGCTTTTCTATGAATTCTGAAAGAAAGCAACAGCCCACGCACTTCAGGCGAACACTGAGGGGTGCCGGGGCCAGGATGGTGCCCGAGCCTCCGCCAAAGCTGCGGAGGAGGGTGTCGCAGAGGAGTGGGAGCCGGAGCCCCCCTCGTCCAGGAGCTGCCTGACCTGGCCCCCCCTCCTCCTGATGCTGGTGGCTCTCTCACTAGAGCAAGTGTGGAGCGGCCAAAAGTCGTGCCAGACTCTAGACACGTGCCCGCTTCTGTAACTCAAGGAGAAGAGTATTTTGATCTGTTTTAAAGAGAACTGAGTCATGCATGTAACTGTGGGAGCACGGATGTGCCTGGCCCTTGGCACATGGGGCCAGGATCCAATTCTGCCAGGGCTCCCTCTCTCCTGGCTCGTCCCTGCTTCTCTCAGAATGTCCCTGCTCCCACCACACCGCCCCCCACCCCAGCACAGCAGCCATCAATAATATGCTTCACTGGCCATAACATTTATAGGAAAAATAAATGATAATTTACATGATCTTTCTTTTTAGTACATTAGACTCTTATGAGACATAGACTATGGAGAGAAATAGCTTTCAGAATGAATTTAAAATGAAAATTCTAGTTGTAAAACAGAAAGGTCATATGTCTATGCTAAATAGTTTGATGTTTTAACAATGAGACAGAATAAACCGAATTTGTTTTAACTGAATAAAGCAGTAGTGTCAGTTCACATGTTCTCGAAGAAGTCGGACACCTCTCAGAAAGGATGTTGTGCTTGTGTTGGAAGTTTGTATCAGTTGAAGCCATGGTCAGGGAGCAGTTAGATCCTTGAGTTCTGAACTGAGAACAGTAAGTTAACGCATTTTCGTGCCAATTTTGAAGAAGTAGAACACACATATACTTTCAACTACCTCTCTCAGTTTCTCCAAAATCCACTTTTATGATCATCTTCTAACAAAACAGGACCACTACTCCTCCATGACAAAAACAGAGATTCTTCCAAAATACCAGTCACTGTGAAGTGGGAGGGTCTGCCCTGGAAGATACTAGAGGAGGCTGCTTCGAGCTGAGCCCGCCTCCTGACTTGGGACATGGGAAGGATTTCCCACAGGAAACATGACCAGAGGGATTGGATCTCAGGAGTTCTAAGCTGCCTCTGGTCCCTCAGCCTTCTGACTGATGACGTATCCAGCGAGGATCACCAGCCCTGTGAGAGGAGCGAAGCGCTGGTGTATGAACCTGCACAGGCCCTTTTTAAACTCCTTGATTAAAGGTTTTGGTTACTCTGTGACGGAGAACTCATCTTAGACCTGAGACTCAGTGGGATTTCCTGCTGCCTTTGCAAATACAAAACATGGGTCAGGTATGTCTGGAAGAGAGAGAGAGACAACAGATCCCAAGTCCATGAACCCAAACAGTCATGCGGGAGAGGACCACACGGCGAGAGACAGTGGTGGGCCCTCATCGCCTATGGCAGTGATGGCGAACCTTTTGAGCTCGGCGTGTCAGCATTTTGAAAAACCCTAACTTAACTCTGGTGCCGTGTCACATATAGAAATTTTTTGATATTTGCAGCCATAGTAAAACAAAGATTTATATTTTTGATATTTATTTTATATATTTAAATGCCATTTAACAAAGAAAAATAAACCAAAAAAATGAGTTCGCCATCACTGGCCTATGGATAGATTTCAGAAAGGAGACCCAATAAACAGCTCAGCTGCTCCTCTTCCTTTGGAAAGAGCAAACAAAGAGAAAGGGGACTGGAGAGAGAGGAGACCTGAACAGTGGAAACTAAAGTGCTTTCCCTGAGTTCTCTGGTGTAATTGTGTCATTCAGTTAGAGCATGCAGTTAAACGGGCTGTTGTATGTTTGCCGAAAACCTCACACTACTACTTCTATGGGGAAAGGTGCTCTGAATTCTAAACAAGTGACTCATAAATGAACTGGACTGCAGCACACGAGCCGACTTAGCAACTTTCCAAATGAAGGGTGTCTGCACCCTCTGCTGTGACGATGTCTGCAGAAGTCCTGGCTGTCAGCAATGACCCAGCAGTCCTCCCAAGCTCTACAGAATAAGCGTAGACTCAGCATCTTCTCAGACTATGCCAGCAGATACATGTATTGCAGCAAGCAACACAAATCTGAATTAATTAAATCACTCATTAAGCTAGCGAATGCAAACAAAGGGGAAATTACTCTAGAAGTAATAGTATTTTTTTTCTGGTTTAAAGTCTACCACTTTTCCTCACTGTACTGTAATGATTAATCAGTTAGCTTTTAGTCCATTATAAACCCCATCCCAAAATTCAGCTGCTTAAAACCAAAACGAGGACTCACATGTCTGTGGAAAGTCATCTTCAAGGCCTCTTAAGTTCTAGGCTCATAATGGTACCTTGTCATTTCCATTTCATTCTATTGCCCAAGGCAAGTCACATGGCTAAACCCAAAGTCCAGGGGTGGGAAATACATTCTGCTCCCTTAGTGGGAAGAATTGCAAGGTCTATGGCAAAAGGCAGGGACACAGGAGAGGCAGAGAACTGGAGCTCATTAAGCAATCTAGTACAATGATCATTGGTCAATAAAATTAAATTAGACACTGCCACTTGAAGATTTGGGCAACTCTGTGAGTATGTGGGGGTTAGGGGTCAGGGAAAGGGGAGCAGGCGAGCTTTGCGGTGGCGCAGCTTGCAAAGGCACCATTCCTGAACTGAGAGTATTTTAAAGGATTTGACCCTGGTCCTGCAGAGGGTGCTGGAATCCTCTCTCTCCATCTCAGAGCTGTGACAAAGCCAGCCAGGAACTTTCCCATGAAGTCAGGTTAAAGGGAGGTAGATGCCCAACAGAGGCAGAAACACATAAGGGGGAACTAACTAAAGGAAACGGACCCCTCACCAGTTTCGAGGAGTCCCAGTTAATTGGGGAAGTCTTAAAAGGGCCCTGAGGGGCCGAAACCAGTTTGGCTCAGTGGATAGAGCGTCGGCCTGTGAACTGGGGGGTCCCGGGTTCGATTCCGGTCGGGGGCATGTACCTGGGTTGTGGGCACATCCCCAGTGGGAGATGTGCGGGAGGCGGCTGATCGATGTTTCTCTCTCATCGATGTTTCTGACTCTCTATCTCTCTCCCTTCCTCTCTGTAAAAAATCAATAAAATATATTAAAAAAAAAAAAGGGCCCTGAGGGGCCAGAGATATGCCTGTGGCTCACCACCCTCATCAGAGTTACACAGAGGAAAGAATTATGGAGTAATTGGTTTGGTGACTATGCTTAATTTTTAAAAATAATTTACTTATTGATGAGAGAGAGAAAGATAGATAGATAGATAGATAGATAGATAGATAGATAGATATCCACTTGTTGTTCCACTTATTTATGCATTCATTGGTTGATTCTTGCATGTGCCCTGACCAGGAATTGAGCCCACAACATTGGCATATCAGGACAATGCTCTAACCAACTGAGCTACCTATCCAGGGACACTATGCTTAACTTTTGTTTGGAAGAGGTATAAATATAAAAGAGTTATATTTTCCTAACTCCTGGTAGTTGTGTTAAATGACACCCCCCCTTCCCCCCCCCCCCAATATTAGCTAAACAATATCTTGGCCAGTTTTTATAAAATTTCAGCCTATTTTGGTTGTTAGAACAATCTAATTCTGACATTTAAGATTCAGTCCTGTTCTCAAACTCAATTCATCTTCCTTTTCCAGCTCAGCCTAGATCTGCATCGGTATCCATCTCTCCTCCCTCTCCTACCTGTGCTTCAGTTGGGGTGGGAGGGGCCAGCTGCAGACCTCTTCTGAACTGACCATGACTGCACTTCTGTTCAAGATCGACACAGGCTGAGGAGGAGGCCCAGCATTCTTTGCAAATGAGGGAGGACAGGGGGTGGGGAAGGGGGCACTTATTCTGGCGCAGCTCCTCTAAGCCCTGGCTATCCTTGGCTGGTCTGATCATCTATTCTAGGGACCCCTGGTTGTTGGCATTTACCTGCAATGCGTGGGCCTTTTTGCCAGCATCCTCCTTTCCAACACACCCATACACACGCGCACACACACACACACACACACACACACACACACACTGCTTACACTGCCCAAAACCACAGTCCCAGTTCTTACCTTCCCACAAACTGTGAAGTGAGCAGGCAAACATGGGATCCGTCTGCTAACGGAAACGGACAGATCACAGGCAGCTGGGTCCTGGGAGCTCTTCATGCCCTCTCTTTCCAAATCTCTTGGCCCCGTATTCAGGTCCCATGGGGGCCAACAACATGTCCACCCTGGAACCAAATCCTGTTATGGAGATGAAAAAGTTGTTCTCCTCTTGTAGGCACCCTGATCTTTAGAATAAATTCATCCCCCCACCCTTTCCCTTTCCATTCGCTGTTGGGAGTGGAAAGCTATGCCCCTCTCCCCCTCAGTTCTCTCGGGGAGGGGCTGCAGGGCTGGCGGGGCCTGGAATGGGCGGTAGAGGCTGTCCGCTAGTGACGCTCCCGGAGAACGGGGCTGGCTCCGGGTACTGGCAGCCCTCTGATCTTTGGGACCCTAGTTGAGTTCTGGGACAACAGGAGAAGTCTCACTCTACGTCCTATTAGCTTTGGAGTCAGGCAAAACTTGTTTCAAAACTGAGTTCTGCCACTTACACAGAGTCTCATTTTCTTCACCTGGAAGCTGCTTCTCAGGATTATTGTAACAATAAAAGGAATGGATGCCATCTGGCTCTCACATACACGGCGCTGGTTACACTAGTTATTTTTTCTCATCATCCTACCCCATGCCCACCCTCTGAGCCTTATATGCAACCACGTGTGTATCTATGTAAACAGGCATAAAATGTATGTGTGTGTTTGTTTAAAATCTAGGCCTCGGATATTTTTGCCCCTTGAATCCATGTTATGTTATTGGTACAGAAAAAGATATTTGGGACATAAATCTTCCCCATTCAGTAACCATCGTCTGTCCTAAGTTCGCATATGACTCATCAAGCGTAGTTACTGAGGGTATCAGGTATGGACTTTCTGCTTCCTGCAGCACCTCTGTGTAGGTGTGTTATTACCAGAAACCCTCCCAAATGCTACCCAGCGCTCTACAGAAATGACTAGGATAAAAGAAAAGAAAGATTGAAACAAAGAAATGTGATCGTTTTTATGTTTTATCATCAAGAATATCGTTTTAGCTAAAATGAGACCACTGGAATGAGGATAAACAAATTTACATAAAAAAGAAATTTTGATGCTGATTTCTCAACTGAATGGGGTTTTACCTGATAAAATCTACAAAGTAGAATATTTATCCTCAAAACATCAGCTGCACGTACTCATTACTCATGCTTTCATACCTTCAAATATGGTAGATTTTTAAAGAACTAAATAGGTTGAGAGCTTTTTAGGATACCTGTGCTCTATGTCCAGAGAAAGGAGAGTTAGTTCAATTATTCATTCAACAACCATTTGTCAAGTTACTAAGTGAAAGAGGCTCTGTCCGTCTTCTCTGTTGCTTTGAAGTTTAGAGCTTAGTCTAACAGAGGAGGGATGAAGTAAACAAACAAAATCACACGGCAGTATATTCCTACCCTCTTCCACGTCTCCACCAGCTCCACCAGCTGGGGACATCCCCAACACTACTGCAACCTCCTCCACGACTACAAAGCAGTCTGAAAAGATCTGCTGTATGTGCCCGGCAGGAAAGTCTAAAGTCTACAAGAATGAGAGAAATCTTTAATCACTGCTTCTCCAAGTTTTACCATCTATGAAATCTCAACAGTATTGCCCTGATTTATCATATTAACCATGTCAGCAGCATCTTCTCTAAGTCACATTTGGTAGAGACAGTGAACAGATACACCTACACTACCTGTGGTCAGGTTCTGCTTCTATTTACAAGTGCATGTGTGTGAGTGCACGCGTGCACACACACACACACACACACATGAGAGAGAGAGAGAGAGGCAGAATTTGTGTTTGATCTTATTTTTAGACAGAGGATACACTCACAGATATGGCTGAGTTTGACTAACACAAATGACTTCAATAGTGTTGACATAAGAGCAAAAAAAGTTTCCATGAGTTTTATGTAGACACATGGATAATGGCCAAGGCATCCCAGTGATAACATTGAAATTGAAGAGTCTCAGGAGTCCCTAGTTCAAGTCTCTCATTTTACTGATAAGAAAATTTCGGCCCATGACTGTATCAAGAAGAATTTGAAAGACATTTAAGCAGGAAGAAAAATATCACTGGGGTCCTATCTAGCACACCACACCCTCCCACGTTGTCTAGTTCTACAGGGATTTGAGACCAGTCTTTAAGCTATTTGGTAACTTAGTAAGTCTTAGAAAACTTACAGTAATGCAAATAATGCTTATCTATAGAAAGGCAAATGAATATTCTCATGTGGAATATAAGTGATTTTGGCCCTGTGGATATTAACCAGTTTTCCATCTCTTTGCAAATTCATTTCAACATTCCTAACGACCTATAGATGTGTGTGCTTGTGAATCAGTAATATTATCTTACTGGCTCCCTTGTTAATTAATGTGTGAAAGAAAATCACAAACACCATCTCAGTTCCCCATTTAGCATATCACAGGACAGACTGGCCAAATAGAGTCTAGAGTTTTACTCTGGGAGGGGGGCACTTTCAGATATGAAGGGGGAGGGGTGGAACTTGCTTCTTCTGTCCCCAGATGATTGTGGGAAAAGAAAGAAGATAGAGGCAGTGAAAGGCAATGGTCAGACACATGTCCCAGGGTTGGTTACAGAACAATAAGTAAATAAAGATCTACAGTTTTCTGAACCCAGCCTGGTCCCTGAATCAGTCTATGAATGTGAGCCCCATGCACACTAAGGTTTGAAAATTTAAGCACTAGTTCTAAGAGAGGAGTTGCCCCCAAGGTTAACACACCCTGTAGAAGCCAAGATTTTTCACAACAGAAAATAATGTACACTTACAGAAACCCACATAGAGAAACTGTGGGCAGGGCGCAGGGCCACTCTGGGGCATTTGGGGCCAGATAAACATGAAGTCTCTAGAACACTGACTGCACCTCTGTTGTTTTCTAATTTTTTAAATTTTAATTGATTTCAGAGAGGAAGGGAGAGGGAGATAGAAACATCAATGATGAGAGAGAATCATTAATTGGCTGCCTCCTGCATGCCCTGCACTGGGGATCAAGCCCACAACCCGGGCATGTGTCCTTGACCGGAACCAAATCCAGGACCTTTCAGTCCACAGGCCGACGCTCTAGTCACTGAGCCAAATCATCTAGGGCTGTACCTCTGTTCTTAAAGGTTCCAAAAGCATCAGTGTAACCAAGTTAATTAGATTACAGAAGACTTGGACTCTGTATATCAATGTTAGTCCACATTAGCTGTTTCCAAATTCTTAGGTATTGGGTTCTGTGTTCACCGTGGGGTCAGTGGGATTCCTTATACTATGCCTTTTTGTGAGTGCAAACCCAGCTGCATTGCTCACAAACATAAGAAGCCCCTTAGCCTTGACAGGGCAGTGGTCGGCAAACTGCGGCTCGGCAAACCTTGGCTCGCGAGCCACATGTGGCTCTTTGGCCCCTTCAGTGTGGCTCTTCCACAAAATACCGACTTCTGCGCACGGGCCACGAAGTTTCAATCGCACTGTATGTGTGTGCCCGTATGTGGTATTTTGTGGAAGAGCCACACTGAAGGGGCCAAAGAGCCGCATGTGGCTTGCGAGCTGCGGTTTGCCGACCATGGACTAAGGGTATTAGTTACCTGGGGAGGCCATAACAAAGTACCACAAACAGGGTGGCTTAAAACAAAAGAAAGTTACTGCCTCACAGTTCTGAAGGTTAGACGTCTGGAATCAAGGTGTCTGCAGGCCTGCATGCCCACTGATACCAGTGAGGGGATGCTTCCTTGCCTTTTCCTGGCTTCTGGGGGTCTGTGGCCAATCTTTGGCATTGCAGCTACATAACTCCAATTTCTGCCATTGTCGTCACACGTGTTATCTCTGATTTCATAGCCATATTCTCACAAGACCATCAGTCACACTGAGCAGGGCTCCACTCTAGTACAACTCTGGGGTAACTAGTTCTATCTGCAACAACTCCACTTCCAAATAAAATCACATTCTGAGGGGTTTGTCCCTAGACTAGCAGGTGAGGCGAGGGGCCTGTAATAAGCCAGGCCAGTGGTCAGCAAATTGCGGCTGAGCAAACTGCGGTTCGTGAGCCACATGCAGCTCTTTGGCCCCTTCAGTGTGGCTCTTCCACAAAATACCGACTTCTGTGCATGGGCCACGAAGTTTCAATCACACTGTACGTGCGCGCCCGCACGTGGTATTTTGTGGAAGAGCCACAGTCAAGGGGCCAAAGAGCCGCATGTGGCTCACGAGCCGCCATTTGCCCACCACGGAGCCAGGCTGACAGGCTTAGCAATAGCACCTTCCCACCTTCCACAGGGTCCCACACTTAGGCAAAAGGTAGGAGCTGAATCAAAATTGATCAGGAAAGGAAAACCTAGATCCAGATAAAAGTGGTGCAGACAAACAGAGCAAGAAAAACAAAGAAAAATGACCTTTAAAAAATTGTTTTAACACTGCACAGAAACAAAAGAAGTCTTTAGAACAAAGCATCCTTCTGATAATCAGGAAAACTACACTCATATAAAAAATAGGTAACAGAAAAGTGTCAAGACAAATCCCATACAAGGACACTCTGTGCTCCCAATAAAAAGTCCTTTTTGAGAATTTTTCACATCTTGTGAGAATGAATTGTAAATGATTGTTTTTTGCCACCTTAAAATTTCATGAGGAGAAAAATTCAAAATCTTGACAAATTACTTTCAATTTTGACATAATAAAGATTGTAAGGAAAAAAAGAAATACATTGCTAAAAATATTTAAAACACATTTAACTTCACTAACCAACTTTTAATTGGTGACTACTAAAATGATGATAATATTCTAAATTTAAATTATTTTTCAGATTTATTCTTTTTCTCATTTGGTTTTGGCCTTGATTTCAGCCAAATATTGACTTTAACTCTTGGCCCTTTATTTAGCACTTGGAAAAAATATATATCAGTGCATTTAAATCCTGAAGATTTACTGTGTGAATGACAAAAGAAGATGGATTCTCAGAGAGCTGCTTCCTCCCAAAAGGAGACTGAAGAAGAGGTTGAATTGTATACCCTCAACCTCTCTTCCTAGATTCATCAATCAGATTAAGTCTTTATCAATTATCTACTATGTTTGAAAACCACCTGAAAATGTAGTGGCTTAAAACAACAATTTTATCTGTTCATAAAACTGTGGGTTGTGCTCACTTCAGCAACACATATACTAAACTTGGAAAAATAAAGAGAAGATTAGCATGGCCCCTGTACAAGGATGACATGCAAATTCATTAATTGTTCCATATTTTAAGGGGTCAATTCATCAAGAAGATATAACATTTGTAAATATATATGCACCCAACATTGGAGCACCTAAATGTATTAAGCAACAGTGACAAGATCTGAGGGGAGAAATAGACAACAATGTAATAATGGTATGGGACTTCAAAACCCCACTTTCAGCAATGGATAGATTAACCAGACAGAAAATCAACAAGGAATGTTGGAATTGAACCATACATTAAACTAAATGGGCCTTATAGGATTTTTTATCCATCAGCAGTAGAACATTCTCCAGGATAGATCATATCATAGGCCACAAAGCAAGTCTTAGAAAATTTAAGACTGAAATCATACCAACTATCTTTTCCGACCACAGTGGTATAACTAGAATCAACAACAAGAGGAAAGTTGAAAAATTTACGCTCATGTGGAAACTAAACAACAGACTCCTGAACAATGTAGTGTGTCAAGAAGAGATAAAAAGGGAAATAAAAAATCTCAAAACAAATAAAAATGGAAACAGAGCACACCAAAACTCAAGATATGTTGCAAAAGCATTCTGAGAGGGAAGTTTATAGTGATAAATGCATATATTAAGAAAAGAGAAGTACCTCGAACAACCTAATTTTACATCTCAAGAAACGAGAAAAAGAAAAACACATGAAGCTCCAAATTACCAGAAGGAAGGAAATAACAAAATTCGGAGTGGAAATAAATGAAATACAGATCAGAAAAACAATAGAAAAGATCAATGAAACTAAGCTGTTTTTTCAAAAAGATAAACAAAATGGACAAATCTTTAGTTAGACTAAGGAAAAAAAAGAAGACTCAAGTTCATAAAATCATAAAGGAAAGAGAAGACATTACAACTGATATTACAGAAACTCGTAGGATCATAAGAGACTACTATGAGTAATTATAGGCCAACAAATTGGATAAGCTAGTGGAAATTAGTAAATTCCTAGAAACATACAATCTACCATGTCTGAATCAGGAAGAAATAGGAAATCTTAACAGACCAATAATAAGTCAGGAAATTGAATCAGTAATCAAAAACCTCCCAACACAGAAAAGCCCAGGGGCAGATGGCTCTATTGGTGAACCCCACTAAATATTTAAAGAAGGATTAACACCAATCCTTCCAAAACTCTTCCAAAAACTTAATCTTCTTCATGTTATGAGTCTGAATTACCAGGATTCCAAAGCCTGATAAGGATTACAGAAAAACTATAGAACAATATCCCTGATAAATATAAGTGCAAAACTCCCCAACAAAATATTGGCAAACTGAATTCAACAACATATTAAAATGATCACACACCATGACCAAGTAGGATTTATCTTTGGGATGCAAGGATGGTTCAAGATATATCACATTAAATAGAATGAAAGATAAAAATCATATGATTATCTCAATAGATAAGAAAAAAAGCATTTGACAAAATACAATTTGATAAAAACTTTCAACAAATTGGGTATAGAGGAAACATACCTCAACATAATAAAGGTCATATGTGATAAACCCTCGGCTAACATCATACTCAATGGTGAATAATTTAAAGCTTTTCCTCAAAGATCAGGAACAAGACCAGGAAATGAATAAATTCCTGGTCTACTGTTACCATTCCCATTCAAAACAGTGCTAGAAGTTCTGGATAGAGTAATAATAGGCAAGACATAAAATAAAAGGCATCCAAAATGGAAAGAACAAAGTAAAATTGTCATTATTTGTAGATGATATGATTTTATATACAGAAAATCCTAAGGACTCAATTAAGAAACTGCTGGAACTAATCAATGAATTCAGTAATGTTGCAGGATATAATATCAACATATAGAAATCAGTTGTGTTTCTATACACTAACAATGAAATATCTAAAAAATAAAGAAAGAAAACTATCCCATTCACAATAGCATCAAAAACAATAAAACACTTAGGAATAAATTTAAAGAATGGAAGTGAAAAATCTATACAAGAAAAAGGATAGTACTTTGATAAAAAGAAACTGAAGAAAACACAAATGGAAAGATATCTTGTGTTCATGGATAAGAAGAATTAATATGGTTAATATGTCCATATTACCCAAACCCATTTATAGATTCAGTGCAATCCCTATCAAAATCTAATGGCATTTTTTTAACAGAAACAGAAAAAATAATCCTAAAATTTGTATGGAACTACAATAGACTCTGAAAAGCCAAAGCAACCCTGAGAAAGAAGAACAAAACCAGAGGAATCATGCTTCCTGATTTCAAATTGTATTACAAAGCTGTAGTAATTAAAACAGTATAGTCCTGGCATAAAAACAGACAGACCAGTGGAACAGACTAGAGAGCCCAGAAATAAATCCTGCGTATATGGTGAGCGAATATTTGAGAAGGGAGCCAAGAGGGAAAGGATGGCCTCTTCAACAAATGGTGCGGGGAAAACTGGATAATCACATGCAGAAAAATAACATTGGGCCCTGTCTTATAACTCTCACAAAAACTAGTTGGAAATGGATTATAGACTTAAACATAAGACCTGATACTGTAAAACTCCTAGAAGGAAACATAGGGAAGAAGCTCCTTGACATTGGTCTTGGCAGTGATTTTTTGGATATGATATCAAAAGCAAAAACTGACAAGTGAGACTACATCAAAGTAAAAATCTTCTGCACAGCAAAAGAATCAACAAAATGAAAGGCAACCTGTGGAATGAAAAACAATGTTTGTAACCCATACATCAGATAAGGAGTTAATATCTAAAATATATAAAGAACTTATACAGCAACAACAAAAATTTAAAACGGGCAGGGGAACTGAATAGTTCTCTTTTTCCAACAGAGATTTCCAAATGGTCAACAGATACACAAAAGATGCTCAATATCACTAATCATTAGGGAAATGCAAGCCAAAACCACAATGAGATATCACCTCTCACCTGTTTGAATGGCTACCATCAAGAAGACAGGAGACCTTAATCCATAAAGAAAAAAAGAAAAGAAGAATAATTAAAAAAAAAAAAGAAGACAGGAGGGAAGTGTTGGCGAGGATGTGGAGAAAAGGGAACCCTTATGCACTGTTGGTAGGAATGTAAATTGGTTTCAGCCCCTATAGAAAACAGTGTGGTGGTTCCTCAAGAAATTAAAAATACAACTGCCATATGATCCAGCAATCACACTTCTGATTATATATGAAATGAAACAGAATATTTAAAAGATATCAGCATGTTTGTGTTTATTACAGCATTATTCACGATAGCCAAGGTAAGAAAGCAACCTGGTGTGTGCCAAGGGAAAAATGGATCAAGAAGTTGCAGCACATGTATACAATGGACTATGATTCAGCCACAAGAAAGACGGAAATCCTGTCATTTGCAACAACATGGATGAACTTCAGGGCATTATGTTTAGTGAAATAAGCCAGACAGAAAGATAACAACTGCATGATATCACTTATATGTGAAATCTGAAAGAGCCAAACTCATAAATCAGAGAATAGAATACAGCTACCAGGGCCTGGGGACAGGTGGACTGGGGAGATGTTGGTCAAAGGGTACAAACTTGCAACTAGAAGGTGAGTAAGTTCTGAAGATCTAATGCTCAGCATAGTGATTATAGCCAACAAATTGGAGTATACACTTCAAAATTGCTGAAAGACTCCACATTAAATGTCCTTAACACACACACACACACACACACACACACACACACACACACAGAAATGGTAATCATGTGGCATGCTTAAGCTATGGTGGTAGTCATATAGCAATATATAAATGTGTCAAATCAAAACACTGTGTACCTTAAACTCACAATGTTGTATGTAAATTATATCTTGATTAAAAGTGCTGTGGGTCATCAATTTGCACCGGACCCAGGGGGATCTTTCTGCTGCCCTTGCTGACACACGCATAGCTGCAGTCATCAGCAGCTTGATGGTCTGAGCTCTCCTGCAAATCTGGTGGTTGGTTCTGGCTGTTGCTGGGCACTTCTCTTGTGTCTTCTCTCATTGTTAAGAAGTCTAGCCTGGCCTGGCCAGCATGGCTCAGTGGTTGAGCATCATCCTATGAACCAGGAGGTCACAGGTTCGATTCCCAGTCAGGGCATATGCCCGGGTTGCAGGCTCGATCCCCAGTGGGGACCTTCAGGAGGCAGCCAATCCATGGTTCTCTCTCATCATGGATGTTTCTATCACTCTCCCTCTCCCTTCCTCTCTGAAATCAATAAAAATATATTAAAAAAGAAAAAGAAATCTAGTCTGGACTTCTCAATGCAGAGGCCGCATAGAAGGGACTAGAATAGGAGGTGCAAGGCCACTTGAGGTTGGGAGGTACAGAAGCCACAGTCATCACTTGCACTGCATTCTGGGGACATCCCAGGCCAGCCTGGCTGAAGGGCTGTAGAAATGAACCCACCTCTTACCAAGAAGTGGCTCAGCCACACTGTCAAGGACCTGGGGAGGGATGAATCGTGCGGCTTTTGCAAACATTCCTCCCAGATAAGTAAAGGGGCAGAGAAAGGTCAGCAGGGGGATGGGAACAGGCCGTCTGCCAATGGAAGGGGACGGCAGGAGTGAGGGGTGGGGTGTCTGCTGTACCCACACACCCCACAAACCGATGCTGTAAGGAAAGAGGATTCCCATCAATCTCTGAGTAGCAATTTCACACATCTACAGAAAATATAATGAACTCCAATAACATTATTCTCTGCTTGCAACTATATCTTTAAGTCTTTAAAAACATAATCAGCAAATATATTGAGTAGTGATTCTAGATTTTTGGAATATATTTTGTTGTTAAGCTTTGGCATTGCTATGTAATTTAAATTAAAGAGAGTTTAAAAGTATTTTTCTCTTGATGTGAAAAGCAAGTCAGCGAATATGCTGGGCAATGAGCTGAGATTCCACAGGACGGAGTTTGTTGTTAAATGTTGGCACCATTAAGGAGAGTTTCAGACTCAGTTTTTCTCTGTGGGGCTTTACAAACTGGAGAGCTTCTATATTTAGATGGTTTAAATGATGGCATCATGCCAAGGGAGGGGGATGACATTTCTCACTGTGATTCATTTTGCCTTTGCCACCACAGGGCCAGCTTCTTCTTCTTATTAAGCAAGGCTGCTCGCCATCACAGACCCATGGATTTGGCTGATGAGTAAGAGGAAAAGGGCGCCTGCGTCATGGGCAGCGGCTGAGACAGGGCAGTCAGGACAGGTTCAGGGAGGGCAGGCTGCGTGTGCATCATGGATGTCAGGTCCTGGGCTGCCAGGAAGTTTGCTCAACGGCCCTTTGGAAAGTCCAGCATCCATGGAGCCACACGGACCAGGAGTGCGGAAGAGTCTGTCCTGAATGGTGGGGCCTTGGTTTCATGGGCTCTGTGGTGTCACGCTCAGCGGCCGTGTGACCTGGTCACGGGGAAGGGGGCTGGTGTCATCTCCCTCTGTATGTTTTCACCTTCTCCTTCTGAATCAGGGCAAACTGCAAGGTGGAAAACCAGAGCCCAGGAGAGAAAAGGAAAGGTGGTTGCCTCACACCCTCTGCCCTCCCTTGGCTGAGGCTCGCCTGGCACTGGGCTCAGTTCTGACAGCAGGGAAGCAGTGGGAAGAGAGGTGCCAGAGCAGCTGCTGGCATCTGGGGCACTGTTGACATGCAGGAACGCCCCAGAAAGATTAGCCCCACCGCCAGTCTTTCTTCCTTTTCATTTGTGGCAACAATGGGCAATGAATCTCTTTCTCTCTTTCCTTCTCTTCCTTCCTCCCTTCCATCTCTTTTACTTAAAAAAAAATAAATTCTCACGACTACTCCCTGTGAAAGCTATAAGAGCGACCATGATCAAATGAGACCGGCATCCACCAGCTCAGGGACATTCACAAAAGCCACTTTAACCATGAGAGCTGTCAGAGGTGTGACGCAGGATGCCTTCTGAACGGTGTGAGGAATTTGCAATTTTCCATGTCTTTTATTCTGAGAATACATGTGCATACCTACACACATAACCTTTAAAACACTTTTCTTCCTGCCCTAGCCAGTTTGGCTCAGTGGATAGAGTGTCAGCCTGTGGATTGAAGGGTCCCAGGTTTGATTCTGGTCAAGGGCACATGCCCGAGTTGCGGGCTCAATCCCCAGTGTGGGGCATGCAGGAGGCAGCCAATCAATGATTCTCATTATTGATGTTTCTCTCTCTCCCTCTCCCTTCCTCTCCGAAATCAATAAAATATATTTTTTAACAAGAAACCACAACATCTTTCTTGCTGAATCTTGGAGAATCATGGCAGGATGGGGTCCTCAGAAAAATCAGAATTTGGATATACTGCGTTTTATGTCTTTCCTAAAGACATCGCTTACATTCAGCGTGCCGTGTTCAAAGCTCTAAGCACAGGGAGAATGTGTGCTTTCTGTTTATAATGAGATCTCAGTCAATGGGAGATTATAATCACTGCTTTTGACTTATTATAAACACTTGCCTTCTGGGCTGACATTTATGTAGCACATTGATCTAAACCATATAAAAGGATGGGGGGAGGTGGAGATTCATTATCATGGGGGAGACTCCCAGCAGACTAGACACCGATACACAAGAGGGTGCTCAGAGGAGCTACTGGCCACTGGCATATAGTTAAGTAGCAATATGATAATATAGTGGTGTTAATGGGTTTGAGGTTCACTTTGTAGTTATTTCCTAATAATGTTTTGGAAAAGTAGAGTACAAACTCACCAACTCCTTATCTTCCTAGGTCAGGCAAAGTATCCTACACACCTGAGTCTCTGGCACGAGTCTCTATAAACTCAGCTCCTTCCTGGCCACAGTGATTGCTTTCAGGGATGGGTATGGGCCCATGTATGTTCCATTAGAATAAATCCTAGGACTTGTGAAAATGTTCCTGAAAAAAGAGTCAGGATAGGATCACCTGGCTCCGTGGCTCTGCAGGTGGGAGCCCGGGAGGATGGTGTTATTTAGGACTGTGGGCAGTCGGGGCCCACAGCCTCTGCTTTCCCCAAGTCCCACTCAATTGCTATTGGATTATTGTTACATCTCCAGGACAGAATGGGGACAGAGTAAGGAACAAGACAACATTAAAAGCTTAAAGAAAGCAAGAGAACTCGAAGTAAGATTTCCTGGGAGAGTGACTCTACTAATCCCATAGATTTATACCACTGCTCATTCCGACTAGTAGGGGAGGAACTGTCAAATCTTCAGAACTCGGAGGAAATAATTTTACCAGCTTTGCCAGCAAGGAAAATTGCTACTGATCTGTAATAACACAGTTAGAGTTGAGGCAACAATTTCCCCTCTAAATTCCCATAAATGTAGGAAACCAGGTCTTAGTTTATAAAAACATTAAAAAAAAATTTCTGGCTAAGCCAGGGAGAGACGAAGAGTTGTGTCTGATACTCTACTTATTCTGACGAGGTTGAAAATGGGACACGGGGCAAATCTCTCTACAGGGAGCAGCTGGCCTTCTCTGAGGATTAATTTTATGTGTCAATTTGGCTACATCACGGCACCCAGAAGTTTAGCTAAACATTATTCTAGATCAGTGGTTCTCAACCTTCCTAATGCCGTGGCCCTTTAATACAGTTCCTCATGTTGTGGTGACCCCCAACCATAAAATTATTTTCGTTGCTACTTCATAACTGTAATTTTGCTACTGTTATGAATCGTAATGTAAATATCTGATATGCAGGATGTATTTTCATTGTTACAAATGGAACATAATTAAAGCATAGTGATTAATCACAAAAACAATATGTAATTATAGATGTGTTTTCCGATGGTCTTAGGCGACCCCTGTGAAAGGGTCTTTCGACCCCCAAAGGGGTCGCGACCCACAGGTTGAGAACCGCTTTTCTAGATGTTCCTGTGAAAGTATTTTTAGATGACGTTGACATCTAAATCAGCAGACTTTGAGTAAAGCAGATTGCTGGTACTCTATCACACAGTTGGGTTGCATCCAGGCAGTTGAAGCCTTAATGGAAAGAGACTGACCTTCCTGAAGAAGAGGGAATTCTAACGCATATCGCCTTTGCACGCGCACTGCAGCACTGACTCGCCCCTGCGTCTCTAGCCTCTCCATCTATCCTGCAGCTTTGGGGTCTGCCAGCCTCCACAATCATGTGAGCCAAAGTTTTAAAATAAATCTTTCTCTTTCTTTAAACATGTATACATCCTGTTGGTTCTAATTCTCTAGAGAATTCTGAACTATACCCTAATCTACGTAAGTTTAGAAACTTCCCAGAAGAGGGAGTTCATGTTGTCTCCACACTGACTTGTCTCCCGTTCCACATGTAGAGGCAGGCCATTCTAACACCTCCATCTCCCTTGGAGGAACATCATAGGCATTTTCCATAGGCAAGGAGGAAGAAAAAACAGATCCAAACACAAAATTCATTCTGATAGATATTAATTTTGTAGTACAATATGTGATTTCTTTGTATGAATTAATTTTAATATTCTCCAAAAATGAAAATCATAAAAAAGGAGGAGATAGAGGAGAAGAAAGAGAAGAGGAGAAAGAGAACAAGAATAAGAAGGCAAAGAAGAAAATGAAACTATTAAAATGAACAGGAGATCTTTTTTTATAAATCTAAAACAAGCAAAAGCATCCTTCCAGGATGAATCAATAGGTTGGTCAACCCCTTTTCTAGTAAAATGATATTTAGTTGTAAGAAAAGCAACCACAAAGGGTTTTTTTTTCTTTTCTCGCTCTCTCTTTTAAACAAAAAATAATTTATGATTCGTACATTGTGTATTTCAAAGTCTCTTTTAAACTTTCTATAGTGAATCATCCCCACTTCATATTTTCTTAGTAATGGTGGTGAATCACTCTTTTAAAATGTTTTAAGTACTTAATGTTCTTTAAAATGTTTTAAGTACTTAATGTTTCTTAGCATTCTAAACTTAATAAATTTGCTAAATGTTACTGTGTATGAATACTGCTAAATATCATTATAAAATCATCATTTTCCATAGAACTGAACAGTTAAATGGGGTATAAAAGGATACTGTCTTATTGTTGACATTCCTGAAAACAGATTAATTGTTGACAAGACCAGCAAGCAGAGCAGCATAGTATAAAAAGTCCTGAACTAAAAGTCAAAAGACCTGGGTCCTAGTCCCAGCTGTCACCACCATGTCATCTTGGGCAAAACTATTTGCTATCTCTGCACCTCAGTCATGGCCTTTTCCATGATATCTGAATATTATTATGAGCATTCAATGAGAGATTACTTTATGTGAGCGTTTGGTACAGAGAGGGATTCCTGTATACCAAGGATTTTCAACCTTTTTCATCTCATGGCACACATCAACTAATTACTAAAATTCTGCAGCACACCAAAAAATATATTAACTTTTTGCTGACTTGAAAAAAAAGGTGTAATTTTGATTCATTTACACCTGATGGCTATTGTTGTGTTGGCTGTTGTCATTTTTTTTATTTGACAATCTAAGGGAAAGAGGTCAGTGCCCCTATCCAAACAGTCAGGTATTGCATGCTTTAAAAATTCTTTTGGCACACCTGTCGAAATTGCCGATGTACACTGAAGCCATTGAGGGAGGTGTGGAACCAATCATGTTATATGCAGGGAAACACATGCTGGAGGAGGTGCCAGAGTCAAGAGACATTCGAGGGTCCTACCCAGGAGCTCTGGGCTAAGAGAAGGTGGCATGAAGAACTAAGGACCCCGCTGGGCCAACATGAACAGCTATAATTGAGCCAATGTGTTTTTTCCTGTGTCCCAGGCTGGGGGGAGGGGTGTGGAAGTATGATGATACAATGTGGATGAACAGACGAGGCCACAGGCCTGGGGTCCATGTTCTTGCTGAAGGCAGGTGGCAGATCCCTTCCCTTCGGGTGAGGGGGCCTCTGGCTGGCAGAACCAGAACGTCCAGAAAGCTTGATTCTAAGGGAATCCCAGATATTTTAGGAATGTTGTCTTGGAAAGGAAAATCCTCAGTATCAAGAAAGCCATCTATAACCTCTAGCCAGGCTCACCAAGAAACGGAGAGAGAGGACCCAAATAAACAAAATCAGAAATGAAAGAGGTGAAATAACAACAGGCCCCACAGAAACACAAAGGATTGTTAGAAAATACTATGAACTCTATTCCAACAAACTAGACAACCTGGAGGAAATGGACATATTCCTAGAAAAATACAACCTTCCAAAACTCAATCAGGAAGATTCTAAAAGTCTCGGTAGGCTGATAACTATGGAGGAAATTGAAGCAGTCATCAAAAAGCTTCCAGCAAACAAAAGCCCGGGGCCAGACGGCTTCACAGGGGAGTTTTACCAAACATTCAAGGAAGAACTAAAACCTATCCTCCTTAGACTATTCCAAAAAAATTCAAAAGGAAGGAACACTTCCAAGCACATTCTATGAAGCCAGCATCACCCTAATACCAAAACCAGATAAAGAAAACACAATGAAAGAGAATTATAGGCCAATATCCCTCATGAACATAGATGCCAAAATCCTCAATAAAATTCTAGCAAATCGGATCGAGCAGTACATCAGAAAGATCATACACCGTGACCAAGTAGGATTTATCCCAGGGATGCAAGGATGGTACAATATCCGCAAATCAGTAAACGTGATACATCACATAAACAAATTGAGAGATAAAAATCACATAGTCATATCAATTGATGCAGAAAAAGCATTTAACAAAATCCAACACCCTTTCTTGATAAAAACTCTCAGCAAGGTGGGAATAGAGGGATCATACCTCAACATAATAAAAGCCATATATGACAAACCCACAGCCAACATCATACTCAATGGACAAAAACTAACACCATTTCACCTAAGAACAGGAACAAGACAGGGATGCCCACTCTCACCACTCCTGTTCAACATAGTACTGGAAGAACTAGCCATTGCAATCAGACAAGAAGAAGATATAAAAGGCATCCAAATTGGAAAAGAAGAAGTAAAACTGTCCTTATTTGCAGATGACATGATACTGGACATAGAAAAACCTAAAGACTCCATCAAAAAATTATTAGACTTAATAAATGAATTTGGCAATGTAGCAGGATACAAAATTAATGCCAAGAAATCTATGGCATTTCTATACACCAATAGTGAACTTACAGAAAGAGAGACTAAAAAAACAATCCCATTTACCATCGCACCAAAAAAATTAAGATACCTAGGAATAAACTTAACTAAGAAGGTAAAAGACCTATATGCGAAAAACTACAGGACACTGAAAAAAGAGATAGAGGAAGACATAAACAGATGGAAGAACATACCATGTTCATGGATTGGTAGAATCAACGTTATCAAAATGTCCATACTACTCAAAGCAATCTATAGATTCAATGCAATCCCCATTAAAATACCAATGGCATATTTTACAGACCTAGAATGAACTTTCCAAAAATTCATCTGGAATAAAAAAAGACCCTGAGTAGCTGCAACAATCCTGAGAAAGAAAAACAAAGTAGGTGGGATCTCAATACCAGATATCAAGCTGTATTACAAAGCCACTGTTCTCAGAACAGCCTGGTACTGGCACAAGAACAGACATATAGACCAATGGAATAGAATAGAGAACACAGAAATTGACCCAAACCACTATGCCCAATTAATATTTGACAAAGGAGGCATAACATACAATGGAGTCCAGACATTCTCTTCAATAAATGGTGTTGGGAAAATTGGACAGATACATGCAAAAAAATGAAACTAGACCACCAACTTACACCATGCACAAAAATAAACTCAAAATGGATAAAGGACTTAAACATAAGATGGGAAACCATAAAAATACTAGAGGAATCCACAGGCAGCAAAATCTCAGACATATGCCGAAGCAATTTCTTCACTGATACTGCTCCTAGGGCAATGGAAACTAAAGAGAAAATAAACAAATGGGACTAAATCAAAATAAAAAGCTTTTGCACAGCAAAGGAAACCATCAACAAAACAACTAGAAAGCCCACTGCATGGGAGAACATATTGGCCAATGTTATCACCGATAAGACTTTAATCTCCAACATTTACATGGAACTCATACAATTTAACAAAAGGAAGATAAACAATCCAATAAAAAAAAATGGGCAATGGACCAAAATAGATACTTTTCGAAAGAAGACAGAAGGAAGGCCAAGAGACATATGAAAACATGCTCAAAGTCACTAATCATCCGAGAGATGCAAATCAAAACAACAATGAGGTACCATCTCACACCTGTCAGAATGGCTATCATCAACAAATCAACAAACGACAAGTGTTGGCGAGGATGTGGAGAAAAAGGAACCCTCGTGCACTGCTGGTGGGAATGTAGACTGGTGCAGCCACTGTGGAGAACAGTATGGAGTTTCTTCAAAAAACTAAAAATGGAACTCCCATTTGACCCAGTGATCCCACTTCTAGGAATATATCCCAAGAAACTAGAAACACCAATCAGAAAGGATATATGCACCCCTATGTTCATAGCAGCACAATTCACCATAGCTAAGATTTTGAAACAGCCTAAGTGCCCATCAGCATATGAGTGGATTAAAAAACTGTGGTACATCTACACAATGGAATACTATGCTGTGGTAAAAAGAAGGAATTCTTACCATTTGCAACAGCATGGATGGGACTGGAGAGCATTATGCTAAGTGAAATAAGCCAGTCAGAGATCTCACTCATTTATGGAATATAATGAACAACATAAACTGATGAACAAAAACAGATCCAGAGACAGAGAAGCATCGATCAGACTGTCAAACCTCAGAGGGAAGGTAGGGGAGGGTGGGGGTAAGGGGGAGAGATCAACCAAAGGACTTGTATGCATGCATATAAGCCTAACCCAGTGGTTGGCAAACTCATTAGTCAACAGAGCCAAATATCAACAGTACAACGATTGAAATTTCTTTTGAGAGCCAAATTTTTTAAACTTAAACTATATAGGTAGGTACATTGTTATTAACTTAATTAGGGTACTCCTAAGGCTTAGGAAGAGCCACACTCAAGGGGCCAAAGAGCCGCATGTGGCTCGTGAGCTGTAGTTTGCTGACCACGGGCCTAACCAATGGACACAGACAACAGGGGGGTGAGGGCATGAGTTGGGGGGGCTTGGGGGGGTATTGTGGGTATGAGGACACATATGTAATACCTTAATCAATAAAGAAATTTTAAAAAAAGAAAGCCATCTATACTAATAAGAGGGTGATATTCTAATTAGACTGGACATCTTCGGACATCCTTCCAGACAAAGCCACAGTGGCAGGGGCCGAGGCAGAGGTGGTTAGGGGCAATCAGGCTGTCAGGGGAGGACAGTTAGGGGTGATCAGGCCTGCAAGGGAGTGCAGTTAGGGGCATCAGGCCGACAGGAGGAGGCAGTCAGGGGCAATCAGGCTGGTGGGGGAGGGGCAGTTAGGGGCGATAAGGCCAGCAAGGGAGGGGCTGTTAGGGAAGATCAGGTTGGTGGGGGGCCATTAGGGGAGATCAGGCTGGCAGGCAGAGGTGGTTAGGGGTGATCAGGCAGGAAGGCGAGCGGTTAGGAGCCAGCGGTCCTGGATTGTGAGAGGGATGTCTAACTTCCGGTTTAGGCCCAATCCTGCAGTCAGACATCCCCCGAGGGGTCCCAGATTGGAGAGGGTGCAGGCCAGGCTGAGGAATTCCCCCCGCCCTGCACAAATTTCTTGCACTGGGCCTCTAGTCCTAAATAATAAAAGGCTAATATGCAAATCGACTGAAGGCGGAATGACTGGTCACTATGACATGCACTGACCACCAGGGGGAAGATGCTCAAAGCAGGAGCTGCCCCCTGGCAGTCAATGAGCTTCCACAGGGGGAGCGCCGCTCAGCCAGAAGTCAGCTCATGGCTGGTGAGCGAAGTGGCGGTGGCGGTGGCGGGAATCTCTCCTGCCCCTGCGGCAGCACGAAGGATGTCTGATTGCCAGCTTAGCAGGCTTAAGCCATCAGTCAGATGTTCCCAGAGGGCCCTCAGACAGCGAGAGTGCACAGACCAGGCTGAGGGACCCACCCCCACTCCAAGTGCACGAATTTTGTGCACCGGGCTTCTAGTGTGTAGATAAAATATATACCTCTCTGAAGTGTAGGAAGGACTGTGTGGTGAAGGACTTAGCACAGTCCTTGGTACACTACAGGTCTTCAGTGAGTGACAGCTGTCATTATGTTGACTATTACCATTATCATCGTCATCAAGTGGGAGAAGGAGGTGGGGAAATTAAAGCCCCTGGAAGAGAAGGGCCCATTGTGGCTTATTTCTGAATTAGTCTAGGAAGGACTTAAAAACATTTGGTTTTTCTCTGGATGAGTACAAATATCATAAAACTGATCTGGTTCAGATAATGCATCAGAATTATGTGAATTACTCCTGGGGGCGAGACAGGTTGCAGGGGTGGGGGGGTCCTTGCATTCAGTGAGGGATTATGTGAGAGTGTCAGTGAGCATGTGCTCACTCATTGGCATTAGTAGAAACAGTAGGAAGGAGATCTTAGACATCCCTCTAAAATCCAGGCACTGAGCTTAACACATTAGCTATTTTAACCTGCTTAATATTTATAACCATCTTCTCCTACATGAAATGCTGAATCCTTCCTCCCATTCCACATGGAGGACAGGGTGCAGACAGCTTAGTGATTTTCCCAGCTTGGATGAAACCCAGGGCAATCAGCCCTCCACCCCCACCCCAGGTAACTCCCTCCCTGCTGCCAGCACATGTACTAGAGCAAGCATGTCAAACTTGAGGCCCGCAGGCTGCATGTGGCCCACAACAAATATTTTTGCGGCCCAGCTAATATAATGGTTTGTAAGAAACGTTTTAATAAAAATTTCATAACTTAATTTTTACAATATCCTGTTATACATAATCCTATAAAATAAAAGCCTATCATGCTAAGTGTCCAGTCATCTGGTCATCCGTTCAACCAAAGTACAATATGCTAATGATATGCTAAGACTATGCAACCGCTTGCTATGACGTGCACTGACCACCAGGGGGCAGATGCTCTGACCGGTAGGTTAGCTTGCTGCTGGGGTTCAGCTGATGGGACTGAATGCGACAGGCCGGACATGCCCTGGAGCCCTCCCTCAGGCCCTCCCTAGTTGGCCAACCTCCCATGGCCCTCCCCGGCCCCGATCATGCACCGGTGGGGTCCCTCGGCCTGGCCTGCACCCTCTTGCAATCCGGGACCCCTCAGGGAATGTCGGAGAGCCGGTTTCAGCCTGATGGCAGAACAACTGGTCGCTATGATGTGCACTGACCACCAGGGGGCAGACGCTTAACATAGGAGCTGCCCCTGGTGGTCAGTGTGCTCCCATAGGGGGAGTGCCCTTCAGCCAGAAGCCGGGCTCACAGCTGGTGAGTGCAGTGGTGGTGGCAGGAGCCTCTCCCACCTCCATGGCAGCACTAAGAATGTCTGACTGACAGATTAGGCCCGCTCCACAGGGAGTGGGCCTAATCCATCAGTCAGACATCCCCCAAGGGTTCCCGGACTGTGAGAGGGCGCAGGCCGGGCTGAGGACCTCCTCCCCGCAAGTGCATGAATTTCATGCACCAGGCCTCTAGTTATTAATAATAAACTATAATATTCGCTCATAACTGATTACTATAATCGTGTTGCATTCATTTCCCTTACGCGCCTCACATGCAGACACACCATTTCTCTCCACTAACACTACCAGTGAATATTTTAGCAGCCAATTGCCACATCATTAGTCTTGTACTGACTTGTTGGGTGTGTTCAACAGGAAATATTTTGCTTTTGGAGAACAAGAAAAATAGGTTTATTTGCGTTATGCTTATTAATTTGTGCAGTTATTCAGTGTCTGGTAAGTTAATGTTTAAGAAAAATATTAATTTTTATTAAAATGTTCTATTATTTTATGTTAATGATTACTCATTTATTTCAGCTCTTTGTATTCAGCATGTCTCTATAGAAATAAACCTATGTTTCTATGAAAATTGACACTTTTGTTTTTTTGCAGCTCACATAAACTTAAACTTTGTTTATTTGGCCTGTGTTAGCCTTTGAGTTTGACATGCTTGTCCTAGAGCAATTCTGATTCTGCTCACAGCACTGACCTGGGCTGATTGAAGTGGTTTCCTGGAGCCCAGTTTACCATTAGGAGTCCCCGTTGTCTCTGAGTGTGGCCAGTGCCAGGCCAGGCTGGTGAGGTGATGAGGCACAGAATTAGGCAGTCTGTACTTTCTTTGGCCACAAACCACTGGTGCCACTAAACAGAAGAAACAAAGGGAAATCAAGAGCTTATATCAGTGGTTCTCAACCTTCTGGCCCTTTGAATACAGTTCCTCATGTTGTGACCCAACCATAAAATTATTTTCGTTGCTACTTCATGACTGTAATGTTGCTACTGTTATGAATCGTAATGTAGTATCTGATATGCAGGATGGTCTTAGGCGACCCCTGTGAAAGGGTCATTCGACCGCCAAAGGGGTCACGACCCACAGGTTGAGAACCGCTGGCTTATATGGTGCAAGTGTTAAATGCCAAAAGTCAGAATTCTTTTCTGATCAGAATTCTTTTTTGATTTTCCCAGCTGGGATTGAAACCCGCTAAATAGTCTTCTCAAACCTGAGTCCTTTGATCATTCTCTCTGCAGATTTCATACCTCAGACACCTACTAACATTAAGCCCATTTCCTCTGCTTGAAATTGGATACTTTTTCTTCATTTAAAATAACGTATCTAAATTTAATAGGATGTCAAAATATCGACTGCAGTAATGATTTCTCCAATGCTGCATGCTATAAAAAATGCAACCAAGCAGGAAAAAAATGACTCTTGTTACATTGCCATGATTTATATCCTTTTCAAAACCAAAGAAGAAAGTTAAATTGGGATCTTCGTATTGTTGTTTTTCACTAATTCTTGTCTCAATATTACAAGATTAGTTGGAAAGACAGTGTCCTTTAAGCATTTTGTCACTTCAAATATATTCATCTTTAATTATAAATATTTCCAGTTAACCAAAATTAGGTCACACCAACCTTCCCAAAATATTACACTTAAAACTTGGGTTGATTTTTGACATCACCGTAACATCTGTATACAAAATGAAGAACACCAGTTGCTTTTAGTCAGAATAAAACTCCCACATTTACTGTAGTTCCCAGTGCTTCCTCTGCATGTTCACCAAAGAATGACTTCGAGAGGGAAATGTTCAAAGGCTGTATGAGTTGTTTTCCAGGCAATCACCCACTCCATCCTCCACTGGTTAGGAGCTTTAGCATTTCACAAGTAAAAATACCACTTCTTCTGGTTGTTACAGAGCCTGGATTTTGAGCAGGAAGGCTCAAGCAGCAGAGTATTGTTGGTGGAAGGTGAGATGCTAGAAACCATTGTGGCACCTTTCACTTCAGTTTCTTACCCGACTTGGTCGCCGATGTTGCAGAAGCTATGGTGCCGCCTTCACAACTTTCCGCTTGCGTGGAATTCCATCTGTTTAATCAAACCGAAACAAACTGTAGTGTCAAGGTCCTTGTACCTTCAAAGATTTCCTTCCTATTATCTCGTTAACCCATTGCATCATTCAGAAGAATAAATACCCCAGCTCAGCACACAGGAAATGTAACAAAAAAAGGAAATACAGAATACGATATATACATGTATGTAACACACACACACACACACAAGATAAAGGGTCTTTGTAACAGAAAGGTCAATAATTAAGCACATGTACTGATATTTGCTTAGTGCATTTAAAACTATAAACCCTGCTAATTAAAATTTGGACTTTCCCCCTCACTTTTCAAAGACAGTAATAAATAAAATATAATCCTGCATTTGTGCAGAATTGTGTAGCAGGACTCCAAATCCACTCATGGCACACTTCCAATTGCAAAGAGAATGTGTCTTCTTCATTCCTATGGCTGATTTCATCCTCCCCATGAGCCCTGTCCTGTGGGGTGGAGAGGACATTTAGAAACTCCAACAATAATTAGTGATTTAAACAGACCCCTTTGGGTCTAAATTTCAATCTATTCAAATATGACATACCACCAGTCATAGCTGATTTAAATGGTTTCTTTTGGGTGATTCAAGTCTTCATAAATGCTCAGACTTTCAGAATTTTTTCTCTCCCTTTTGGGTAGCAGCCGGTGTGCCAGGGGCTTTCCTATGCTCTTTGGGCATCCCTGGCCATGTGCTGGCTCTGAGATCTGGCTGCTCTGCTTCTGCCCCTGGGCAGGTTGCTGGTGGCTGCTCCTGAAGTCTGAGGCTGGTGGGACTGCTCTGGGTTCTAGCAGTCTGGTCTGGGACCACATTTTTCTCTGGTGACTTGGCCCCTGAACATTGGCTGCAACGTGGCTTCAGAGCCACGCAGCCCTTGCCTGGGGATTTCTGCCAAGTTGAACAGCCAGCACCATCGCTTCCTTCTGCAGACAGGGACTTCTAAACGCTCTGTTGTCTGAGTGCCGGGGCAGCTCCGGATGGCTCGCCCAGCCTCTGCCTGAACACACTCCACCACACAAACAGGAGTCCGCTGCCCAGCCCCTCCAGCAGCACTGTCCCTGCTGGGACTTCAGCCAAGGGGAGGGCCAGGGCTCCCCTCACCTGCCTGCCTTCCCCACTCATGCCGCTCACAAGTACTTTTCACACTCCTCCTGCAGCATTCTTACCCTCCTTCCTTCCACCCTCCGTTCAATGAAATGGAGTTTTATTGTTTAAATAACCAGAACAAACAAAAAACAACAACAAAAAAATCCTATTTGGGTTTTCAGAAGGCATTTCTGCCACAAAAAGTTCCAATACACAAGCCCCCACCCACTCCACCCCCAGCTTCCTCCTCAGGGCAGGTCCTGAGTCGGCTCACATCTTCTACAAATGGATCGCCGGGGGCGTTCTATCCATTTCTAGAAGATGTGAGCTGAGTTCCATGTGCAAAAGGGGCTGCAGTTTCAAGGGTCTCCTAGGTCAACAGAGGAATCCCATTGTCTTCTGAAAGGCAGCCAGCCTCCCAACTGGAAATGGTCACAGACTCATTCCAGCATTTCCGTGGAGAATTAAAACAGGGCTTTTGGAAATTTGACATCTGATGGAATTGTTTTTCGCCTTAATTTTTTAAATATAGTTTTTATTGATTTCAGAGAGGAAGGGAGAGGGAGAGATAGAAACATCAATGAGAGAGAATCATTGATCGGGTGCCTCCTGCACACCCCACACTGGGGATTTAGCCTGGAACACGGGCATGTGCCCTGATTGGGAATCAAACCTCAACCTCCTGGTTCATAAGTCGACGCTCAACCACTGAACCACACGGGATGGGCTCGCCTTATTTTATAGGATTGTTTCCTCTTTCCTTGCCTGTTCAGGCATCCTAAAATAGCTGAGCCTCTCCATACTGACATGAATTCAGGTTCTTTTAATCACAAAGACTTCAAAAAAATTCAACATCCCACTCTGCATTTGGGAGATGACCTCAGACTATATGACTGAAGTCAGATTTTGAATTTTTTTTTTAGCCCAATCTGAGGTTTTCAGTAAGTACCTAAGACTCTGCACATAATTCCTTTGTTTAAAGAAAACCCCATCAAAACAAAACTGCCGTTTGATTGTCTACACGTCCCGTAGCTTGGGAATTTTTAAAGGAGTTCCTTGAACTCCCTGGAATCATACACAATATTTTGTATCTGCATTTTTATGGGAGGAAAATTTTAGCTTTCATCAACTCATCAAACTGGGGATGTTGATTCCCAAACAGGTTTAGAATTTCTTCTGTGCTTTACGTCTAATAATATTGAGTGGACAATCAGTTATTTGAGAGAAGTAGACAGAAATGAATAGGTTGAAAAGGTCCTCATTCTGAGTAAGTTATTTGTTTGTTAAAGGTAAGTAACTGTGTAGAAATGTAAGTTTTCCTTCACAGGAGATGTAAAATCAAATGAACTGACTCTCATCTTTCATGTCCCCTCTTGCCTACTGGACAGAATGCAAGCTCCTACCACGACACCAAATGTCATTTACAACCTGGCCTGGCCCTGCCCAGCCTTTTCACTTTGCCCTCACTTTGTTTCAACCAAACCCAATGACTCACTTTCCTCTGGATCTTTCATGCATTTCTAAGCCTTTCTGTCTAAAAGTCCTTTGTCTGACATACTCCTACCTGTCCCTCATTGTCTCTCCTCTCTGCACATCAGTCACTGTCTGGAGCACTTGTATGTCTACCTGCCAGAGCAGTGGACACATGGGGTCGCAGTGTTTCTCTCCATGTCCTTACCCACTGTTTTTTGTGTTTTTTCCCATTGATTTTTTTAGAGTGGAAAGGAGGGGGAGGGAGAGAGGATGAGAGAGAGAGAAACATGGATGTGA
Organism: Myotis lucifugus; assembly: GCF_000147115.1. Classification (NCBI taxonomy): domain Eukaryota; kingdom Metazoa; phylum Chordata; class Mammalia; order Chiroptera; family Vespertilionidae; genus Myotis; species Myotis lucifugus. The sequence continues at coordinate 3,086,273 of NW_005871049.1, read as the reverse complement.
GAGAGACACATCAACTGGTTGCCTTCTGCACACATCCTGACCAGGGCCAGGGATTGAACCTGCAACCCAGGTATGTGCCCTTGACCAGAATCAAACCTAAGACCATTCGGTATGTGGGCCAACTCTCTAACCACTGAACACCACCAGCCAGGGCTTGTCCTTACCCACTGTTAACAGTGATGTGGGGACCCTGTAGTTATCCCATATCCCCAGGACTGAGCACAGTGCCTGGCACAGAGGAGACACTCAACACTTGTTGGTTGAATTAGTAATAAAACAAGAGGATTCAAGAGAGTCAATAAAGGACTGGGCAGAGGAAGGGAAAGGCAGCTCAGTGTTTGGACAAAGAGACATGAATTCACTGTATTCTCATGAATCTCTCTAGAATGATACCTCATTGTCCCAGCAAAGATGTTCCCACACGGCCGGGGACAGGGGTGCATTATGGCAGCTCAGGGCTGGGGGCAGAGAGGAGCACCCTTGGCAGGCGCCTCCCGCCTGCCCTCTGAGGCCTTGGCCCGTACTGTCCCCTCACGTTTCCTTGCTTCCTGCTCCCACTACATGCCCGGTCACTCCATCACAGCCCACCCATCCCCATCACACACATGCACATCCCTTTTCAAAACAGGCCTGTGAGGGGGATAGACCTGGCACTCTAGTTGGGTAGCACTGGGTGCTCTTTGTCAGCTGCGTTCTGTGGAGCTGCATGTACAAGTTTACATTCTGCAAAGCACTGTCACTTGTCACATATGGCATCTCATGTGATCCTCCCTTGGGACTAATTTTCTCAGGTTAGCAGATGTGGAAAAAACAGAGCAATCTAAGGGGCCGAAGGTGAGGTGCCTGGATGAGCCGAGCCTGGAGTAGACGTTTAACTCCATGTGCACTTGGAGCTCATGTTGGATGATGAGTCCTCAGTATAACCAAATAGTAATAACAATGTTTTTGTTGTTCTAAAAGTAGTAAATAGATAGTAAAAGAAATAAAGACCATAAAATGAAATACAGATGCATCCTTCCTGACTCCATCCCCAAGAGCCTATGCCTACTCCCCCAAGGTAACCACCATGAAAAGCTCCTTCCAGCTATGTTCTCATGTGTACATATGCATACATTTGCATGCATACATGTTATAGAGAAATATTACATATAAGTGTGCACAACTAGAAATATGCAATATAAGGATACACATTTACGTACAAATGATAAGACCATTAAAATATAGAAACATAACATATAAAGTAACACTTAAATATATACATATATAAAATAATTCTACATAAAATCCTGCCTCTGTGTTGTTTGTATGTGTATGTATATCCACATGTATATGCACATACATACATAGTCGACCATGGACCTAGCACTGGATGTTAGGGCATGGATGGTGATGGAGGCTGGTGACTTCATTATTTCTGATCGTACACTGAACTGAATGGAGTGGACCCAGTAGCAGTTATTTTGTTGGTGAGAAGGTAGCCCCTATGCAGAGCCAGGCCTCCTGCTGGCCCAGGCTGGTGTGGTCACAGTCTTCTTCCTTAGGAAGCTTGGTCTGTGGGTCTCCTTATTCAGTGACCCTCAGAAGTTGCTCTATTGTGACAACAACTGCTTGTGACCATTTGAACTCCAAGACTCATCTGTTGGTTCCTTTGAAACACGCCAAAGTACGCCGGGGAGTTGTCTGGAGTGGTAACTGACTGTTCACATCACCAGGCCTCTCTGCCAGTAACTGGGGTTGAGGGGGGCAGTAAATACAATGAAGGCAATGTCTTTTTTTAAAAAGATTTTATTTATTTATTATATATTTTATTTTTTTGTTTATTTGTTAATCCTCAAGCAAGGATATTTTTCCATTGATTTTTAGGGAGAGTGGAAGAGAGAGGGAAAGACAGAGAGAAACATGGATGTGCGAGAAACACATTGATTGGTTGCCTCCTGCACAAGCCCTTGACCAGGGCCTGGGCCTGGGAGAAGCCTGCAACCAAGGTTCATGCCCTTGATTAGAACTGAACTCGGGACCCTTTGGTCCACAGGCCGATGCTCTATCCACTGAGCCAAACCAGCTAGGGCTGAAGACAATGTCTTAATCATCTTTGTGGCCCAGCAGGGAGCCCACAGTTCGATGAGTGCCTGTTACTAGCACTTAACGCAGTATCTCCCTTACAAAGCTCCCACAGAACCCCATGGAGAGGCAGACACCCTTTCTTACTAGACAGTTATCAAGAGCGCCCTCTCTTCTAGACACCGTTTGGGAGCAGACCATTTGTTTTTAGAGCTTCTAGCTTCCTTTTCTATCCTCACACCACTTTCAAACTGGGAACTACAGCAAGCCACTGGATGTGACTTTTGTTTGGCAGCCGGGTTGTTGTGTGGGGGGTGACTGTTTTGTGCTTTAAAACTTTCGTGCAGAATATGTGACACGCATGAGCTGGGAGAAGGAAGTCCGAGGAGGCCCGTAGTGGCATTGATGCTCTCATGCAGTTCCGGGCGGGAGAATCATCACCCTCACTGCTTTTGGAGAGAGAGCAGAAGTTACGGGGACATGGATTCTGACCCTGTTTAAGGAAGAACTTCAAAAAGTGGGACAGGCCACTTTATAAGGCGATGCATCTTTAGTACTGGAAAGATCTGAACCATCCTGACAGAGGACTGTCTTAGTGGTTTCCAAGTTCCCTGACATCCCCTAGGAATGCGCGTCTGTGACAGCTGATGTCTAAGGCAGCACCATCCAACCGAACTTTTGGCACGAGCCACAGGTGCCCACTGAGCACGTGAAATGTGGCTAGGATGGCAGAGAACTGCATCTTTTAAATTTATCTTTTATTTTTCAATTACAATTTATATTCAATATTATTCTGTATTAATTACAGATGTAGAACAAAGTGGTTAGAAAATCGTGGACTTTATAGAGTGGTCCCCCGATGCTTCAAGTATCCACCAGGCCCCATACATAGTTAATTCTAGTTAATTTCCATTTAAAAAGCCACACCTGGCTAATGGGTACCATATTAGTCAGCTCTACAATCCTATCCTATTTGTCCAGCTCTCACCGTCCTTGTCTAGCACATCCGCTGTCTGGGACACTGCATATGAAATGGCTCTGATGTAGGACATGGTCTTGCTTTAGGGGAACTGCCTCCTGAGAAAGAAGTAGAACCCGTTTAAAAACATGGACTCTCTGGAATAAAGAATAAGAACAGATAGCAGATAAAATATTGCCAAACTGGGAAGTGCAGGCAGACAGTCTGTTGTGTGGCCACAATGCAAACACAGGTGTTTCTAAGAAGCGTGAGGTGTGAACCCCGCCTGCGAGGGGGCGGCAGAGCTCAGGGCCCCACAGCGCTGGGTGCTAAACGAGGATTCTTCCCGCAGGCACACGCTCGAGGGGCCGCGGGGTTTTTTCCCATTTGTTCTGAGAGAGAGAGAGATTTAGAACAAGGTAATAAAGTAACCTCAGGCTGTGTTACTGCACGGGGAGAGGAAGTTGTTTGAATCAGAATTTATCAGGTCAGATCAGGCAGAAGCCTCGGAGGTTATATAATGTAGCTCTGTATTTTACAGAGAAGAAAATCACACCCGCCCGGAGCCAGAGAAGGTGGGACTGGCTGAGGGCATGAGGTTATTTGATAGGAGAATATTTCATTTGTGTAAAAACAAAAACAGCTAATATGTAGTAAATAACAGATAGCTCCCCATCTAAAATGTAATCTTTTTCTTAAAACAAAATAGTGTTTCTCAAGAGCCAATTAGCCCAAAAGGAGTGTCATCAATAGCTTGCCCTGGACCATTCATTCCTCTCCTGTTTCAGGAGGGAGGGGTCCTTTACTGGGAGCCTGGCTTGAGGCCTGGACCCACTGCCACTTATGCTTCCCTTTGCCAAGACTACACCTCCCAGACGGGCCCAGAGAAGAACCGCCCTGTGCTCAGGGTCAGCTCCGGCCCTACCCCCCTACCCCCTCCAGACAGGACGCCCTGCAGCTGAGCCCCGGAAGAAACGCTTCCCCCTCACTGTTCACTGAACACCCTTGTACGCACCCCTAGAGAATGGCGAAACCTAAACAAACAAGTTCTATTTTCACTGTGTCTTCCTGAAAACCATACTTCACCCACATGAAACTAGCTAGCACGCTTCAAGTGCCGAAGGCTTCTAGGTACTTTCTGAGCCTGCTCTGACTCATGTCTTACCTACATATTTATCCTCAATTTAAAGATAAAATTAAGTAAAGCAGTGAAATGAGGGCTCCCTTTCAACATAAAATGATTTGCTTCTTCCCACATCCTCATCTTTTCTCCCTTACCACCTAAAGCTCTTTTTTCTTTGAAATGGGTAGAGAATTCAGATAACTCATATATTTGGAAGATTATTTAGGGAGCATTCAGACTTCAGAAATTAGCAATTGAATAAAAGGTACTGTCACGTCACATGCTACGATCGAATCAGATTTCTTTTCATAATGACTGACAAATTTTTTGCCCAGACAAAACCCACAGCTGGTTCCCCACCGAGATCCTTTTGCATGAACATGACCTCCTAATCCTGGAAGCCTGTCATTAATGTCTCCTTCCCTTTACCTCTCAAACCACATCTTCAAATGCCCAGCCCCACTCCAGCACATTCTCTTTCAGCCGGCTATTCTCCCTACCCTGCTCTTCCCCACAATTCTTGTTTATGGTCCTCTTTGGGCCTTCCTGTAGACCACTCTATACCTCACTCCTTCTTTCAGGACTATCACCTCCTCCGAGAATGGGCTTAAAGCTATTTCTCTGCTGGAAGTCTTCCCACCTAAGCCTGTGCAACACCTGTTCTATCTCTTGTTTATTCTGAGAGTCACTGCATGTTTTGTTTTGCATTACTTCTATGCAAAAAGCTGTCAATCTTTAGACCCAGGGAGATGGGGTGGAGCAGACTTGCACTCATACCGCTGGCTTTCTCCCCACCATTCTCCAGATAAGGACTGGGGTTCATACTGACTGAGTGACATGTCCACGATCATACAGGGCTGGAAGCCACATCTCCAAGACCACTGCTCATTCACCACACTGCCTTTTAGATCCATATCTGTGTCATGCTAAACACTGAGGAAAATATGAATAGTATTCTATAATACACAAAGAAAATTCAGAACTTCATGTTTCTGTTACTAAAAATAATGGCTGTGGCAGAGACCACTGGACCGTGACATACAACCACGAGACTGAGTCCTGGCCAATAGAAGGGGTGTAGACGTAAAGTATGCAGGGCCCTCAAAACCTCCATGTCCTTCCTTCTTGTTCTGTTGGTGGATGTGGGGCCCCAGGGTGGCCTTGGAGGCCAGAGTTGAAGATGGTAGACCTATAAGATGGAAGCAGCTTTCTCCTAAATCACCACTTGGAAGACAGCTGCCTGGTGACTCAGAGCACCCACTCTGAACTGTTATGTGAGCAAACTGCAAGGTTAATAGGAGACTGTGTTAAGCTACTGAGATGTTGGCATTTACTCGAACTAATACATATCTGTTAATGAATTCCTACAAAATCCCTATGAACTAGATATTATCCCGTTTTACAAATGGAAAACCAAGAATGAAAGTGGCCACACTGCTCACTTGAGGCATGGCAAAGCTATGAACCCAGAGTTCTACCTGATTCCTTGGGCCTGTGGTGAAGATTCAATTTAAGAACCTGCATAGGCATGAACTAATTTATGCACCTATGTAGAAATGCTTCAACTCTGCCCACCACCAACAGATGGCAGTAGCAGCTGCCGATTGTCACTGAATTTGTGAACGAATGGATTCAGGAATTCCATAAAATGAAAAATAAGCTGTAAGTGCTCTGGTGAGGGACAATTTTACCTTCTTGAGAATTATCATTGCAAACTCCCGGGCCTCTCCTCTAAACATGAAGAAGTTGGCCTAGAATCTGATAACCAATACCTTCCTCTCAGATTCTAACAGTCCACTGGGCACAGGTGAAAAACACGACCTGCTGACCTTGTAAAGAAAAGTTATGCTTACAATTTGCACTGTGCTGTCCCTCTCCCCATAGGAGAGAGGCTGGGTAGTAAATCATATTGTGATTCCTCTCACAATGGGTAAAGAAGGTTAAAACTAAGGCCAAATTTAAACTTTTCCCTCTTCCTTCCTTCCTTCCCTCCTTTTTTCCTACCCATCCCCCCTCCCTCCCCCCCTTTCCTTCCCATCTTCCTTTCTCTTTCTTTTTTCTCTATATTTAAATTTTTCTCCAATGAACATATGTAATTGTATAATTAAAATAATATTGAGGGGGAAAATAAGACACACAGACACTCAGAACCAAGCGAGCAGCATGAAGGACACGTTATAAAGAATGAGGCAGCAGAGTGGGATGTGGACAAAGCAGGCTGGATCGCGGTGGTCCTGGACGCAAAGCCCTGCTCCGCCACTGACTACAGTGTGGCCTTCGGTAAGGCTCCCAGCCTTCTGGAGCCTGTTTCTTCATCTATAGCATGGAGGTTGGGTAATACTACACCACAGGGCTTTGTGAGGATTAAACAGAATATGAGCCAGAGGGTCTGGGGATGGGATGGTGATGTACGAACATGAGATTGTAATAAAATGGTTTCAGTTGACAATAAGATCAGAATAAGCAATTGTGCGCTAATTATTTTCTCTCACTTGTCCCATTAACTTGAGGTATCTTCTGGTTTGTACGCAGTTTGACTTCCCTAGATCATCATCCCTTCCCCAAACAGAAGTCACATCTTTTTACGCTGCAGCACACCTGCTCACGGGCACAGGAAGGGTGTAATCAGTCAGTGCTCCTCGAGTGAAGAATCACCACACACTCCTTGCTCCGTCTGGAAGAGCTCAACTTCAGCCACCGAGCAATTTTTATAGCACTGCAGTGGGACGCCTACCATATCATCACAAAACCGCAGAGCTCTGGACCAGAGGCTGTCCTGAACACCCGGTAACCACTCACTATACGTGACTCTTTACCTTTAAGCTAATGAAAGGACATGTCCCCACACTGGCCACATTTCAAGTGCCCGGCACCCACACATGGCAGTGGCTGCCCTACAGACGTGCTCACAGAGTATTTCCGTCATCCCAGGAGCCACCACACAAGAGGTCTCACAGGGAGGTCCCTGTGGGGGGGAAACTGTGAGACATAGTTTGTGCTTATTGTTTTTAGCCACTAAGATATTGGAGCGGGTGATTTGCCCGACTGGGCACTGCTGCTCGAGAAAGAACCTTCAGAGTCAGGGCCTTCCTGCCAAACACTTCCTTTCTCAGTATTAATTTATGCAAAAATTACTAAATGCCAACTATGTGACATATTAATGGCTACCATTTATTAAGCATTTAGTATGCATATAAGACATTATGCTAAGCCCTCTGCACACATAATTTATCCAATTCTCATGCTCTGAAAGACAGGTGATATTAACAATTATAATACTTATTACTAATAATCACATAATTACTAAAATTATTATGCATTAATAATTATGATTAACTTGCTTTTTAGAAGAAAGGCTCGGAGAGGTTGAAGAACTTATCTGAGATTTCCAGGCTTGAAAGATCTGGGATTCAAACGTAGCGTTTATCTGGGTCAGGCCTCTCTGTGCCTCACCCTCTCTAAGGAACAGTTTAAGAGCTGTGGAGATAAGCAATTGCATGAAACGGTCACTATCTTCAAAGCCTTTCAACCTAGAGTGGAGAACAAATGGATAGAAATGTGCATAACTACAGTAACAGAGCAAGCCCTGTTGAAAAAGAACAACAGACATGGAAAAAGAAATATGGGCTGGATTGGAGATAGGAAAGCCAACTAAGAGGCTATCACATTATCCAGGACATAATCAAGATGGGATGTGGGAGCTGAATAGTGAAGACTGGGAAATTAAAAAGCCATAAAGAAGGGCACTCAGTATTCAAGGACCATTTGGATTTGGGGAGAAAGGAAAAGGGAGGTGTGGTTGTCAGTCTCTAAGATGACCTGCTCCCCACAGTGACCCTCCCCTCCTGGTATGCATAGCTTGGTACATCCCTCTCACATGAGAGCTGACCTGTGAGGCCAGCAGGGCATGGTGGAGCGATGGCGTGTGACTTCCAAGGCTAGGTCACAAAGACAGTGCAGCTTCTGCCTGCTCTCTTGGTTTGCCCACTCTGTGGGAAGGCAGCCACCATGCAAGAGGTCTCACAGGGAGGTCCCTGTGCGGGTGAAACTGTGAGACATGGTTTGTGCTTATTGTTTTTAGCCACTAAGATTTTGGAGGGGGGTGGGATTTGCTATGTAGCAATAGATAGCTAATAGAGGAGGCATCTGACTGCTTTGGGATTTGAAGCTTGAGAGATGGTGGAACTAGTTATCGATTTTCCTCCCTTTCATCACATAATGCATATAGGCAAGTCAGTTGGTAACCCAACCTCATATGGCCTTCCATTCAAAGAAATAACTGTCCGGCAACCAAAAAGTACATTAACACTATTTAATCCTTATGATGGTCTCTGCTGAATGTGCTGTAGGGGGACTACTTGAAAACACTTAGCTAAATTTCTTTAAAATCTCATTTTCCCATTTGTCCTAATATTGCCTTGATACCAAATTAGCTCCACAATTTTTCTTCAAGATCTTCTTGAAACACTACACTGTGCACTCAAGACAAGCAGGCTTTCATCTTTGATCAGAATTTTATTATGAAGTTCTTCCAAGACAGGGACCGGGAACCTTCCCTTGCTTCCTTTACTCTCCGTGTCAGTCAGGGTTCCAGTGTAGAAGCAGAAACACTGTGCACATTACGGACTAAGGAATTCATCATAGGAACTGGACCTCCCACCATCATGGGGGGAGCTAGGGAAGGAAAGGCCTGAGAAAATCAGAGAAAAACCCCTACGAAGCAGCTGCAGTGGCAGTCCGTGGAAGCTGCCCAGTGGGAGTCTGTGGAAGCCGTTGGCTCTTCGTGGCAACCACCTCAGGGAATCCCAGCAGACCACCTGGTGGTGGGCCTAGGCGCTCTCAGGAGGGCTGACAGTCAGGAAGGAGAGATGGCCCTACTTGAGGAAGAATGAGGAAAACCTAGAATCACAAGGAGAAGCTCAGACTGACAAGGAAACCTTGGAACTCATGCCTGTCTCTCCCTGCATCTGACCCTGGTGACCAGCAGGAGAGGCGGGAGCCCAAGTCTGAGCTGTCCACGTGCCAGCCCAGCACCTGGGGAGGCTGAAGGAGGAGACGGGTGAGAGCTAGACCAGCTGTGGGCTGGCGCTCCCCAGGTGACCAGCAGGTCAGTGATGGCATGAGGGCTGCTCTTCTACTTTCACCTTCCAAATCACAGCCAAGTGCCTTGAGTGCTCACCCCTGACCAGAACCACACAGAGAAGGGAGTTCTGGAAAATGTAATTGCAGCTAAGTTGACAGAACACAAAATCAGCATATTCTACATAGCAACCAATTCCAGTCCTTGCAGGTTTCTCAAATAGGTGCCTTCCTTTCCTTCTCTACAACCCCTGCCCTGGTCCAGACCCTGCCCTCTCTGTCATGGCCCACCAGCAGAGCAGAGATACAGAGCAGGTGATGAGTTTCAGGGTCTTGGTTGCAGGCACTTCAAGAAGCCATCTGCTAGGATAAGAACTGCTACCTACCTAGCTCCGGGGGGGGGGGGGGGGGGGGGTGCAATTGGCAATCTCTGGAACAGCCTGGAGTTGGTTTGGCTTCATCGTGATTGGCCAGTCTGTGCCCCGCTGTTGACATGTGTGCCTGTGTCCTCACCGGCACTCAGGAATGTGCATGGGCCAGAAAGGAGAGGGATAGGTAATGGCGGCTGGCATTTACTGTGCCAGGCCCACAAGTCCATAGATATGCAGCATATCCTTATCCTCACAACAATGTTTCAATTAATACCTCCATTTCATAAAGAAGAAAATTTAAGCTCCTAGCAGGTAGTGAATCATCCAAAGTTAAACTATTAGCAAGTGCTGAGTTCAGACTGAGTCCCAGGGAGTTGGTTTCCAGAGCAGATGCTCTTTGCATCGTGCCGAAAAACTCGAGCAGCCTGGTTCCCTGGGCAGCCTGGGTCCCGGGGCTGCCCTGTGTTTGGGGTTTTCACAACCACCAGCATAGTGTATCTTTTGGGGTTGGGATTTCTGTCAGGCTGGGCTGTGGAGTAGGGGCCCAGCACAGATGCCTTGTGAGCTGACACCTGCCATGAGCCAGTAAAGAGGCAGAAGTTGATGGAGGGGAAGTGGGGCTGCAGCAAACAGGGAACATGCCCCATCTAAGGGGAGTCGACTCAGCTGTCGACTGCCCAGCTGAGATGCAAACAGTGCTAGTTCCTAATTTTCAGCATCAACTCAATTGATTTGCTAAAGACAGTGTGGCCCCGACAGGAGCTTGAAGATGCTGTGTGGGCTAAGGAGACACTTGGGCTTCCTGGAGACCTGTGCTGAGGCCTCGGGGTTGACCTATGCCATCGCAGGTTCCTCCAGAGCTGACCCAAGTCACAGCCTTGCAGGGAGTCATAGGTCAGCCATGGCTGGGTGGCTGCTCTGGACTCCGGAGCCCTGCAGACCATTGGCTGTGCTGCTGGGAATCAGGCAAAGCTGAAAACAAGGACATCTGGGCAGAAATGGACATGAAAGGAGCTACAGTAAGCGACTGTGTGGGTGAGGTGAGAATGTGAGTCAGGAGGATGAGGCGAGCGTGCCTGCCTGTGAGGTCTGCGCAGAGGACTGTGAGCAGAAGGAGAAGAGGGAGGAGAGTGTGGGATGATGGCAAGAGGAAAGGGAGAGAGGAACACGGGGGGCGAAGCCACGGGCACTATCTGCTCTGTGATTTCCCTTGATACGTGCAGGACCAGCAGTGTTAACGCTCCTTGGGCTGGAGCTGGGCTGCTCGGCCAAGGCAGATGCACTCAGGAGCGTCTTGTGGCTGCTGCTCTCACCCAATCTGCCTTTCCTAACAAGTTACAAATGGCTTCCAGTTACCCAACTGCCCCCAAATGTCCTGGCTGGAATCGGGTACCTCAGAGTCCCCTGGAACGGACACAGGGTGGCTGAGTGAAGATGATGCCTGCACTTACATACAGCACAGGCTCCAAGCCACTCCCGCCTCTCAGCAAAGGACGCAGGCCTGCGGGGAAGGAGCCAGGACCAGCGCGTTGACGTTGGCAAGCGTTTTTACACAAAGCGAGCAAACTCACAAATCACAAGGACAAGAGCGTGGACACCGCAGGCACAGCACGGGGCGGCCGTTGCAGCCTCGGAGGGGCATCTGCCCCAGGGCTCCCCAACGCCGTGACCCCCTTCTTTTACCCACCTGGCTCCAGGAGGACAGAGGAGGCAGAATGCGTGTTCTGAAACTGCTTTTTTCCACTTGGTGAGAAAAATTATACAATGTGAGGTGATGCTCACACGGCAGAGGTGCAGTTTTCACATCATGAAAGGCAGGTGCTGAGTGAGCCCGGTGCGAGCGGCACTCCTACGCAGAAACCAGCAGGGAGGGCCCGGAGCCTGACCATGCAGTTCACACGTTCAGAGGGTGGGAAGGGAGGCCAGAGGCAATCCGGGCTGGCCTCATAGAGTCCACTTCACGGTGGTTTCAAAGCCCTGCTGACATTTTGGGGAAGACGCCATCATTTTACTTGATTTGGTATTGTTCTTCCCAGATTCTAACAAACTCCCTTTTCCCAACTCCCATCTCCATCTCCAATAAAAAATATTTTTTAAAGAATTAATGAAGATGAAGTTTTGTCATCAGGAAAATAGGAGGCATAATCTTAACCTCTGGAGTCAGGAATCTTTTCAAGGATGTGAGGAAGCTATGGCCCACGCCATGACATTGCATAGGCCTCCAAGATGCAAACCTTTCAAAGGACAATGTTCACTTGTCAGGCCTTTAGAATCCTCCAAGAACTTTAAAAATACAGATGCCTGTCCCTTCTCCCCGCACCCCCAACAATGAAATCAGTGTAGTTCATAGTAAGCCCTGGGTTTGGGATAATGTGAAAGAACATTTGCAGTCAGGGTGAGAATGATAGCCCTGGCCCCTAATGTACACAATAAGAAAAAAAGGTTAGGAGATAAGGAAGCCACAACTCGATAGACCTCTGAAATAGTTACCTGGAAGGATCTACTGTAGAAGGTGCAAGAGACGAAGAGGGAAGAAGCCAAGACGACCTGCCCCTCTTGCTAATTCCAGATTATTCTTGCTTCATCCTCCCTGAAAACAAAACAGCTGTTTGAACTGCATGTCGTGAGGCCCATGCCACCAGCAAGTCTGCTCTTTCAGTCCTCACACTCCTCCCACCCACCAGGGTCCCTTTCCCTCATTTTCCGAAATCTGAGGTTTCAGTTAACTGTCACTCACTTCCTCTGACCTCGCGCCTGACAATTCTTGGTGATTTAAATGTTCATATAGATAATCCTGGGGATACGTTGGCTTGAAGTTCCTTGACCTGTTTCAAAGATCTTGCCCACTCACATTCATGGTCACGTCCTGTTATACCATGTCATTATCAATCATTTTCATCCTGTTATGACCTAAATTCCAGGCATCCCGCCCTCTGATCACCTCCTATCTCTCCAGCTTATTCTCTCTAGTCCCCAACTCCAACAGTCCTCCACCACTTACAACTCACTGATCCCACCTTCTCCAACCCGCAAATTCTGAGTCCTCCTCTGCTCTTTCTGTCCTATACAATTATCAGTAACACACCTTATAGTTCAGGTCATTATCCACCATTATCTGTCTCTCCCCACCAGAATATAATCTCCATGAGGGCTGGATTCTTGGTCTGTTTTCCTGGCACAAAGTGTGTATTCAGTAAATATTTGCTAACTGAATGAATGATCCCAAACTCTAGATTCTGAACATCAGAAGAGAAAATATAGAAAGTATCCCTACTTTCATGCGAGAGCACTACCAAAAACTTTGAGGGTCTTTTATAGGCTCTCCCCATTTGCCTCTGAGGGCGGACAGCTGATGAGCCCCTTAGGACCCAGTGACTGGGTGGAGAACCTGGGGGGAGGGTTGTTCTGGCTAGCTGCGTCCTTTGGGAGGGATGCTCCACATCTATGCTGGGGACATACCTTTCCAGCATTCCCAGAGGGGACCCTGTGGAGCTTGTTCCATGGATCCTCCCTGAGGAAGAGTCCGTGTGGTCACACGCTCACTGCTGGGAAGTCACAGACGTGACAGCACATTAAACAGAAAAGTCCTGCAATACAGGAGCCTGGTTTAACATTTTCTAGTCATAGTTTGTTTTAGACCATTTTTGTTCATAATCCCTTACTACTTACATGAAGCACACTTTTAGAAATTAGAAATAGAGTAGGCTGAAGCGCATTGGAGGTGAAAGAAAGTCTGGGAGTTGCAGAAGTCCAGGTTGGATACAGTGCACACGGGAATACTGGTTAGAGAGGAACAGCCACGATCAGAGAATGACTTACACAAGCTGGAGTTGGGGGGTTGCCTTTAATAGAGATATAATAGATTTTGGTGACCATAGTTGGAGCAGTGAGACAGGGGAGAGTTAACCACATTGGTGCTGACTTTTAGTTTACAGGCCATCTCTTGTTACAGTGAACACTGAGGATGAATTTGGAAGGAGATGCGTCTTAATTAGATACATGCATCCTGGAGCGGCTGTGGGAAGGGGGAGGGCTCTGCTACTGTCCGCCATGGTGCGAAGGATGAGCACTCTTATATATGAAACCCTCAAGTTCTTTCTTCCCACACTTGTGCTGAAAGCCCCCTCTGGTTCCTCCACACTCCACCTCCTGAGTCATTTCCTAGCCACCTGTCGTTATAATGTGTGTATGTGTGTGTGGTGGGGTGGGGGGGGGGTGGGGGGAGGGGGGGACAAGTTGTAGGGCCTGGGAACCACCCCAGCTGACCATACCCGGGGCAGCTGTCACCACATTTAAGAGCAGATGTGGCAAAGAGCTGCAAGTTTGAGAAAACCAGGGAACCAAATGATGGTATTGCTGGAAACTAGGTCCTATAGGAAAATATTAAACCACACGGTGCCTTCAAATATGCGGAGGGTTGTTTCAGGGTGTGAGCCATCGCATTGCTGAGGCAGGGTTTAGAGACATAAACTAAATTAGAAGGTGTATTTGCCAATTTTGAGAGCATTTTTATGGATTCCAATGCTAAGGTCCAAATGAGAATTCTAATAGACGACTTACATGGTGGAGGACTTGCAGGCTCTGTAACTGATTTCGCAAACCAGTTGGGGTCAGCTTTTTCATGGGTGCCCTGTGCCCTCTCTGAGTCAGTTCTCTACAGCAGCCAGGACAGAAGATTGTCACAAAGTGTGTGTGGGGGGGGGGGGGACTCAGTCTTCCACACTATCTGACTTAGCTACATGCTCCAGTCTTCTCTAGTAGGGATAAATTCATCCTAGCTTTTGATTTCTTTTATCCACCTTAGGAGGACTCTGCTAACTGATTTCTGAAGGAACAAATTATATATATTACTGAATGTTAAAACAATAAAGCTTACTACTAGATGGGTTTATGAGCTAGAAATCTGTAAAATAATATGTACTATGTGTGGTAGATTGCAGCAATAGCCCCAATTTTGCACACCTCTCTCTAACCATCTCTTCTGGCACCTTTCCATGCTGATTCAGGGGTTGGCCACATAACTTGCTTTAGCTAATGAGACAGTAGTAAACTTGACACAGACTAGACCTGGAAACCTGCTGTTTCCATTCTCTCTTGGACCCCTGCCAGCACCATCAGAAGTGGGCTAGGCTGGAGGGATGTGAAGAGTCATAGTAAGGGGAACTTAGTTGATCACAGACATACGGACGAGCCTGGCCAAGATCAGTTAAGCCCACCCCAGATCACCAGAGCTAGTAAGCCATCCCATAGACACATGAGAAACAATAAGTGGGGGTTGCTTTTGGGGTTGTTGGTTACTAGCTAACTGATACACTGTGTTGCATTTTAGGCGCTTCAATAATTCATCTGCTTGAGGGGTTATTTCTTAAGACTCCACAGGCTATTTTTGGGAGTATGTTGAGGTGTCAACAGACACCAATTATTTGATTCAGGCAAAACTGCCTGCCACTTGGCTCTTCTATCTGAGAGAGAGAAAAATGTCTGTGGGTCATTAAGTAGTATTAGGAATAGGGGCAGTAGCTTTGTTAAAGCTTATAAACTGCATGCCCTTATTTACTTTAGGTAAGTGACCTAGGGTGTTGTAATGGGCTGAGTGGCAAATGGGGATAAACTATTGAGTGCTAGTGAGATGACTGATGCCGGAACTCTCTTAGGGAGAAGATGGGGATTGGCTGTCTTAGTTTTCCAGAGATTTGCAGTCACACAGACGATGACATCATCATCATGGCTCGTGGTTATTGAGCACTTACTCTGGACATTGTGCTAAGTGCTTTACATGCCTTACCTCGTTTCACTCTCTATGAACCAGGTACTAGGTACTATCATCTCCACTTTACAAATAAAATACTGAGGCTCAGAGAGATTCTCCCAAGGTCAAATTGCTCTTAAATCATAGAGCCAGGATTCAAACTCAAGCAGCCTGACTCCAAAGCCCATGTTCGTGACCTCTCTACTATTTAAATAAAATACATATTTTTTAGGGGACAATAAAGGAATCTAGTCTAAGCCCCTCATTTGGCAGATGGGCAGTTGAGACCAGAGACTTTGGTATAGAGATTCTTTGGCTCACATAGATTGAGGGGACTCTCCCCATTTCTTGGTCCAAATCGCCACAAGCTAAACAAAACCCAAACTGATTTGTGAGGCTTCATCTGAGACTAACCTCCACAGGTAGGCACACCTGAGGAGGGGCTGGACTCTAGAATTCTCTCCCCTCATCATTCCTGTCCCCTGGCATAGGGTTTCCTCCCCTCAGAGGACGAGGCACCTTTGAAAATAATTCTTCTGCTCAGAAGGGAGCTATGTTATTTCCAATTACACAAAAATACCATATGTGCTAGGAAGGCCCTGCTAAAACACTTGCCCACTAAAACCCAGCTGAAGACCAGCCCATTTTTTTCACAGATAAAAAAAAACAAAGAGAAGCGAACATATGACTAGCTGATAATAAATACTTGAATGAATGGCTTTTAAATGAACAAAGACACCCTCACTGTGCACAGGCACACAGGACCCAAGCACATAGGATATGCAAATTCATAACTGGAGTCCAAGTCCGTGACACCAAATCATTCATGAGAAATGGTTGATATGATCTAATTTTGCACATTCTTTAAAAATATGATACATACTCCACTTTCCTGAGACCATTACCTTATTTCTGTGAGACTTCCATGAAATTCAAGCTCAAAGAAAGTTTAGTGCCATTTTATTCCCAAGCAACTAACTCATCTCTTTTACATCAAAAGAAACCAGTGGCCCTTGCCAAGCCAGGTGTGCGTTACAAATTTTAATGCCTCATCAGAAACCCGGGCAAGCCAATGCCTTCCCTAGTCTCACATCCTCCGGACCTGGCCCGCACCTCTGCTGATGGCAGCGTCTGAACCAGGTGCTCATGGAGGCCAGTCTTCTCTCTGCCTCCAATAACCTGGCCTCACAACTGTGCTGAGTCATTTCCTTACCATTCCGGCTGTTACCAAAGGCTAATATTGCTGCACCATGCAGATTGCAGATCAAGCCTGGCTACTGAAAAAGAAACTACATAAATTATTTTTTAAAGCGATCATCAAAAGAATTGCTTTTCTGCAGGAAATTTCTTTTTTAACTGCTCAGACATTTGCCTAGCTTTCTGCTCAAGTGACCGCTTCTTTGTTAATTAACACATGCTTCTGATTCACGAATGGAAACAGTTTGTCTTATCTAGGGTACACCTGCCGCCTTTTTGGGGTGGATGTAGCTGTAGAGGAGTCACCGTCTGTTTTCCAGAACCTGAGTTATCTGTTTTCGTGAGGCTTAGGTTAACAGACTGTGGGTGGACTCTTCCCATTTTGGTGCTCACTAAATCTCCTCTTTGCAAAAATCAGGGTTGAGTTGGTGATTGGTTTCTGGCTATATCCAATTATATTTCTAGCACATGCCAACAATCAGTTAATGAAGTCGTTCACTCATTCAATCAATCAATCATTCATGTATGCAGGTGACAAATATCTATTAAGTGCCTTTCTGTACTAGGCATTGTGCCGGGCCCTGGGAAGAAAGCCATGAGCAGGACAGTCTTGAAACCATAGAGGAATTCCACCAGCATGCTAAATGGCTGATGTTATTACTGTTCCATAACAATTCTCCCTGTTCAGTTTCATCGGATAGATGAGTTCAAAGGTAACTATATTGCATGACTTCTGTATCTCACTTATGTCCTGCACTATTGAGTGTTTTACCAACCTCTGCCCAAACTCAAAGTCCAGATGATGTCCACTGAAGCTTCAGTCATACGCAGCTAAGTGCATGCTCATGGGTTTAATTACCAGTGAGATCTCAAAGACAAAACCATTTCATAAGCCAAGTCTATATTTTTGACTCTTGCTAATCATCACAAAGTCATGGTCACGAGCAGCAAATGTACTACAGAAATTATAGAGAGCAAACTCAGTGCAACTGAAAACCAAACCTCAGATGCACATCTGTCTGATCACATTCAGTGTCGTTTTCGCACAGAAAGGCCGGCACACTTTCATTTCTCAGGCACATGTGTAGAAAGGGTTGCCTCGTGTCTCCACTGGCAGTGACCCGACAGCCTCTGCAGAAACAGCAAGTACACACAGGCTGACCATGGTTTCCAGCGATGCAATGCTTTCTGTTTATTGTTGGCCATTGCCTTTCAGATGGGTGCACTCTCATGGTACACGCTGAATAACACCTTCAAGAATACTTAACTTCGAGATAAAGCAAAAAATTCCTTGAAAGCAATTTAGTCACCTTGCCTCCTAATTTTCAGAATGCTGTTTAATCCACCAGTGACTAAGCTGTAGGAAAAACCTTTTCTTGTTGTTATGTAAAGGAAAATGTGGGTGGAGGGAATGAGTTCTGCTTTGTGTCCACCTCTCGAAGCGGGCTGCCAGAGAGGGGAAAAGGAAATCTCTGCTCTCCCCAGGTAGGGATGTGAGATTGCTCCGAATTCCACTTTTGGGGAAGTCCACTATCAAGGTGATGTAAATTCTCAAGTAGCAGGTTGACTCAGCATGTTCCTAAGCCACAGACCTCTTAGGTGACGTATGCTAGGTGCACGTCATTTGCCCATTTGTTCTCCCTGGTGACAGGGAAAGCGTGTATTTTCCCCACCCCCTGCACACACAGAGCGGAAGTGTGTCGAGCTCCCCTGCTGGTCTGGCTCTTATTCATGCATCTGACAGTCAAGCCGTTCTGCAGGGGGTCATCGCTGCTCACTCTGCTCATCTTCTTCACACAAGGCTCACCAGGTGCTTATAGTAACAGGCACAGATGGTCCTTCTTTGCCTAAACACTTTCATATATATATATATATATATATTATTGAATTCAGAGAGGGAGAGAGAGATAGAAACATCAATAATGAGAGAGTCATCGATCAGCTGCCTCCTGCATGCCCCATACCAGAGGCCCAGTCCAAAACCAGGGCATGTGCCCTGACCGGGAATCATACTGTGACCTCCTGGTTCATAGGTCAACACTCAACCGCTGAGCTATACTGGCCAGGCTACTTCTTAAGGAGTCAGGAAAGTTGTTTTACATTCAAATATCTGTTTAGAAATCAATTGGAATTGTCAAAGCTCTCTCCACAATATTCCTCAGTGCTTATGCTTCTATTGAGCAAATAAGTTTGACCTCAGAGGTGGGAGCCACCATCATGACACTTTTAAAGTCTGATCCACATGAGAGCTTTTTTTGACCCTGAAAAGTCAGGGAACTAACATTTATGGGCCCCTGCTATGAGCCAGGCCAGTTTTCAGGGACTCCCCTAAGTTATATTCTTTCTAGGCAGAAACACTGTCGTCTTTTTCATGAACAGACCAATGAATTTTCTGAATGATGGTCAGAGAGGGCAGAGTTGGTAGAAAATGGACAGGAATGTCCATCTTCGGCTTCTTTTTCCCAACAAGTTACACATGATTTCACATCCTCACGGTTCCCACATCAAGTCACTTGTCCCCATTGCGGGCAGGATGCACCCAGGTCACCTCCTCAATAGCAGCCTTGATGTCCTAGTGGTGGTCAGCACATCGCCACACGTAAGTGCCACCTGGGACTAGTTTCTTAAACTCTCTGTGCCTCCGTGTCCTCAACTCTAAAGTGGATGACAGCAGTAGTTACCTGACAAATGTGAGGATTCGGTGGCTTATTATACTTCTTTGAATCTAAGTTGCCATTGAGTATATGAGGCAGCCTGGTTTCAGAGATGTCAACATATAAAAATGCTGCCCAAGAACAGATTAAATACAGTAATAACTAAAAGATAAAGGACTCGGGGTAATACCTGGCACGTAGAATGTGCCCATGGAATGTGACCTGTCAATATCTGTCAGCAGCCTGCGCCACCATGCAGGAGTGGCGGAACCTGCTCACTATGTGAGAGAGGCTCAGGTTTGGAGGAGTTGACTATGTGGAGGTTTCCAGGGGGGCCGTGGCTGTGGCCACTGAGAGAGCTTTGAACCCAGAACAATGACAACAGGTAGGAGAGCTCCTTCTAAGGGAAAACAGCCCTTAGAGATTCAGAAGGTAAACACAGGCTATTCCTAAATTGTCTTCTCACCAGATATTAAGCAGATATTGCCTTTATTACAGTTTTCCCCAGGCTGTGATGCACCTGGGCTGTGGCCTTTGCTGGGGTCACTGCTCTCGATGATTACTGTTGACCTTCGGCCACCTTGCTCCTTACATTTCCAAGGTCTCCACTCTAAATGCTGCCCTGAACACCAACCTCACTGAAAATGGTTGTCTGAGCCCAGCAGCAATGACCAGGGCAGGGGTTGTGAGAGCTGAGTGGAATCAACCCCAGGCCCAGAGTCCCTATCTCTATGACAACACTAGTGCTTCCAGCTGAAGCTGGAAGCTGAGAACTTCCCCAGACAGTGTGCCATCCATCTCTTAATATCAGGAGGATTTTAGTTGACTTCTGTATAAGCAGGCTTCCTCTGCCTTCCGGATTTCCCCTGTGTCCATGCTAGAGTCCTGGGAGCTGATGGGAGCAGGAGATGAGTGATCTGATGTTCTCATCACCACGAGAAGGCTTAGGAAATATGGCAAACCAATAATAATTGATTAAATAAATGTAAATGGCTTAATCATACTTTGGCCATTAAATTGTCAAGACAGCTATTTCCTGATAGATTTTGCCTATGCTATTCAAGAAACATAATGTTTTTCTAAAAGGAGACCCTGGACTGCTAGAAAGATGAACAAGTGGGTCCTACAGCAAGTTAAGCCTGAAACATCGCTGGAGGAAAAAATGACAAAATTGAAGCTGTCCTACTCGGGGCATCTCATGAGAAGGCAGGGTTCTCTGGAAAAGACAATAATGCTGGGAAAATAGAAGGCAGCAGGAAAAGAGGAAGACCAAATATGAGAAGGATTAACTTCATAAAAGAAGCCCTGGGCATGAGTCTACAGGAGCTGAGCAGGGCTGCTGAGAGCAGGACACTGTGACCATCACACACTCACGGGGCCATCAGGAGTTAGAGCCGACTCAACAGCACTTCACTCACATTCAAGATCCAAATGATAGCAGGAGTTTATTCCCTTCTTTCATAGATATAAAACGCCAGAAAATTGTTGTCAGCTCTCACACGGGACCAGGTTGTCACTGGGTAACATAAATAAAAGGTAATTAGGTATCCCAACCCAGATCAGAAGCTGTTTAGTTAATTAACCAAGACAAGACATACATTTACGTTCTGGATAACACCAGGAATCATTTTGCAAAAGGACTCCTTGCCTTACCCCAAATCTGCGTGCAGAAACATCACCGTTGTGTTCTCATCCCTTTCTGGGGTTTCACGAACGACACAGGCCGTGCTGTTAGGACAGTGGCCCTGGCTCCGGAGAGGGGTGGTCTGGTTCTGCAGGCAGTTCCCTCAGTCACATCGATGTGTCATTTAACTTTTTTGTGCTTTGGTCTCCTCATCTGTATGAACAGAGAATCATAGTTC
The DNA here is from genome assembly GCF_000147115.1 of Myotis lucifugus. Lineage (NCBI taxonomy): Eukaryota > Metazoa > Chordata > Mammalia > Chiroptera > Vespertilionidae > Myotis > Myotis lucifugus. The sequence goes on along the minus strand of NW_005871049.1, from coordinate 3,065,219 downwards.
TATTTTTCACATTGTTGCTTTAAATGCGATGATGTCTATAGAGCACTTAGCTCTAGAAGTGTCTGGCCTAATAATTATTAATATTATTACCTCTTTGATTGGTCCAGGTCTTTTCTCAGAAGGAGAGACCCCATCCTCTTTGTCAACAGCAGGAGTGTCTCTCAGGGGCGACTGGTTTCAGGGCAGCCTTGGATCCCAGTGAGCAAAGCTCAGTCTGTGTTCTCCTTGCTTCCCTTTGCTAATCGGCCGCTCTTGCTTCTATGGAGCTGCTACTCATATTGTACATGGAGAATCCATATTAAAAGAATTCAAGTAAAATAAAACAGCACTAAAACTTTAGTGAACACAATTGATGATTGATGGCTCAGATGCCATTTCAGGATTCTGCAATGCCCTGTTCCCGGGTATGGTGTATGATTTTTTATATGTCTATAGTAATTCTATGTCATATCCAACTTTGTTCTAAAACAATGGCATTCAGGGGCCCACAAATCCATCTCTGCAAGGGCCATTGTCTATGAACTGATTAAATCACACTCAACCATACATGTGTAATAATCTTTCAAAAAGTATGTAGCTATGCGATGAATTAAATGCAAATTCATTTAAAAGCTTTCCTGAATTCATAGTTACCCTTGGCATTAGAATTCCTCAAGTAAGCTCTAGCTGGTTTGGCTCAGTGGATAGAGCGTTGGCCTATGAACTGAAGGGTCCCGTGTTTGATTCTGGTCAAGGGCACTTGCCTGGGTTGTGGGCTCAACACCCAGTAAGGGGTGTGCAGGAGGCAGCCAACCAATGATTCTCTCTCATCATTGATGTTTCTATCTCTCTCTCTCCCTCTCCCTTCCTCTCTGAAATCAATATATATATATATTTCCTCAAGTAAGAGGAATGCTAAACTGATTTCTACCATTTACTATTATGGAAGGTGAAACATTTTTTATATTAAACAGGAGTTCATGCTATAAAACAAGATTCTCAGACACAATAACATAAAAATGTAAAATCTCTGTATGATATAAGACGCCCCAGAGAAAATAATTTTAATGTGTTTAACATATCGTTAATAGAATACGAGCCCTTACAAGTAAATTGGAAACAACCCAATAGATGGTCAAAGATAACTCTGTTGGTAGGAGCACAGACTGGTAGGAATGCTGGAAGGCAGTTGGGCAGCTTCTATCAAATGTTCAAAAGGATATGATCTTCCAGTTAGGAAATGAAGTAGGGGCTGTGTATCTAAAAGGAATATATTTCCCGTGTGCTTAAAGTATAGATGTGTGGGATGCTCACTGCAGCAGTGTTTGTAGGAGATAAGAAGTGGAAAGAGACTAAATGTCAGTCAGTAGGACAGCCTTACACTGGCATATTAATCCAGCTATTTAAATGCAACAGCCCCATGTCTGACTACTGTATGAACGGCTGTCCCTGACATATTGTTGAGTGAAAAAGGAAAGAATATGTACAGTAAGATTAATTTTTATGTAAAAAAACCCACAGTTTTCTATGTCTATTATCTCTAATATGGCTTTTTGTATACATCTTTATCTCCTTATATAATTCTATTTCCTTTCATCTCTATCTACATATATTCCTCTATATCAGCGCTTCTCAACCTGTAGGTCTTGACCCCTTTGGCGGTCGAACAACCCTTTCACAGGGGTCACCTAAGACCATCCTGCATATCAGATATTTACATTACGATTCATAACAGTAGCAACATTACAGTTATGAAGTAGCAACAAAAATAATTTTATGGTTGGGTCACAACATGAGGAACTGTATTTAAAGGGCCAGAAGGTTGAGAACCACTGCTCTATATGGTCCTATGTACATAGGAAGAAAGTCTAGAATAACACAAAGTAAACTCTCAGGAGTGTCCCCAGGGAGTGAAAATTAGGGAGGAAAAGAGAGTACTTTTTATTTTTATTTTATACAATGATATGTTCTTTGAATTCCTTGTTTTATGACACATAACTTTTATAAATATAAAAATGAAAAGTAGTAATTTTACAAAAATGATCCTCATTCCTGGAAACAGAAGGAAATGTCCAGAATGAGGGGCACATCCGGCTGACAGACTCCCTGCGATCGCGCTGCTGCCCTGGGAGAATGCGGGGGCTGCTACTGACAAGGAACTCAGCAGACTCCTCAGGAAGGGGACACAGCAAAGGCCAGCACTGCACTTATTTTTATGACCGAGGGTTGGGGGCTGCAGGGCCAAGATTGAAGATGTTTACAGCCACCCATCGCCCAGGTGCGGGCCTGTCCAGAGGGAATAGGATTTCTTTGGTGGTTAATCCTGGACAGGAGGCTGGGGGAGGCAAATGGAACCCGTCCCTTCTCGGGGAAAGGGGTCAGGGGGAACCTGGTGGAACACTATGGAGCTTCCCGTTCTTTTCCTCCATCCCCTGTGCCTGCTGGTCATGGAATAAAGGACATCTAATCTCTAGCCTCACTGGTGAGTGTCACAGTTGCCTAGAGACAAGCCACCTGTCTGAATGCCTTTGGTACACAGGAGGGTACATATTATAATAACTTAATATCACTCTAGGGCAGTGGTTCTCAACCTTCCTAATGCCACGGCCCTTTAATACAGTTCCTCATGTTGAGGTGACCCCCAACCATAAGATTATTTTCATTGCTACTTCATAACTGTAATTTTGCTACTGTTATGAATCGTAATGTAAATATCTGATATGCAGGATGTATTTTCATTGTTACAAATTGAACATAATTAAAGCATAGTGATTAATCACAAAACCAATATGTAATTATATATGTGTTTTCCGATGGTCTTAGGCAACCCCTGTGAAAGGGTCATTCGACCCCCAAAGGTGTCACGACCCACAGGTTGAGAACCGCTGCTCTAGACACTGGAGGCCTCTCTTCCCAGAGTTTGCCATGCAGAGCACCTATTTCTACCCATGAGGGCCAAAGCGAGTGAGAACAGAAATGAAGTATATGACACGCAGGGGTCCCAGGAAGAGCCGTGAAGTCAGGGAAAGGGAGTTTGGCACAGTTAGTATCCAGCACAGTTTCAGACATGGCCCAGCTCTCCCCATGCAAATCTGCGAAGTAGCAGCATTCATGTTCAGACGTCAGCTCCTCTCCCTGCTCTCCAGGCTGCCCTCCAGTCCCCTGGCCCATTCCTGCTGGTCTGTAGCACAGTCCATTAGAGAAAGTGCTTGAAATATGTCCATGAAACAGGTGACTAAAGTGTTCTGCTTTCGTGGTGATGACCTGCGTTCTAATCCGGAAAAGAATGCAGACAGCAGACCCACCACCTCGCTCCAAGATACCCAAGTAACACAGAGGCCGAGCAGGAGCAGTGTGCTTCCATCAGACAGCTGCCCCTCGGGGGCCCTTGTAACGGCCTGGGCTGCTGGCTCTGCACAGAGGTGCACATGCTGAGGAAGCACAGAGCACAGGGGTTGGAAATATCTGAGCTCGGGTGGCCCGTGTGTAAAAATAGGAAAGAAATTGTTTTTTATTCCCTCTCCCTTCCCCCATCCTTAAGAATAAATCCTTTATCCTAGCCTTGCTCTTTACCTGGATATAGCGGGTCGCTGTTCGGGCGTAAGTGTGACCACTTCCAGACAAAAGTCAGTGGCTTTTGCTCTCATGAGACATACTTTTCTAACAATCACTGCACTGCACAAAATTGCACCATAACGGCCACAGAGCTTATGGGGGAAATGGGACGGAGGCCCCTCACTCAAACACACATAAAAAGGATGATGTGTGTGTGTGGGGGGAGATGATAGGAATAAAAAAAAAGACAGCTATTTTATACAGCAAATGATTAAGCAACACATAAGTACTACAATAAATATGGCCCTTTATCTAGAACAAGACCTGAAGTTGGTTCAGGAAACTGAGTGTTGGAAGGGTTGCAGCTTGTGAGCTACTGGGAAATGGCACATGAGGGTCCTTGGGGGAAGCATGTGCTACCAGATGTGGACGGCTGTGGCTCGTCGCACACGCGGTGACAGGGGAGGCCGGTGGGTGTTTGAGGCATGTGGGTGTTTTGTGCACCCTCATGCTGGGTCAGCCGGATGCGGGTTCTGCATTTACCTCGAGTTTCTTGCAAGAGAAACTATGCAGAAGCAAACCCAAAATTCTTGTACCCAAACTTTTCCCTGGTCATGATCATGTTGAAATAAATTCTCATCTTCAATACAAGCATTATGGCAGAACTGACTGAAACTAGATAATTAAAATTGTCCTGATTTAAAAAGTAAAAAACAAATAAGACCCCAATGTGATGATGCTGTGAATGTAATAATAAGGTTAATATTACTAAGTGGAGAACATACAACTCAGATAAACCTGAGCCCCCTTCTTTCCACTCGAAGATCCATCTCAACACAGTGATAAATTCAAGCAAAATGCAAGTTGGGCTCCATCCTTTTGAAGCATTCCACCAGTCCTGAGCGAAGCCTGCTGAGCTCTAAGGAGACATCCTCCTTATCCCCCCTGCTCTCTCCCACCCTTTTTCCAAGAGTAAAAAGTTCATACCTAAGGGTACTACGTTCCTATTGCCTGTAACAAATTACCACAAAACCGGTGATTTAAAACAACACAGATTTACTCGTTGATAGTTCTGGAGGCCAGAAGTCCAAGCGAGGCTTTCTGGGGCTCACAGCCAGGTGTTGGCAAGGCTGACTCCCGGTGCAGGGACTCTTCTGCGGGAGAGCTCATTTCCCCAGCTTCCCGGCTGCCGTGTTCCCTGCCTTCCAGCCGCGTCACTGTGCCCTCTGCTGTCGTCATACCTCTTCAGATGCTGATCTTCCTGCATTCCTCTTCTGATCACACTGGGCCACCTGGACAAGCCAGGGTACTCTCCCATCGCAGGATCTGCAATTTAATCACACCTGTGACCATGAAGGTATCAAGAGTCAGAGGTCCAGGAATTAGGACATGGACGCCTTTAAGTGCCACTGTTCAGGCCATTACACCGGTGATGATAATCCAGGTGCTCAACAACTGACAGGCCACTTAAGGCAGCGTGTCTGATTCTTGGAAAAGTCTGGGATTGTGTAGGATCATGGCAATCCCAACATGCTGGGAAGTGAGAGGGTCGACTGGGTGTCTCGGGCAGTGCTGAGGCACTGCAGAGTGGGGAGGAGTATCTCTCTAGGCAGTGGAAACCTTTTCCAAGCAGTACAGCCGCACCCGTGTGCTCCGCCTGAATACCAACCTGTCCTGGCCTGTCTATCTAGGCTTCTGTCAATTATCCTCTAACCCTCATCCCTGACCAGCACGCAGATCTCCTGGGACCTGATCACGGGCTGTACTTTAGTCCTTGAACTTGGAATGTCCATTTAGGCCTCACCACCACCCTATGATTAGAGTCTACACTTATCTTCTTTTTGCAAGAATATACCCAGGGTCATATGTGCTATTAACTGTCAGGGTCGGGGCTTGAACTCTAGCACTTTGACTTAGAAGGTGAGCTCCTAACCGCTGTGGTTAGGTCTTCAAGACGACACACATCTCTTTGCCAGATAAGGGAAGCATGTGCAGAGACGATGAAGGCAGCGTGGAGGTGCCCAGCGGTAACCCCTGGTCCCTACGCATTTCAGAGGTTTACACAGAACCCTCCCCTATAGAATGTAATGGTTACGGGCAGGCCTTCTTGTTCATACAGTACGAAGTCTTATCTACTCTGCATGACCAAACCCAAACACTCCTGAACAGCCTGTGATAAAAGTAAACCAAGTCCAAACTCCAATTTATCTCAGCTGCATAGCATTCTAGAACAAAGTATGGCTGTGAACATAAAATGAGATAGAGGAATAAATAAAGTCTGGAGTCAACAGTTTTGTTCGTAAGACCTAACTGACTGGCACTGCTTTTGGTTATAATATTCTATTTAACCTCCTCGAGTGCAGAGAGTAGCAGGGACAGGAGCAGCAGCGAGAGGAGCCTGACCAAACCACTCCTGGACTTTGAGTCTTTTATTCACCTCTAGCTGGTTATAGTTCGAAGTGTACTGTTCATACCAGAGGAAATAATATCTAACAGAAAAAATTAGCACCACACAAAGAGAAAAAAGAATCATTTGGGGGTATTTTTAAATTTTGCTCTTTGCAAAAACAAATCTTGGTTGGGACAGGAGTACTAGCACTTTCATTCATTGAATTGAAGAATTATACAGAATAGATGAACATGAGACTATTTTAAAAAATAAAATTAGAGTGAAATTTTGATTGAATTTCTGTACAGTCCCTTAAAATCATTTATTCCACGTATAAATCAGATTAAGTAAAATCCTAGAAGCTGAGATGAATGTTATTTGAAGATGCTTTGGGGAAGAGTTGGAAGCAAATTCTACTTTAAACCCTTTAGCCTGATAAAAAACCTGAAGTATTCTTGCTAATTTGGAAAATACCCCTGATATTTAAAATTTCCTAAAGGTAGCTCTCCTCCTACCTTTATGATGGAATGCTGTGTGATTTCAGTCAAGAGGCATAATTATTACCCTAAGAAAAAGTCCTGCTTTCCACGGGCAGCCACCTTAGTCATTACTGAAGTGCCTTATGACTGTCAGAGAGACCAGGTAAGAGGCCAGGGGAGGCAGAGAGAGAGATCAAAGTGTTTTTGTTTATTCCTTTGATGTTTGGTAGCACTGACTGTTTACCATGCACACTTTTCGACTCATGCTGAAAGTTGGAATTCACCCATCTCTCTTTTCCTGTCTGAGGTGCAGATGGAGCACACTCGTGGAGTCCGTCCATCCCTGCCCCCACGTGTACGCACATGCACACGCACACCTAGCCAGTGGAAAAGAAAAAGGGTTACTCACATTCATCCACTTTACAAAGATTTCCAGGTTGCGATGGGAGGGCGTTAGCTCTCCCTGAAGGATGAATAAATACGCAGCTCCACTGACAACCTGTTCACAGTCAAACGGAGGTGAAAACTGAGACCTAGGTCTTGCCCTCTTGGCGCTTCTGAGACCCAGTCCTGGCAACATGCAGTGGGTAGTCTTCTGCCTGATGGTCATCTTCTCAGGGGTGGTGGCCCGTAGATCCAGCCTCCAAGGGCAAGATCGCCTCTTGATCAGACTGCGTCAACTTATTGATATTGTGGATCAGCTGAAAAATTATGTGAATGACTTGGTAAGGCTGCACTTGTCACAACAAAATTTAAATCATATTCTTCAGTTACTATAAAAGAAGCTTTTTGACTTATCAAAATAACTCAGAACTCATTTTCTTTTGCTCTAGGACCCTGAATTTCTGCCAGCTCCAGAAGATGTAAAGGTAAGACCAGTTGAATTTGTGAAGTTATGTTTGATAGAAGTTTTTAAATCCAATTAAGAAAGGCACTAGCATGATTGTTTAGGAATATAGTTAATTTCAATGAATTTGAAGGTTTAATAATTGATAAAATAGTGTTTTCTATTTTCATTAATTTACCAACAAGCCAACCAATAAAATGCTATATATCTTATAAAATATATTTTTTCTCCAAATATCTCTAAGAGCACATCTAAGTAGTACTGGTGAGACAGAATAAATCTATGAAAATAAATATATGCTATGATCAGTTTCTGAATAATGACTCACTAATTACACTGTAAGAGCCCTTGTGCATGAAAGTTCTTGAGCCCTTTTATAAACCTGTCTAAGAAATACAGATAGACACCATAAGAAGCAGAATTCACCTCTTAATAACAAGAAAGAAAGAAAGAAAGAAAGAAAGAAAGAAAGAAAGAAAGAAAGAAAGAAAGAAAGAAAGAAGAAAAGAAAAGAAAAGAAAGAAAGAAAGAAAGAAAGAAAGAAGAAAAGAAAAGAAAAGAAAAGGAAAGGAAAGAAAAGAAAAGAAAAGAAAAGAAAAGAAAAGAAAAGAAAAAGGAAGGAAGGAAAGAAGGAAGAGAGAAAGGAAGGAATGGAGTGTAGAAAGACAGGCCGTCCTGTAGAATAGACTTCCCATATACCTGGCCTTGAAGGGTCTCTCCTTTGGCCTTCAGTGACCATATACCTGGCCTTGAAGGGTCTCTCCTTTGGCCTTCAGTGAGGTCTTTTGAAAGGACCATTTTCAGCAATTCATCCCATTCTCTTAAGCCATTTAGATCCATTAGGTCCGGGGAAGAAGAGGCCTATTGTTCAAGTGCACCACGTCCTCACTGGTCCTTGCTCAGTCTTGAGGTTTGATACTCTGAGGATATAAATGCAATTGGGGAGATGTTTTAATTGTCACGGACCTTTAACTGCATAAATTAGAATAACTGTAAAAGTGTTACCAGTAATTAGGACACTACAGAGGGAGAGACTTACGAAGATACATTGCAAAGAAAACAATTATGGTAAATGACTCTGTGTAAAAGTTTAGAAAGTGAATGAGTCACAACTATTGCTTTTCTCTAAAATTCACTCTCTAGCTCTGAACGTAACCACTCTCATTCACTAGGCCCTTTTCTAATAAGCAGCATCTAAAATGAAAGTAGCACATTCAGTTTATTGGAAAGACTTTTCCAATAAGTAAGAACATGTCTTAATCAATGTCTTAATTATAAAAACATAGAACATTTTTCAGCATCTCACACCCTTTGTTGAACTGCTGTAGTTATGATTCTTTCTGGAATTTTTGTGCTACAGTCTATAACTTGCAAAATAATAAATAAGAAAGATATCGTACTTTATGGCTTGAGTTGACCTAGTGGGTACTTTCTTCATAAACTTTGTTAAAGAGAAGTGCTTTTTCTCTTACATCATAAAGCGAGGGTTTGGTCTTGGTGACCCTGTATGCATCTGGTGATCTGATCAAGCAGCCTTGGCTGTGATTCCAGTGAGGGATGGTATAACAGATCGGTAAGCTATGCTGGCAGCACTCAGGAAGGAAGAGGAGAGTGCAAGGCACTGTAGTGCTACATCAAGTTTTTCAGAGCTAGCCTCAAAGCAGGCTCTATAAGAGACTTACAAAGATTAAAAAGTTCAATGAAAAGAAATCCATCTATATTTTCCAGATCAATATTGCTATGTACTCATTATCTAAGATCTCTAATTGGTCTGGCCAGGCATCTTCCTTTTTCTTTCTAATCCTACTGGTGGTTCTGAACTGGTGATAACCTCCCCCTTCCCCGCAGAACATCTGTCAATGTCTGGAGAAATGTTTGGCTTTCACAGTTGTGTGTGTGTGAGGGGGGGTTCTATTGGCATCAAGTAGATAGAGGCCAGGATGCTGCTAAATATTCTAGAGTGCACGGCCCTGGCAACAAAGAATTATGCAGCCCAGGGTGCCAGTACTGCCGCTGAGAAACCCTGACTTAAACCTAGTTTGTGTATGGGACAAAGGTTATTTTGTCCAATTAGTAAAACTTCCCAGTGTGAATGGTCAGGGCTTTCTTTAAAAAAAAAAGTAAGTAGGTTAAAAATAAGCTGTCAGAGGGCAAATATTTTCAAATATTCAACTGTAAAAGGACAAAGCCTTGCACACCTCCTGGCAAAAGCAGCATTTGCTGGACTGCTCTGGGCTGAGGACAGGAGTGGTTCGTGACTCTGGTGTCTGACCCACTGTTCCCTCTGTTCTGCAAAACGCATGTAGGACAACTGAGCCCACGTGTTTTCATGTGTTAAAGAATGAGGGGAGCCACACTTAGCTGCATCCATGCACAGCATGGGACATCCAAGCACCTGCTCCCAGGTGGTGGTGCCACACATGAACGTCAGGTCATCCGGGAAACCCCTCAAGTGAGCAGCAGGGCTCCTGGGCTACCTGGACAAGATTCCTCTCTTCATACCCCTTCTTAGCAGTGAGCACACCCTTATTGCAGCTCTTCCACCTCTTTTCCTCCAAGGCTGCCTTGGATGTGCATCTGGAGTCAAATCCAGCAGTTCCCGGTCCTGGCCACGATCGCCAAGGACAGCTCTGCTGCTACTTGCAGCAAGCACAGAGCCAAACCCTGTAGTCTGTCGCTACAGGAAGGGCAGGAAGGGGAGCCCGGCCCCATCGGCAAGAGCAGCTGTCCAGGCTGTCAAAGCCGCCATCACTGGTCCAGACCACTCCTGGCAATGGTGACTCAGGGGGGCTTGTTTGGTGGGGCCCTTCTACTTCTTCGGAATCTGATCTCCTTTCAACACACATGTAAATGTTAACTCAGCAAAATGGGCCTCTGTGAGAAATGCTGGTTTCTCAGATCAGCACAGATGAAGCAGTTAGCGTTTTCAGTTTCAGCTGGAAAATTTACCTCTTTAAATATGAATATTATTTTTTCCAGTAAGTTAAGCCGGTTGTGGTCAAAAAGAAGAAAAAAGAAAAAACTTCAACAAACAAGAGAATGTGGTTTTCAAGGAAAAAAAAGTGCTATAATTAACATTTATAAATAGTTTCTATTAAATAAGCATTTTGGCAAACATGGGAAGGACACTACCTTGCCCTCATGAGAGGCAAGCAGCTCTGATAGAAGGAAACCAGATAAGCCAGTTCTCAGATTGTGGCTCTGTATGCAAAGCGAGCCGGTGGGGTTGTGTCTTCAGTGCATGTTATTAATCAACACATCCATACCGGTGCGCAGAGGGGTTAGAAAATGCAAAGCAGGCCAGCCGCTATTTTCAGCTGACTGTCCATTGAGACTCAGGTGTGCTGTAGGGACCCAGAGGCTGGGGTTTCTGGTTGTATGGCAGTGCCTCCACACCCATGGGCGAAGTGAAGACAGGGCAGCTTGGGGGAGGAGGGTGGCATCATATGTACACAGTGGCTGAAAGAGAGAAGAAACTTGGATACAAGTTCTTAGATCAGCATTAAAATGTTTTTGACAGGTCAGTATAAACTTTGTTCTTCCAATAGGCTTCACTGTCAGTGCGATTTCTACGACTTTCACTTATTCATTGGTAACTAGTTGTTTGGCTAAATCAAGAGACACATTTCAGTCTTCATTCTGTCCACCACTTCTTTGTTCTCTGAGACTTTGACTTATTCTCTTACTGCCTGAGAAACCCTCTTCCCTCCCATTGGCTGGGCAATTCAGGCAGAAGCCTTCCCTACCTGACGTGGGAGTGTGAACAGCGATTTAGAAAAGCCAAGCGTGGTCTATGGCAAGAGTACTGAATCTTAGATGAGAACGATGCCACCAGGAGTAGGTGCCCACGTCCTTTCCCCAAAGGAGGGGCTTTAACCCCTTCACTTCATTTGTTGACTCCATGAGTATTTCCTGGGCACTCACTAGCAACAAGGCTCTATGCCAGGTGTTGGGCAACATTGGATGCTGCTATTAGACGTTCTATGTAAATCAGAGCCAAACAGAATACAAATGAAAAGATTCTTAATCAGACCACAGCATAACTCACACCACACTGCCACAGGTCAGTGTGACTTTTAGAAAATTCCCTCACAAAACAGAAGCTCCTGCCCACCACTCAGACCTCAGGCGTTGGGAAGAACTGGGGAAAGTGGGCTCCCTCCGGCTCCTCAGCCCCAGGTGAAGTGGGACGTGAAGTGGTTCCTCACTTGCCTCTGAAATGGATGTGACCCAGATACTGTCTTACAAGTAAAAAGGGGGATTGGGAAGGACATGCTTACTCTCTGAATAACTTTCGCTAACATATCCACAAATTGTTTCCTTTCAGAGACACTGTGAGAGATCGGCTTTTTCATGTTTTCAGAAGGTCCAACTAAAGTCAGCAAATACAGGAGACAACAAGATCAACGTATTAACTAAACAGCTGATGAGGAAACTGCCTCCCACAAATGAAGGGAGAAAACAGAAACAGAGACTAGTAAGACTGACCTTTGTTTTCCATTTTATCTGTCCCTATGACTTGTAACACACACACACACACACACACACACACACACACACACACCACTCACTCACTCCTTAGCCAGAGCCTCAGTGTCTTTCTGCAACTTGCACTTTATATACAGTGTTTTTTTAAGACATGAAGTCATCCCCTCATAAGTTCACAGGCTTGAAAGTGCCCAGAAACCCAACTGGAACTTGCTGACAGTCCCCGGCCCCTGGAGTACAAAATACAACTTCCCATGGTGAGGGAGTCATTGGGCAGAGAATCCGATTGTGGCCACATGTAACTTGTATTCTAACTGACAGGAGCTACATCCTAGCTTTCCTATATGGAAAATGACAGCCTGCCAGAGATCAGGATAAATCTCAAACTTGGCCTTCCTCTCTTAAAGAATATTACTGTCCTGTGCAATCACAGAGTCCATACTCTTTTCAACAGGTGAACCCCATTATGGGGCTGGAGATTTCCAACAGTCCCCAGTTTGAGGGGCCCTGAGACCCTCGTGTATGGCCCTTCTTTTGCCAACTCATGAGCAATGCTGATCCTCTCATGAGTGATGTAAGCATTAACCAAATTCAGTAGGTAAACACCTAAGATAAATTACTCCCCCAATTTTTTTTTTACCAGTTCTCTCTCCTTCAAGGAATTTCACATGTGATTCAAATGAAATCTTAGTTACATTGTCAAAATATTTTTATTTATTGCGGTTGCTTGGCTAGATCGCAATGTGAAAAGTATCCCTCTCAAAGTTTCCTCAGAAAGAAAGGAGCTGAGCATGTCCTTGAAATCCAGTATCAAAGATGCATGAAATGGTAGTGCTGGCACTGAGCTGAGAAGTATCCAGTTAAGCACCTTCATTTGATAGATGGGAAAGGGACAACAAAGAGGCTAAGTGGTGTTTCCCCTACAAACAGCAAGAGCCAGAACAAGAACCAGAACTTATATTTCCTCTTGTCAGTCCAGTGTTCTCACTACAGTATCAGGCAGGCATTATAGGTGCTAAATACCAGGCACTGGCATGGTGTGTGGGCTCTCAGTGTACTTTACCCAAATAAGGGTAAAGTACATAAACCAAGAAATATTTTCAAAAAAGAAATATGTGAATAATACCCATATGAAAAATTCTTCACTTCCCTGTAATCAAATAAGTGGGAATTAAAGCAAGGAAAATCTATTTTTTATCAATAAAAACTTTTAACTCGATAATGGTAAAAATTCTCTATGTGAATAGAAATAAAACTTTTTACAATGTACATTAAAAGCCTTAAAATTTTTCATCCCTTTAATTTAGTAATTCTACTTCTAGAAATTTAACAAATAAAATATATAAAGATGTATATGAAAAACTATTCAGAGATGTTCTTTGAAGCACTTTATAAAATAGCAAAATGTTAGAAGCAATCTATGTGTTTCAAAATAGTAACAGTTCAATCCTATGTTGGAATACAAAGCTACCATTGTGTACTATATTTGAACATTAAAGAATATTTTTTAATATATTTTTATTGATTTCAGAGAGGAAGGGAGAGAGAGATAGAAACATCAATGATGAGAGAGAATCACCGATTGGCTGCCTCATGCACACCCCCTACTGGAGATCAAGCCTGCAATCCAGACATGTGTCCTTGACCGGAATCAAACCTGGGACCCTTAAGTCCGCAGGTCAAAGCTCTATGCACTGAGCCAAACCAGCTAGGGCAACACTGAAGAATATTTAACACAGAAGAAATGCTCATGTTATCTTAAATATATAAAAAGCAAATTACCAATCAGTGTATAGAAATGCAAAGAAAAAAAATCACCGGAAGGGTATGTACCAAAACATGGCTGTGGTTATCTCTGAGGGTGGGATTACAGTAAGTGATTTTCCCCATTATTATTTTCTGAACAATTTTATGCATTTCCCAATGTTTCAGTGAACATGATTTATGTCTCTAATTGGAAAAAACAAATTTTAAATGAATGTTTTATTCAATGGGAAGTTTTAAAGAAGAATGTTACTTTTTCATTGATTTCTAGGTGTGCCCTTCATGTGATTCTTACGAGAAAAAACCACCCAAAGAATTCCTAGAAAGACTGAAATCACTCATCCAAAAGGTACCACTTAAGTTATGTTAGATTTCCTACCTCAATTGTATCCGGATGGCATCCTGTGCGGGGTTACTCATGGTGTGCTGTCTCCACAGATGATCCATCAGCACCTCTCCTAGAGCATGTGGAGTGGAAGGTTCCTGGAGCCTCGCTGCAGCTGACACTATGTGATGTACTCTAACACAGCAGGGACACTCACTTCTGGGTATTCCCAACAGGAATACAATATATTAGTGAAGAGGGTAAACTCTGTTCAAAGTCCGGATTATTTCCCCCATGTTGCTATGCAATACTTCAGTTTAATCCACCTGGTCTGTGTTTACCCAACTTGAAAAAACTATCTATTGATTTCCTACGTTATGGATTTTGATGACTTCTAAAATTTTTACTTACCTGCCCAACTATCACATTTCTTGGTTGGGGAGAAGCTAAAATTCTTAACTGAAAATATAGTTTGGGAATATGTTTATCTTGTATTAACTTTGATCTTGATTACCACAAGAATGAGGTCTCTGATAATCATAAGTTAAAACTGATACACTGTAATTCAAGCTAAAAATATAAGAAGCATAGGGTCAAAATGGAAAGCTGAAGTCTCTAGTAATTTAATGAAATGAAAAATGAGTGTCTAAAAATGTATAGCTGAAAAGTTTACTTTTTATCTCAGAATGTCTAACATATAAATATATAATTTATTTATGTACCAGAAGGATATCTTTACCAGATGCCTACACAAAAGTCTTACTTCCTCATTGGGATTTATCAAATATTTAAATACGATAGATATGAATATATTTATAAAATAGACTCAGTCTTTTTTTCTTTAAGTAGGTGTAATTGTACCTTCCCAGCTTGAGTCCCTTTATGAGCTAACACTGAGCTTATGAAAATGGCAATTAAAACCTACAGAAGGACATCCTTCAGATGGTCTTCTGGAACCCGATAGAATTTTTAAAATCCTGTGGCTGGCTCTCCCCTGAAATCATTACAATGATTGTAGTGAGCTAATAACTTCAAATGCCCATATCCTTCTTTCTTCCTTTCTTTCTCTTTCTTTCTTTCTTTCTTTCTTTCTTTCTTTCTTTCTTTCTTTCTTTCTTTCTTTCTTTCCTTCCTTCCTTCCTTCCTTCCTTCCTTCCTTCCTTCCTTCCTTCCTTCCTTCCTTCTTTCTTTCTTTCTTTCTTTCTTTCTTTCTTTCTTTCTTTCTTTCTTTCTTTTTTTCTCCTTCCTCCCTCCCTCCCTTCCTTCCTTCCTTCCTTCCTTCCTTCCTTCCTTCCTTCCTTCCTTCCTTCCTTCCTTTCTTATTTTCTTTTTTTAAAAATGACAATTTGTGTCTGCATGCTTTCCAAAAGGCAAATTGTCACTTGTAGAAAATCAAAGTCAGGCTACAAATCAAGGGCCTGGGACTCCTGTCTACACAGAATGCAGACTTGAGCATAAACATACCAGTCTTCCAACCATGTAGCAAAAACAGGTGACCTGCTCCAAGTGCTATTTCTGCTCCAGCAGTTCATTTAGGTCGAAGGTTAGAAACTCTAGAAAAATAAATTTTCACTGGGATGTTATAAGCTATTTGAGAACCTTGTTGTTAAAATGGTTGTGAGTACGCAAGGGGATGTTGTATGGGAAATGCTTTATCCTCTAAGAAAAAACATTATCTACTTAAAAGTGTCTTAGAAACAAGTACTTTTATAGTTCTAAAAGATATGTTAGGAACCATTTATATCATCAGGTCGCCATGAAATGTTTGACCGTCAGGAATGAGTACTCTGTTTTAAACTTGAAGATGTTATTGCAAAGGAATCCTGTAGATACGTGCAGAGGAATGAGGCTGTGCATCTAACGCCTGCCTCGGTGTGAAGCAGTGCCAGGCTGGGTGCCAGGTCGGGTGAAACTGGAAAACAGGCTCAAAGTTGACCTGCGAAGAGGGGATCTTTTTTCTTGTTTCTGGCTTTCTAATTTTTTACTTCTTTGACACTGTGATTTTATATTTAAAATAATGTATTTATTTTGGTGTGTTTACTGTTAATAAGTCTCTGTTCTAGTCCTTTTGACCAGAGATTTTTACCTTCAAAGTAAAAATAATTTAGTGGGCTGTTGGCCAAGAGCCTTCATGAACCTGAGTTCAGAGACTCGGGCAGGATCCTCACAACATCCCAAGTAACAGCAATGCATCGGAATAAAGAGGACGAAGAAGTGAGCCCTGCCCGCTCTGTGTTCCAGACTTAGCCAGCCCTCTAAAGCCACTGCGGCTGGCCCACACCATTACTGTTCACCTCCAATGGTGACACAGGAGGCCCAAACTCTTGCTGGCTATGTCACTTGCTTAAATTTTTTGGATTTGTATTTCCTATCTGTAGAATAAGGCTGTTGGACAATGTCTAAGGTCTATTCTGCCTCTATTTTTAGAGCTTTATGTGCCTGAGTCCCTAAAATTCTGAATACTCTTAAAGGAACATTTGACCATATTTCTGAGTCAAACTTTCTCCTGAATCTGATGTTCAGTTGATCAATGTTATTTCAATAGGATTTGTAGCAACACTCACTGGGTGGGGGGACAAGAAAAATGTTTTTAAAAAATTAAAAGAGGAAGAAAGAAAAGCATTGCTGTAGGTCCTAGGAGTTCAGGGAAATGAGTCATGATTTCCACTCCTTTAGCTGAAAGTGTCTTTTTTTGGACCCTTGCGGAGAATTGTAGCATTATTATCTATATATTGCTCTGTTGTATTGACATTTGCATCTGAGAATTTAGTTTTAATATGAACTATGTACTTTATAATTTAATGATTATTTATTATATATTTGGTTTTAAATGTTTATGTTCATAGCTTCTTATTTAAGACCTGATCATATTAAATACTACTCAGTCAGCACACTGTCTTCTGTGATTCCCTGGAAACCCTTAATTCAATAGTCTTAGCAGAAAATAAAATGGATCATTAGTTTCTGGAAACTTATAATTTTCACATATATATGCTAAAAATGATCTCTCCTTATGTGCTTCACTGAAATGGCACTTTCCGCTTCCTGTCCCTACCATTAGGATACCATGACCTTTGCAGCCCTCCCAAAGGCATGGCAGGTTTGGGTGGAATTGAAGATATTCTTCCCATTGTCCATTACTTTTGAGCAAACCTCACTCCTCACTTGTCTGTCCACTTTTCTTATTGATGACTATTACCTAGTGAACACTCCTCCATGTTCACCGAGGACTCAGGCACATTCTTTTCCTTGAATCCAATGTTATCCACCAACTGGATGACCTCAGTGCCCACAATGAAGAGTCCACCCACACTGTAGCTTTCCAGAACCTGAACTGCCTCAGTTTCCAATGTCTGCATCTTTTACTCCATCCTTGGACGTTTCCATTCCCAGGTGCCAGACTTGATCACCTGGAAGCACTCTCTGTGTGAAGTCTCTACCTACATGAAACCATCACCTGCTCATCTCTTAGTTCTTACACTGCCTACTTCTATTCCATCGGTCCCAAGACCTCATCAAACAGCCAGGCCTCCCTTCTCTGGCTTCCTGGGGTCACTTTCCCACTTCTCTCTTAGCTCTAAACACTCACCTGCTTCAATATCTGCCTCCCTCTACTCCAGGGCACAGGATAGTTGGGCATGACCATGCCTCACAAGGAGAAGAGAGATTTGGGTGTTCGTAGTCAAGCTTGTTGAAAGAGGAGTCTATGCCTGTGTCTATACTTCCTTACCTCCTATCCACTTATCAAACCACCATAATCTGATTTCTGCCCCTCCCACCCCTACTTCCATATCATAAAACTGCCCTCTCTATGGTCAACGATGACCTCCAAATAACCCAGCTCTCCTAAGTGTCTTAAGTCATCATCTCACTTGATCACCATGGCTTTTGCTACCTTTGATCACCCCTCCGTCCTCCCTGACTGTGGAGGCAACTCTTCCTCCTGATCCTTGTCTCCCCTCTCTGACTGCATATCCATGGGGTTGGTTATTGGCTGCTTTCCTGGATCCTCCCCTTAGAGCTCAATGTTCCTGAGGATTCTGTCCTTGGCTATCTTTCTCTTTAAATCTTTTCCCTCAACAGTCGGATGAGTTCCTGCATTTTGAATGCCCTCTATATGTTATTGACCAAATCTATAGATAATAGGCTAATGCCCCCACCAAATCTGCTAATTCACAGACCCATATATCCACCTTCTCTCTGGAGATTTCCATCATATCTCCCAGGCGCTTCACCTCATTATGTCAAAGTGATCTCATCACTTTCCCCACTTTCATGACCTTCTCTGTTTTCCAGTATTCCCTAATCATAATGATGGGAACACACTCCCCAGCCTCCCAGACTCCTCCTTCCCTCTCATATGCTATAACCAATTGGTCACTGGGCTTTGCTGTTTCTATCTCTTAAATTGGGCCTTTCTTTTCTACTCCCTCTGCCATCGCCTTAATGCTGGCTCTCGCAATGGACGCAAGGACTTTTGATTGAAATTCTAGCCTCTTGCCTTCTCTTCTTCCCAATCTATCTCTGTGTGGCCACCAGTGACAAGTCTGATCACAACTTTCCCTTGTTAAAACCTTTCACTCTCTGCTGGAATAGAGCCTAGGCCCGAGGCAGGGCATGCAAAACCCGTTATCTTGTGCTCCCCTCAGCTCCGGGCCTCTCTTCCCCTTGAACTTCACACACCAGCCAAACCAATCTACTTCTAGTTCCCTAGACCCACCCCCTGACGTTGTTTCATTCCTCTGAGCCTTTGTACATGCAGTGATCTCTCCCAGGAATATCATTCCTCTGCCCCTTCCTTATAACCAGGAAACCCACATGTGTCTGTCAACAGTCAAATTAATCATCACTTCCTCTAGGATCTCCATCACCATCTTTCTCTCTGTGACTGGCGTTACTCTCTCCCTACTTTCAGAACTTGAGCATACTTTGATTATTAGGCTTAATACGATGTATACAAATTTAGTGATTTATATGTCTGTTTCCTTTGGCAGACGGAATTGCGTTTTGCTTGCACAGTGTGTCATATATAGTAGATAATATATAGTAGAAAACAAACATTTATGAAATTGAATTGAACTAAACATAAAGTATATGATTATGCACTGAAATTCTCCTTCGCATCTCTTTCTCTTACACATGGAATCCAGTTACCGCCCAAGCCAGTGATGACTGCCAGCTGTTTTCAAAGTATTGCTAGAATCCAACTACTCATCACCATCTTTAGCTTCCATTTTTTCTGAGGCCACCAAAGGCTCTAATGCAGATGATGGTGACACCTTCCGAATAGTTTTCCTGCTTTTGTTCTTGCCCCTCACCAAAATTGATTTGTAACAAAGCAACCTGAATGATCCTTTTGAAAACTGATCAGAATATATCACCTCTCAGCTCAAAACCTTCCAATGGCTGCCATCCCTATCAGAGTAAAGTGTGAGTCTTACAGGGGCTACTTGGTCACATCCCCTACACCCCTCACCTCTCCAACCTCATTTTCACTCTTCTTATTTAACTCCACACACACTGTCACTCTTTCCTTCTTCCATACCCCAGGAACACCATCACCTAAGGCATTTTCACTTTCTGTTCCTTCCATCTGGAATGCCCCTGCCAATGTGCACGTGGTCCATCCCTCACCTCCTTCATGTCCATGCTCTACAGATACCTTCTCCACCAGGTCCTCTCTGATGACCACTGTATTTTAAATTGCAACTCTCCTCCCAAACACCCCTGCTTTATTTTTCTCCATAACACGTACCACCCTGGGCATATATATTTTAGACATTTATGTGTTTATGGTCTGTGCCCCCACTAAAGGTGAGCTTGACATGGGCTGAGATCTGGTCTTTTTTGTTCACTGCTATATATCTGGCACCTGGAACAATACTGGGACATAGAAAGAACTCAGCAAATATTTTTAGGAAGAATTGGTGGTTCTGCAGTGGCTGGCCTTGGAGTTCTAATTAAAACCCCACAGGGCTTTAATTCCCAACACACAATCTGCCTTCTCTTTATTATGTAAGTGCTGCACTATTGCTTTTCCCCTTATAGCTTCTCCTGATCTCTGGGTAGCATGTATTTTCTGCATATATCCCCCCATCCTCTTATCAGATGTAACCACACCTCTTATTTTTAAAACTGGCCGTCAGCAATCTAAAATTTGGAAGATTAAAAAGGAAACGTTATCCCATATATTATTAAAATTTTAGCAAAAAATATTTTTCTAAAGAAAGGTCCTGGATTCTATTGTCTAGAGTTCTCTCACTTGTAGATAAACTGTCTTAATGCTTTCCAGTTTTACAGCTTGAAGTCTTCAGAATTATAATCTTCCTCCCCTTACAAAAATAGAAAATTCAGAATATTCATTATGAGTTTCTAAACATGTCTTTTTCTCTGTTCATAATAAAATATTCTTTTCAAGAAGGCTTCCTTGCATGTTGCAAATTATTTATCTCACTCTCTTTAGCTTTCCTTTCTTTATTCTTTTTGAATGAGACATGAAGTGCTATGAAGAAATTCTATGGGAACATAAGCAGAGGAAGGCAAGAGGCAGAGGTGGGCGGCATGAATGGAGCAGATGAAAGAGCAATTTTGTTTTATTTATTTATCTTTTAAATATTTTTATTGATATCAGAGAGGAAGAGAGAGGGAGAGAGATAGAAACGTCAATGATGAGAGAGAATCATTGATTGGCTGCCTCCTGCATGTGCCCTGACCAAGAATCGAACTGTGATCTCCTGGTTCGTAGGTCGACGCTCAATCACTGAGCCATGCAGGCTGGGCTGAGACAGCAATCTGTATATATAAAAGGCTAATATGCTAAGTGTCCTTCCCACTGTCCAACTGGTTGCTATGATGCGCACTGACCACCAGGGGGAAGATGCTCAATGCAGGAGCTGACGTGATACACACTTGCCATTTACAGAGAAACAGCAGCAGCACAGACCTGGCTGACAAAGCAACACTCGGCTTCCCCCAAGTGGGACACAGACCCCACACCACCGCGGAGCGACAGCCCACCAAATCGCAGCTGACACTGCTGAGACCCCATGGCCAGCCCAGAAACAGTCGCTGTGGGCGCCAGGTAATGACGTCACATAGCAACGCCCAGCTTCCTCTCCCTATCTACTAGTCTCCTTGCAGTTTCTGCAGCCCAGGAACACGACTTGCTTTATACCCAGGTGCAAACATTTACACTGTAATCAAATGTCTGTGAAGCATTTTCCCATGCCTCATCTAATTTGATCCTCACAGAAGTCCTGGAATAGGTAGATAGGAGACTCGGTGGAATCCTATTTTCTTTTCATTAGCCAGAAAAAGGAGATTTAGAAACTTGACCTGACTGAAAAGAAGTAAGAAATGGTGGACCTTGAAAATGACTTCAGGTTTTCTCACTGTGCAGAATATAGTCAAACACTGCTACAGTTAAATATTTTGCCCTTTGTTCTCCCTGCGTGATCTACAATAATAATCTGCTTCATGTTGATATTTACTGCTGTGTTGCTGACAATTACCTGAAAGAGAAGTTGGGGTGCTTCACGGGGCTGGAAAAAGTTTAGCTAAATCAGAAAGCAGGTCTAATTAAGCAAGTTTATTCTATATATATAAAAGACTAAGTTGACTTGCGCATGCACAAAACACATAAAGCTCTTGCTGGCGCCAATCACATGTGTGTTTCCATCTGTCATTGTCAATCATGAATTTGGCTGACACCTCTATTATAGAGAAAAAGCGAATAGCAATATTAAAATATCTTTTCTAATTAATTTCCTTTCAATGTGCACAAGTTCATGCACCGGGCCACTAGTTTTAAATAGGAAGGAGACCTCTGTTCAGTGGACTCTTTTGCTCATTTTCAGTGAGGTTCAATGAGGAATAATGCAAAAGGTTCGAGGCAGTGGCGAGATTACAGAAACAATCTGAAAGAGAACTCTTTGAGGTACAGTGTGGAGATAGACTTCAGTTCAAATGAATTATCTAACAGGTGTCAACAAACTGGCATGTGGTCCTCAGCCCTGGCATGCATCAGAGTCATCTGGGGAGCTTATACAAAATACTTCTGGGTATTTAATTAACATAAAATGAGAATGTCTGAGGGCCTGGAGAAGGGTGTTTGTGGAGCTCTCCATGTGATTCTAGTGTGTAACCAGGGCTGAGAACCACTGAGAGAATCAAGGCCATGCTGACATTTATGACCAGGAGAGAGAGATAATATGTACTATGAAATTATAAGTACATGTATTGTACTTTTCCCAAGTCAATTCCCTTCCACAATAATTTAATTCTCTCTGTGGCCCTAACAACTATGATAGTGCCCAGAAATATGCTTACCCTTTAAAATAAAAAGATAATCTTGGAGATATTTCAAGTACAATTAATTATTTGTTGAAAAAAGGAAAAATGGATTGTGGAATAATCATACAATAGAGCTAAATACAGCAACAAACAAATGAATAGTAGCTACATGGCTGCATCACAGAAACATAATGTGCATCAAAAGATGCTAGACACAAATGAATACACACTTTATGATCCCATTTATATAACATTCCCAAACAGGAAACACTAATAAATAGTACAGTTGACCCTCAAAAACATGGGAATTAGAAGTGCTGATCCCTGCTCAGTCAAAAATTCACATATAACTTTGGACTCCCCTATGAATACCTTACTGTTTACCAGAAGCCTTACTGATAACATAGACAGTTGATTAATACATTTTTGTATGTTATATGTACATATATTATTCTTAGGTACTGTATTCTTACAATAAAGTAGAGAAAATGTTATTCAGAAAATAATAAGGTAGTGAAAATATATTTGCAGTACTGTGCATATTTGTTAAACAAAATCTGTGTCTAAATGGACTCGCACAGTTCAAACTGGTATTGCTCAGGGCCAGCTATATTAGAAGGCAGATTGTGTTCAATGCTGGGGAGGAATAGGGGGAAGATGTAGATGGCAATGGGAGAGAAAGGAAGTGATGTTGTATTTCTTGACCTAGAATGTGGTATTTATTGAGTTTATGATTTTCACCATTTTCCCTATGTATGTTATTCTTTAATGAAAAGTTGAAAATAAATGAGAGAAAAGGTGTCTTAAAAAATCCTCTCTATCAGATGAATGATGCAGGTACTCCTAGAGAGTTGAAGGCATGGGAGGGATAATGGGGGGTAGTGGGTAGACTGAAGGGAAATCCCAGAAGCTGCCATAAAGGAAGATTCTAGGTTGTGGTACCTTGGTTAAAAATAACACGATTACAATTATACTTTTAAACTGGCTCTGACCACATTACCATCTTTCTATTAGGCTGAGAGATAGTCGATTTGGAGAAGAAAAGTCTGTGTTGCTGTGTGTTTGTTCCCTATCATCTTAATTTAAGCAATTTTCCAAATTGAACTATTAAAAGAAATGAGAAAGAAGGAGAGAGATAGAGATGAAAGAGAGAGAGGGGGGGGAGAAAGAGAGAGAGAGAGATGAAAGATAAAAGAGATAAGAGAGAGAGAGCGATAGAGAACATCTACCCTTCGTTGGGTAGAATTCCAAGTAGAAGTGTCATAAGATGTGTCATAAGCTTTTGCTCTAAAGTTATTGTTGGGGCGTCAAAACCCGTTAAATGACTTGAGTTGTGACCATGAGCAATGTATTTGTGGTGGTCACAGGGAGTTTTTACCATTGACCTTAATCGTGACTAACACCCCTTAATTTCCCAACAGAAGCTTTTCACTGCAGACATGCTCTTCAGAAGACACCCTTGAAAGGAGAGGACATGCTGCCACCTACTGAAACAATGCAAACACAGGCAGACACCCAATTTGAACGGCAGGACCTTGTCACCCACACCTGGCGAAAAGCAAAAGGTATAAATGCTCAAAGGTTTTCTCAGCTTTTTCAGTCATGGACGTAAATGAGATTCATTTCCACTACTGAGATCATTTCTAACCAGAGCTTCAGGATCAGGAAAACCGTTTCTCCTTTACCTACGGAGCACAGTGTGAACGTGGACAAGGAGTTTGAGACCTGCTCTGCGACCATCAGTGCTTGGCCACATCGATGTTTCTCTCTCTCTTCCTTACTCTCTAAAAAAAATCAATTAAAATATATTTAATAAAACAATATCTCAGTTTGGATGTGCCTGGTTGTTTCCTCGCCCTTAGATTCAGATGCAAGGTTTGGGGCAGTAATAGAATGCAGGTAATGCTGTGCCCTTCTCCATACTGCATAGCAGGGATACGGGATTTGATTGCTTTTTAATGCACATGTTGCTTCAACCTCCAGCCTTCCTTCCTCTGCCCCTCCTGCCCCTCCTAGCAGGGGTGGTGTCTAAGGGGCCTGCACCTGTTCTCACCCCAGGTGCTATTGACAGGAGTAACAGTGATTAACTGACTGGAAAGTAGGACGCCCCTTGAGATAACATTCCTTGATCGGTCTCCCTCCGCCAGACACCAGTGACACAACCTGGGACAGTGTGTTTGTGAAAGTCCTCCCTGCTGGTATGAACCACTGGTTGGCCTCAGAAATGAAAGGAGACTGAACCAGATGAGCTCTGTTGCCAAAAATACCCCATGGAGGAGGCTACACCAAAGAACAGAGAGCAAGCTAACGCCCGCAGAGAAACACCAAGGCTGTCAGGACAGACCTACAAAATCCCTTTTGAAGATAAATATATGTAACAGGGCTTGATCCTCCTCTGGAAAATAGTCACCAGTTCAGCAAGCATCCCCACTCTACTTTCAAAGGGAATCTCAAAATAGCCTGAGAGCCCGGCCTGCATGGCTCAGTGGTTGAGCATCGATCTATGAACCAGAAGGTCACGGTTCGATTCCCGGTCAGGGCACATGCTGGGTTGTGGGCTTGATCCCCAGCGTGGGGTGTGCAGGAGGCAGCCAATCAATGATTCTCTATCATCACTGATGTTTCTTTCTTTCTTTCTTTCTTTCTCTCTCTCTCTCTCTCTCTCTCTCTCTCTCTCTCTCTCCCCCTTGTTCTCTGAAATCAAAAAAATAAAATAAAATTTTTAAAAAATAGCCCAAGAGACACAAGTTTCACAGAGAAAACATAAGGGTGTACTAAATGAAGATAAAAGTTAAGAATAAATGATTTTTGTGATGAGTGAGGTGACAGTTAAAGCCAAAACATATTAACTTTTGCTACTTTAAAGACAAAGAAACAGAGAGAGGAGTCCTTGAGAACTGTCAAGACAACCGTAAACTCCTGGTCAGCACAAGCTGCAGCACTCAAATCCTGTCCTTGGAACATGGTTATTTTTGAGAAGGACAACACAAAAATTGTAATACCTGGCACATAGTAAATATCATGATGGAGATGTACTTACTACATGCCAGGCACAACTCTCAGTTCTTTACATTGAACAATTCGTTTCATGTTCACAATTTTATGAGTAATGTTATTGTCCTCATTTGACAGGAAATGGAGGCACTAAGTGTTTAATTAACCTGTCCATCATCTCAGGGCCAGTAAGTAGAGCCACGATTTGAAGGGGGCCAGTTTGGATCTATGGACCATGCTCTTAAACTCTAAAACCTATGCTGCTCTTAACAAATATTAGGTAGAAGGATGGATGAATGAAGAAGATATATATAAAGATGATGCATGTATGGATGCAAGATGAATGAATAGATAGATGGATGAATGGAGGCATGCATGCATAGATGGATGATGGATGGATGGGTTTATGGGTGGATAAATAGATGGATGAGTGTGCAGGTCTGTAACCCATTGAAGAAGGCTAGGGCATGAGAAAAATACGCCCACTATAGGCCTCTTCTAAGGAAGACCCATTTAAGTGCAAATTTTTAGGCACAAACTATTTCATGCTAAAGCAGGAATCTGTATCTTGGTGAACACACAAACACACAGAAGCAAACACTAAGAAACATGGAAATAGCATAGTTTTTAGAATCAAAGAACTAGATTTGAATTATGGCCCTGTCAGTTAGGGCCAGTGGAGGAGATGTGAGTGTACAACCAAGTACCTGGAGTTAGGAACCTTCTGATAAACTTTAGTTCCTTTCCTGCTCAAGAAAATGACATTACCTGAATCTAACTTATCTAAAAAGGAAAATGCTGAGAAAAGGACCTCAGTGGCTGAAGGAGGGAGGACTCATCTGGCTCCCTTGCCTCTCTCCTGGGATTGGGCTTTGAAAAGAAAGGTGGGCTCCCAGCTTCCTGAGCTCTGCCAATTCTGCAGATTCTAGAATTGGTGGGCAATTCACATGCCAGCTTGGACACACATGCTCGTGTGTACACATGTGATATCCTTGAGGTCAGAGTGCTTGATATTTATATTTTAATGCCTTTATCAGGTAATAAAACTAATTAAAGCTCATTGTCTAAAAATTCAAGGACTACAGAGAGGTATAAAAAATGAGAGATCAGTCTGTGTTTATCATCTTGGAGGATCTTTCTTAATTTCTTTCTATGCGTATAAGTATGTACCCTTTTTAGAAACACAAATAGAATTAGACTGTATGCAGCATTCTCTTATTGTCACTTGACTGTACTAGTATATTGCAGATTGCTATCCTAATGCAGGTACACATCAACTGCACAGCAGCCCATCGAAAGACTTCACCATAAATTATTTAGCAAAATTGTAAATGACATAAACATTACTTTAATAAAATCTTTGTATACACATTTTTTAGCACACATCTTTGAGCCCCTTTTCTATTATTTACTTTTTAAAAATTTTCCAAATGGGAATTGCCAGTTTAAAGGTTGGCATTTTGATTTTGCTACACATTGCCAAACTTTTCTAGAAAGGTTGTATTTCATCAATAGTGTAGGAAAGTTACCTGCACCCACTAACACAGGGTACAGCTATTGTTTTTAACCTTTGTCAAACATGCACACACAAAAATTACTTTTCATTTTAACTTATATTTTCTTCATTACTAGTGATTCACACACATTTAGATGTTTATTGACAATTTGAAGTTTTCTTTTGTGAATATCTAGTTCATGTCTGGACCACATGTCCCTTTCCGTTTGTAGGATTATGTATTCATCTTTGCATATGCGATGCCTAGTGAAGGAGTTAGCACATAATAGCATAATAGTCACTCAACAAATACTTGTTGAATCCCTACTCATTGGCTGCAACATTATGTTTATCCCCACAGGACACAGGGCCAGGGATTCTACCATGAATCCTGAATTGGCCAAAAAATTTACTGTCTAACACTGAGAAAATCAAGTTCTTGGAATCTGAAAATGCTGACAACAGCCAGGTCCCCATTGGCCTGACACCATGTATCCCCCAGCCCAATACTTTAGAGAGAACAGCTCCTGTGTAAAAATGTAACGGACCACGAAGGAGAACAGGGCCATGCACCTGGTACATTGAGAGGCACCACATGGCTGGCCTGTCACCAAACCCTTCCTCTTTCTTGTTCTACCAAGAAACGCTTGCATTCTCTGGAACACAAAAAAAGACTGTTAACTAACAGAAATAAATTTCCAATAGTACAAGTGAGGAGCCATGATAGACAGTGGGAGAGACATTCCTGGTTAGACACTCAAATGTATATGTTCTTACATGTACCCTTAGGGTTCTAACTGAAAACAATTGTGGCCTTTGTACTTTCCTTAGCGACTGTGCAAGTCAGTTCTGGGGAAGGTGTTTGTGGCCTGTTTAATGGAACCACTGCAGTGGCCAAGGCTGGAATACTATGTGCAACTGCTGCTCTCACAGGTTTTGCTAGCCCCACTTTAGCTTTGGAATCCTGAAGCCATCCTCCTGTCCTCAAATGGTGGTGCTGAGCCACGTGACCCAGAGCACAGGAAGCAGTGCTGTCCCCTTGCTGGGGACCCACGTGCAGTCTGAGCATCGGCTAGCACACAGGCATGGGTGTGGCCTCTGGAGCAGCGTGGAGTCGCCCATACGGAGGGAGAGAGCTCAACAAAAACGTGATTTTCACTGTTGTAAATTCTGCCCCGATTTACTGCCTAACTTCCTCTCCTCTCACCCCAAATGTTACAAGAGAAGAGAGACTTTGTGTCTGATAAGTTCTTTCTTTGCCCACATGAAAGGGATGGGGAGCGACGGCAAGCTTGCTGCAGAGCAGCTGTCTGTGGAGACAACCACAGCTTCGGTTTTTGGGCCACCAGCCCTATGGTGGCCTCTCTTTCTACCATCCGTTTGAGCAGGAGCAGTAGTTTGTGCCAACTCCAGAACTTCAAGCGTGCCACTTCTGAAACCACAACAAGTTGCTTAAGCTTCCTGAACAAAGTGCTCAGGGTGGAAAGCCCTGAAGTTCTTTGGCGCCTCCTGAAAACCACAGAGCTGATTACTGAACAAAGAGTATCTGAGCACACGGGGGCCTCAGAGCTCATCTCACAACATGAAAACCAGTTATTGAGAGTAGTGACTGGGGTGGGGGGTCGTCTTCTCTGCTCAGAGCAGTCACACCAGCTAGACAGTCTGCCTCTTCTTAAACACAAGGACCTACTTGTAATATCAAAATGTTAGTAAGTGTATTGTTACAATCTAATTAAGAAAATTTATAATGACCAAAAGCTAGTGTGAAGTCAGTAGTTATGGTACATGCATTAGTATTTCACTAGTTTTGGTCATCATATTTTTTTAAAAAAATTGCTATATTTGCACAAAACAATTTTTTTCTCTCCTAAAATTATGCATCTAGAATGCAGATTCTCAGACAACTTTGCAATAACTCCATGGCCCACTAGGGGTCCCACTTGAAGGTGGGGAACCACTGATCAATCCCACTGAATACTCATCATATCTAGTACCTAATAGGTATTGGAACAGGTCTGCAAACTCTCAGGAAAGAGAAGCAACAATGCATTTGGATGCCTTTCAATTTGGTGTTTACTTATGGGTCTACTAGTAGAATCACTAGAATAAATTCCTCTTGGAATAGTAGGCCAGGAACTATGTAAACCATGTGCTCTCTCTTTTAAATCATTAAAATTTTTCCCAGCTTCATTGAGATATAATTGACATATAGCATTGTGTAAATTTAAGGTGTACAACATACTGAATTGATAACTTTATGTATTGCAAAATGATACCACCACATCATTAGTTAACACCTCGTCCCATCCCAGAAACGATGCATCTCTGAAGGACAGTTGCATTTCCTCCTTCCAGGCAATGCAAACCACAGAATACCCTGTATTTCCAGTGTTTCCACAGCTCCAAGGAAACTGACAACTAAATGGAATGCTCGTTTGTGGCAGTCACTGTGGGCCACAGCCCCTGCTCTTTCTGCTCCTCCCTCAAAATTGTTTCTAGATTTACATTCTTCTTTATTTTTAAACATCTCCCTGAATGTGATAGTCACTGAGGCGTCCTCATCTCACTGGAATTATATGGGCATGAATTATAAACAAGAACAAGGCCATGAGCCTCCAAGGTAGTTAAAAAGGGTCAAACAGCCAGCTGGCATGGTTTAGTGGTTGAGTGCTGATCTATGAACCCAGAAGGTAGGGTTTGATTCCTGGTCAGGGCACATGCACGGGGTTGTGGGCTCGATGCCAATGTGGGGCATGCAGGAGGCAGCCAATCAATGATTCTCTCTTGTCATTGATGGTTCTATCTCTCTCCCTCTCCCTTCCTCTCTGAAATCAATTTTAAAAAAAAATTTTTAAGGGTCAAATGCCCTGCACGGGGCTTCCAAGTGACCCTGAACTCCTCCACCATCTCCTGTGCCAAGTGTGCGCTTGTGTGGACCTGTCCTCCAATTTCCTGGGCTTCACTTCTTCGATAAGAAGGCCGTTCAGGGGACAGGGGTGGCTGAGCAGGGGCTCAATATGACAACACCTATTACCACCCCCACCAGACTTCAGAACAAAACTAAACAAAACAGAGCAATACTCCTCTGTCCCATGGAATCCAAAAGAACTGACCAACATAGATGGGCAGCAAAAGTAGGTCCCACACTGTGCCCATCAGGGCTTTCCCCAACTTTCTCACTGGCATCCTCTCCTGACCACTCTGCCAGAACACTTCTATTAGATTTCTTATCTGACCTGTGGCCTCTGCCTTGTTCCAGGCGCTCCTCTGTCTACTCACACCCACCTGCCTCTTCCTGCCAGCTGATGAAGCCCTCCTACCACTAGGGGGCACTGCCACTAAAGAAACCGAGGCTCACTGGGCTGCTGGTCCAGGCTGGAGAGTTTTAGTAGTCAAATCACTCCATACATTGTGCCTTTCTCCATGATCATTTCCCCTCTCCACTTTAAATAAAACACATTCTGGCAAGATGCCATGCTCTTCATACTTTTCCATGCATTAAACCTTCTACCTTAAGCACTCTCTCCTAGCCTGTCAGTTTGGTAATTGATACATTCACATATCACCTCAAAAAATACCTCCTCTGGGACTTTGCTGGGACCTTTAGATGAATTTTCTCTAATGCTTCCACTTGCTTCAGTTATATCTTTTTGTTGTACCTAATACTTCAGATGTCTCCTGCTAAGCCATAAGCTCCATAAAGTCAGGAACTTTGCTTTTTCAGCACCCAGCACAATGCCCTTCACATAATAGGCAATGATTGTTGAATAATGCAAAATTTTTATTTAAATCTAATAATTTAACTTATTAATTTAGCCATTTCCCCGAATTCCCCAATTTTAGGACCCTACATACACTTTGCAAAAAGAAAAAAGGAAAATGTAGTATGGAATGTCCAGAGCTGGTATATACAGCCTCATGAAGTCAACAGAAATTCAGGCCCTCTTACTGTTTGGTCCATTCCACGTGACTTTTTTGAGGCCACCTCCTGGCCAATGTGACTGCTGCTGGAGTCAGCCGTCACCTCTGCATTCCAAGCAGTAGGAAGAAGAAATGGAGACAAAGAGCTTGCTCTGTCTAGAAGTCCCACAGCACATCTGACAACAAATAACTGGCCAGAACCTATTCATGTGACCAATAGCTATATGGTGAGCTGAGAAGTGTGGCCTTTTATTTCAGGAGGTGATGTGCTTGGCTAAAAGTCTGCGTTCTGTTACCAAGGAAGATGGGGCACGGGCACTGGGCAGATAGCTGTACTCTCTCCCAGCCTTTAACCTCACTCTATATTCTATATCAGTAATTTCACCTGTCCACTGCCTCAGTTTCTCTTCAGCTTTCACTTCCTCATTGACACATCCTGGCTGACTTTTCCATCCAGACCTGTCTCGAGATCAGAATCTTAAATTTGTTATGTCCAGAACCAATTTATAATCATCTCACTAAATCCCCAAACCAGCTTCCACATAGTTCTCTGAAGCTTAAGGACAATGTTCTCACCATCAGCTCCCACCACACAAAGCAGTTTTCCCATCAATCCCTCTCAGGGCTCCTGCCTTCGAGCTGAACAGCTTGCTGGGACTTGTATTGTGCTTCACATCACACTGACTTTTGATTTTACGTCATTCCCATTTTGTAAAAAAATTTTCAGTTTATTTTTGGTGACTTTTCTGCCCTTAGCCAAGCCTCCCAAGACGTGGGACTAGCGTCTCTGTACGAGGGTCACTATACAGCACAGCAAGCATCACTGCCTGAAAGGAGGCAAGACAAATGACTGCAATTAGGGTTTTGCAACCAGTTCTGATTTCTACTAATTTGCCTTTTCAATCAACTTGCTTTTAACTAGATATCCTGGCGAGTGCCACATGGCCTTGTTGGGAGACTGCGGGTCCAATGGGACTGCTATTGAGAAGTTCATTCATACAAACTGGAAACTGGCCACTCAGAAAGCTTCTGTTCAGGTGACAGCAAATAAGCCAAGAAAGAGCAGCAGCTTCTGTCTGGCAAACAGAAATGTGAGGGAGGAGATAATAACAACCCCCAAGGAGGAAGAGAATCTCAGTATGTTTGGGGAGGAAGACGGAGAAGGAATAGGGGAAGGTGAAGAAATCTGGCTCTGGTTGTCAGAAGAAGCTGATGTTATCAATAGAGGCTCTCGAAGGGAATGTCGATGTCCCACTTTCATGGCTGTTGAGGAGACACAGATTGAGGTGAGTAAAGTAAAGGACCAGATGTCCTTTGTCACCCCTCTACTGAAACAGCCACCTCTGAGGTCACGAATGCTGAAGGCCTGCCCTTATCGCCCTACCTGACCTTTCCTTAGGGTAGCATTGGGCTGTAATCACACCTTCATCTGAAGCATCCTCTCTGGGCTTCAATGGTGGAGAAACATGCCTTCTGATTCTTCTCCTACAGCTTCGTCTGACTTCCTCAGTCTCATTGCTGGTTCCTGCTCTTAACCCTTCCTTATTCCTCCACTGGGCTTCCTGTTGATTTCATTTACTCCCGTAGGTTAACTTTATGTACCCCTGACTTCCAAATCTACGTGCCAGTGATGAATTCTCCTCCTGTCTCTAGACCAGCGATATTCAACCTTTTTCAGCTCATGGCACACTTAAACTAATTATTAAAATTCCGCAGCACACTGAAAAATATATTTTTTTTCCAATCTGACAAAATTTAGATATAAGTTTAATTTACAAAAAATTAATAATGATAGCCCTAGCTGATTTGGCTCAGTAGTTAAAGCGTCAGCCCAAAAACTGAAGGGTCTTGGGTTGGATTCTGGCCAAGGGCACACGTGCCTTGATTGCAGGCTTAATCCCCAACCCTGGTCAGGGCATATGCAGGGGGCAACTAATTGATGTGTCTCTCTCACATTGATGTTTCTCTCTCTCTGTCTCTCCCCCTCCCTTCCACTCTTTCTAAAAACCAATGGAAAAAATGTCCTCTGATGAGGATTAACAAAACAAAACAAAATAATAATAGTAATTACGTACCCTTTTTGGTCCAAAGTATTTTTTTTTAAATCAGGTGCCTATACTTGTATATAAGGATTTCTGGTACCAACAATTAATCAGTCAGACCAAACCTTATCATGTGACATGACCAATAAGATGCAACTCTATTATATGACCTATATATTTATGGTTTAAGACAGGGCATTCACACAAGGTGGCTATTGTGTTGGCTGTTATCATATTTTTACTTGACAATCTAAGAGAAAAGAGGTCAGGTATGCATGTTTTAAAATTTCTTCTTGCGGCACACTTGTTGAAAATTGCTGCTCTAGACCCATATTTCTGTCTACTAGATATCCCCACCTGAATGACTTAGATATTTAAAACTCAACAGGTCATCTTTCTCTTCAAATCTGCTATTGCCCTGCATTTTCTATCTTGGTTAATGACATCCCATCCACCGAGTCACCCAGGCTAGGAAGCTTGGAGCCATCCAAATCCCTATGTCTTTTTTGTTACCATCCCCTATTGCATCAGTGACCACGAGGTGTGGATTCATACAGCACATACTACACATTAAGTGTTGACCTGAGTTTCCCCAAATCACACCTGTAATCCATGAGCAATTTGAGAGCAGAAATTGCCTGCTCAGTTGTGGATCCTTAGCTCAAGGACCAGGTACTGGGCACACTGACTACTTTGTAAATGCTTCTATACCATTGCTGATTCTGTTGGACACACACTTACAATAATCACTCAACTCCTTGGTTCATTAATGGACTCAGAGAAGAACCTCCGACATATTTGTTTCTACCAACAGAGATATGTTCCCATCTGTACAATGGACTACAGTTCACACACTTGGATGTTTAGTTTCTGTAGAGAACTCACCTTCCCTTTAAAGGGGAATATGTACAGAAAAGGTCCCTTGGAGAGGCCACCGGTAAGAATGGTCAAGCAGTTCCCATAGAGAGACGGCCTTAGTTTGGGTTCCCCCCAAGTAGCGCCTGAGATGAGGGACATGGGTGCCGGCCTCATCATGTATGCATGTGGTGACCACACAGGAGTGAGGAAGGAAAGAGAGTTAGGCAGGGGAAGAAAAACCAGGGCAGGGTAATTTATAGGGCTGGTGTCCACTGCGAGTAACTAGCTGGGACCCTATGAAGAAGCATTAGAGGGCCTCTTCAACTGCTTGTTCAAGTGTAGAAGGCTAGGTGTCTGCTGATTCCTGCTCACCCCCTGGAGGAGGGTCATCGCAGGAAAGCAAACCCTGCTACACTCTGAGGTGCTCACCTGACAGGCCAGTGAGCTTCTTGGGTTTTGCTGAAGACCCTGAGGGTGGGAAGCAGAGAGGTTATGGTGGGTGTCTGACCTAGAAGATTAATGACATGCATAGAACTGTCCCCAAGCCTGTGGCTGAAATCAGAGGTGGGCTGAGAGGGAACATTTCTGCTACAAGACAGAAAGGTGATAAAACAAGAGAACAGGTTTCCTGGCATTTGAGCAGATTGGGGGGGTGAAAAATGAGGACTTGAATGAGTTTGATGACCATTTCCACTAGAAACATCCTTGAGTATTCTCTTCTTTTGAAAATTTATTATAATGGGCGGGGTGGGGAGAGTACACAAGGTGAGGAGTGTTTCCGAGATGGTGACAGATATTGCACACTGGTTCCCCAACACCCAAATCCAGACCTCTGCTCACTGTCTGTTCCAGAGGATGCAGAAACCAGAGGGTTGGTTTCCCAGTCTTCCTGGTAGAATCCCAGGTATTGCCTGACTCCATTCTCGCAACAAGACCTTAGAGAAAATATGTTGATGCTACCCTTTTCTCCCTGTCCTTCTCACGGTCTTCAATTAACATGGGTGTGATGTCCAGAGCTGCACTATCCACCTTGTAACCATGAAGTGACAAGTGAGGAAGAAAGCGGGTCTAACCGATGTAGAGGCGATGCAAATCCCCAAAGGGCAGGGCCAAGCCAGGCAGGAGGCCCAACCACTGCTTCACCTTTATGAGAAGGTGATCAGCTCAAGGAAACTGCTCAATCAAGCCTAGTTCCAACCCAATTGCTACAGGATAGTAGCCTTGAATTTGAACCACTCATCATGCTGTCTCCACCTATCCGTGCTGCTCTTACCATGGTCTCACTGCTCCCAGAGTCTACCGTTTCAGGTCTTTCACCTTCAGTGGTGTCCCTCTCAGCCCACCTCACTTTGTCAATCTATTCCTGCCTGGCCATGGGGCGCTCAGCTCCCACTTGCCTCACCCTGTCCTGCTCAGACAGGGTAGAGATAACACCATGGGGAAAAAAGGACTATAGAGAGTGAGAGCACCTAGTTCCATTACTCCCTCAAGTTCTGACCAGAATGAAGTCTTCCTTTGGCTTCCTAAAACCAGCATGATGCTTATGAACTGTTACATCCTTAGAGAGACAGGAAGGACCTAGGCCCAATGTTCTTT
The DNA here is from genome assembly GCF_000147115.1 of Myotis lucifugus. NCBI lineage: Eukaryota > Metazoa > Chordata > Mammalia > Chiroptera > Vespertilionidae > Myotis > Myotis lucifugus. The sequence goes on along the minus strand of NW_005871049.1, from coordinate 3,030,195 downwards.
CAGCTACACAGCGATGCCTAAGAAGCAAAGATCTGCCTGGCTGGTGTGGCTTAGTAGTTGAGCCTCAACCCATGAACCAAAAGGTTACCGACTCGATTCCTGGAAAGGGCACATGTCCAGGTTGTGGGCTTGATCCCCAGTAGAGGGCATGCAGGAGGCAGCTTATCGATTGATGATGTTTTTCTCTCATTGATGTTTCTATTTCTCTATCCCTCTCCCTTCCTCTCTCTTTCAAAAAAAATCAATAAAAATATATATTAATTTTAAAAAAGCCAAAGCAGCAAAAATCTGTACAAAGAAATTTACTAGGCTCTTTCTTCTGAATTACCCCAACCCTTTTATGTTCCATCCAAATAAAATTAATTAAACTATTCTTAATTCTAAGGCTAAAATTTTAAAACATCAGCACAGAGTTATTATTCTTTCCTCCAGGAGGGGCCCCCAGAAGTCATCAGCCAAGAGCCATAACCAAAAGCCTGCTGTCCGTCAGACACTTTGAGTCAGCCTTCCTTTCTCCAGCATAGACTTGGCTCCTTGACGTGGGAGCAAGTTCTCTGGAGCAGGGGCAGGGACTACCATTCCTCTTGTTGCCCACAATGAACACCACATGTCATCCACACTGTGGCCTCAAGGAAGCCTTCATGAGTACGTGGTAGATCACTGTCTTTGGTCCGATCCAAATACCTTCCAGACACTAAACAGCAGACGTCTTAGGTGGGAATGGAAAATTCCTGCTCTTTGGTGGTTGATGGGCCAAAATGAAATTAGATGGTAGGTGGTTTCTGTTTATTACTGTAGGTAGACAACTTTTCTTTGTGAACATTGCCTTTTACTGTAATTAACACTCCTGGTGTTTTTGGTTGGGAGGCTGAATGAGTCATGGAGGCCTCAGGTCATAATTGAGACAGGTTTTAAAACCACATGGGAAAAACATTTTACCTGAAGAAATCTAAGTATATAACTCTCTATCATGACACCATCACCATATATTCTTGTGTTCATTTCGTACATAATTAAGAACCTACTGGGTGTTAAGTGACATATGCTAGACATTGGGTAGAGTGATGAATGACATGAAAGAGACCGACAAGCTGCCTTTCTAGCTTATAGGATACCGACAAGTAAACAGGAAGTTTCAATATAGTACAGTCACAATGCAATTAATTGACAATTATGTACAGTACAGGCAAAGCAAAAGCTGAGAATCCCTGTCTGTATTTAAGAGCTGAGGGTGAAAATATATGAGCAGACCCCTGCGCAGTAATCCGAAGAGCTTGGGGAAAAAGTTCTGTGTTTTTCATGATACTCCAACTCACAACAACAATAATGGTAGCAATTCTTTGTACTTGCAGGACAAGTTCTAAACTGTTGTAACATATTATCTCACTTGATCCATATATAACAATCTTTTTGAGGAGAGGGAACTTGCTCGGGGAAGCCAAGTGAGCTGAAGGACTGCAGGCACGTCCCTGTGGAGAGCACGTGCAGGCACTGTCTGTGATGAGCGCACTCTGTACTCAGTGTTACTTGGTAACTGTTACCCATTTTCTAAGCTAAACCCTTGTAAACAAGATTGCTTCCTATATGAACAGGGGCACCAGGTACCAAAGATAAAAGCACCTTATGAGAAATGACTGGAGACTGTGACTAAAGACCCAGAAGCACTTAGAAATTTCATGTCTCACTTTCTTTTATCTTGGAATTCTTTTTAACTTTCTCAATTTTAAAATGTTCCATTCTCTCCTACATGGGAAAAAAGTAAAACCTGTCTTTCTATTTTAAGTCTGTAAAAACATGTTGAGTAGCCCTTCACGTCAATGTTCCCAAGTTTCACAATTCAAACAGCTTCATCAAGCAGCATTCACAGCCCCTGAGATGAACTGACCAGCTCTATGAGACCCCACAGAGTCTCAAAACATGATGTTTTATAATCACAGTCATCCTTCAAATTCACTTTCCCTTCAAAGCATGAAGAAATGTGAAAATCAGTAAAGTCTATTTGTAGTACCAAGTGTCCAACATTTACAAGTGCTGATTACAGGTAGAATGCTTTCTTATTACTTGTCAAGATGTAAACCATTAAAAAATGAATTTAAAGTTGTTTTTCAAAACCAGTAACAAGAGTACTATATTGATGACTATATAGACAGTTTAGTAATTTTAAATGTTTTCAGTCACCATTGCAAGACGAATGAGCACTTTACAATAAAACTCCATCTTTTAAAGAATACACCGCTGTATTATGAAACAATTGTCACTGTTCTTGTGCTGTCACTCTATTTTGAAATAAGAGGAGGAGAAACTAGTTTACCTGCAGGTTTCCCAGTCTTCCTGGGACTTCGTGTTACTTGGGTTCTCTGATCTTTTACACCTGCAGTGAGCAGGCAGCCAACTCTGAGGGATGAGAATGGTATTAGGCCACGTGCCTAGTTTTCTGAAGGGACAGCGTGCTCTGACTTCCCTGTGATTGTCTTACCTGTCAGCATCAAAGGTTGCATCATGTCTGCAGGGGTGTACCCACCAAGAAGAAAAAGGAGGCTCGGCTTGGGACTCTTCACTTGAATTGCTCCCTCTCTGGGTACTGGGAGGGTTTCTATCAGTGTGCCCAACATGATCATGTTTCTGTCCCCCCAAAATTACCCCCATCACATTTTCCCTTGGGCTGAGTGGCATCAAAATGGCATGAACATTTGGGGGTATTTGAATAAGATGTGCTTTCTCAATGAGGGTACATTGTTCCCAAATGGGGGAAAACATCTTACTCTTTTTATGTATAAAGCACAGATATAGACATTGCCTAATGTATATGCTATAATATCTCTTTGGTATTAAAATAACATGGTGGGCAAACCAGTATTATACGAAATGCTGAAAGGTATCCTTTAAGAAGAGGAAGAAGAAGAAAAAGGTAAAGATACAAATTATGAACAACAAACATGCATCTATCAACAAGTGAATCTAAGAATCAAGTGAATAAATAATATGATGTACAGAATGAACTGGTGATTATAATAGAATCAGGAACATAGAAAGGGAATGGACTGACTATTCTTGGGGAGGAAAGGGGTGTGGGAGATGTGGGAAGAGACTGGACAAAAATCGTGCACCTATGGATGAGGACAGTGAGTGGGGAGTGAGGGCGGAGGGTGGGGTGGGAACTGAGAGGAGGGGAGTTATGGGGGGAAAAAAGAGGAACAAATGTAATAATCTGAACAATAAAGATTTAATTAAAAAAAATATCATGGTGGAGGAGGGACCAGGAAAAAAGGTCTAAAAAGGCAATCCTATCTAATAATAGACAAACATGGTAATTGACTGTGCCTTCGTTACACCTCCCATTGGCTAATCAGTGTGATATGCAAATTAACCGCCAACAAAGATGGCGGCTAATTTGCATACTGCAGGCAGGGCGGGACAGCGACATTCCACCTCCCACGCTGCCATCTGGGCCTGCTATTTGCGACCCAGGGTGGTGGGCATCCGTGTGCGACCCGACCCAGGGTGGCCGGGCGGTGCAGCAGCGATCGGCCAGCCTGCCTGGCCTCCATCCAGGCATCCCGTGTGCGACCTGACCCGGGGCGGCTGGGCGGGGCAGCAGCGATTGGCCGGCCCACCCGGGCGTCCCATGTGCTACCTGCCCAGGGCATCCCGTGTGCGACCCGACTCAGGGCGGCGCCCCAACCCCCGGATCGGCCCTGCCATGTGCTCGACCCAGGGAGGCGGGGCAGGCACCGAGGGATCAGGCCTGCCATCTGCCACCTTGGGAGCGGGCCTAAGCCAGCAGATGGTTATTTCCCGAGGGGTCCCAGACTGTGAGGGCACAAGTGGGGCTGAGGGACACCCCCCCCACACTCCCTCCCCTGCCAGTGCACAAATTTTTGTGCACCGGGCCTCTAGTGAATGAATAAAAGGTGGAGAAACACTGGGCTAAGGGGAAATTAAGCTGGAAATATATTTAGTTTAGCTTCGTGGCATGTCCTTATGTGGTCTGCAATCCCTTTGTTGATAGGTGAGCTAGTGTGGGAATGGTCTCTGGAACCACTCCCCCTCAACCCTGTCCCCACCCGGGGACTCAACTTCTGTGCTATGACCTGGAGAGACAGGGCTAGAAGTGACACCACAACATGAAAGTGTGCTACCATGCCCAGCCTCAGGACACAGGTAGCAGAGGAGAAAAAGTGTTTGGCATGTACAAAGTGCGAAGCTGCTCTGTGATACATTCTTGTCATCACCAGACACACACACACACGTGTAAGTAAAGGGTATAGTTTGCACAGACACTAAGTTAAAGATGAAAGTTTTCCTCCCCATGACAAGGCAACATGTACAATTATAAATGTCCCTCATGTGTGCATGGGGACCACACAGATTCATCAGAACTCCTGTCTTTGTGGAACTCCACGAATGTTTAGATATCCAATGTGGTTGTCACTGGGAACTGCTTTGACATCTATTCCTTTCCTGTTTAATGGGAATGTCTCCTGCTGCTGGAGACCCGATTGAGTGAACCCACATCATTGAAAACACAGACGGCACTGTCTTCCCCAGTTTGGAGCCTGCACTCCCTCTCCCAGGAGGAGTCAGGGAGACTGCCCCTGCCCAACTCCACAGACACACAGCGAGGGGGTAGCTTCTCACTTCCAGGGCAGCCCTTCTGCTGACCTTGGAAGACATCTGTGCTTAGAGGCGTGAACCCTCCAGCTGATGCCTGGCTCTGCTGCTCAACAGCCATAAATCTGACTTCACTGCTTGGCACCCACATTTCCTCACCTGGAACGTGGAGATGATAATAGTCCCTACAATAGAGACTCCATTGCGAATCCATAAATTGACATTAGGACTGAAAACTGTCTCGAGCTCTAAGGATTCACACGTAGTTAGACATATACCCAGGGCACAGGGCATGTGCAGGTGCCACTGCAGTATGGGTCTGGGGCTAATTTCTCACCAGCTGAGACACTTGTCACAAGTGACTGGGGAATGTCTTCCCAGTGCCACAGGGCTGGAAGTGCTGTCCAGACCTTTCTCTTTTGGTGCTAGGTTTGTGTCACCCCCAATTCACCTCTACCTTCTTGGGTGTATTAGTTTCCTTGGGCTGTCATAGCAAAATGCCACACACTTGGTGGCTTAAAATAACTGAAATTTATTGTCTCACATTTTTAAAAAAATACATATTTTCTATTGATTTCAGAAAGGAAGGGAGAAATAGAAACATCAATGATAAGAGAGAATCATTGATCGGCTGCCTCCTGCACTCCCCACACTGGGGGGGGATCAAGTCCGCAACCCAGGCCAGGAATTGAACTGTGACCTTCTTCCAAGGACACCAGTCAGCCTCGAGGAGGGGCCACCCTTCTCTAGCATGACCGCACCTTCACTAATGACTTCTGCAATGACCCTATTTCCAAATAAGGTCACAATCTGAAGTACTGGAAGTCTGGACGGGAAGGATACGACCCCCCTCCACCCCTCAGCTCTTGGCCTTCTGCATCCCATGCTGACCAACAGAGTCTTGGCAGCCTGGCCATATCCTGTGCCAAGTTATCTCCCCCTATTTCCAGGGCATTAAAATCATATTGAATGTATTTGGATTTAGGTGGCCAAAATGAATATACTTAAGATTTGTTGTTTGCATCATTGAGGTGACTCCTGCTGAGACCAACAGAGGAGAGCAAGGGGTGGGCACATTAAGCTGTTCTTACAAAGGTGGCCCTGGGAGGAAAGCCAGTGAGCTGCCGACAGAGGGGGGCTTCCCATGAGCCTGACATCCAGCCCAGCTTCGCAGAGCAAGTGAGGACTCGGGACCATGCTACATCCCAGGAGAAAGCTACTGTCCCTGTTGTGATCTTTATCCTCTCTGTGAACTATTTTAAATAGCTTTTTTTTTAAAGCCTTTTCCTTTAAATGTCATCCACATAGTCAATCAATCTGAGCACAGAGGGTGTAACCGGAGAGCCCTGCCAAGACCAGGTGTGGCAGAGAGGACCCCATGTGAAATCAGCCAGAGGTGTCCTCAGAGCCTCTGCTTCCTAAATGGCCCTGAGCACCTAGGGCCACAGGTCTGCCCAGGTGTCCTCAGAGCCTCTGCTTCCTAAATGGCCCTTGGCTGTGGACGTCTTTGTCCACCTGGGACTTAGCTCTACCTCAAGTCTTGGTGAATTCTCTCCTTAAAAGTCACGTCACAAGGTAAGTCAGATTTTACAACCAAAAGTCCCCGGCTCTACCTGACTGTTTCCCCCCTGACTTACATCAGATGAGGAGCCTGTTTTCTCTGCCACCCCCATCCACACCCCATCTGAGAAGTTCTTAAAGGATGAGGGAGAACAGAAAAGGGAACTGGGGTGAGAAGCAGGTAAGGGAAGCGCAGTGGGACAAGGGGGTGCAGTATAAGTGTGAAAAAGAAAGAGAAAGTGAGGTGAGCTTGCAAGACAAACTCTTAATTTTCTCCAAGAGGAAACAGGGCCGGAAGTGCTGATTCAAGCGATCTGGGAGGACTTCAAACTCAGCACCTGTTTCCAAGACAGAGCTCCCAGGAAGCCAGGTCTCCCTCCCCTTGTTGCCACTGACATGACACTCAGGAAAAGCAAACAGCTTTGTTTTCCCCCAAATCATTCTACAACTAGACTTCAGTGCTTCCATGAAGTGGGCCTCTTTAAACAGTCCTGAAGCTAGGAGCCGAAACTGAAAATACTATTCACTTGTAATCGAGAGTCCTTTTCTGTTGGTGGTTAGATCCCAGGGAGAAATTTCTCTTCCCATGGCCCTCACCTTCTTTGAAGGCAATTGTGTGCTCTGAGGCAGAACAGGGCTCGAGGTGCACCTGTACCTGGCTGTGGTCTGAGAAGAGATTTACTGGGCTTTCTGTTATGAAAGAAAGCTACTAAACAGTAGTAAACACCCACAGATCTCTGAGACAGAGAATGAATCAGAAAGTTATAAATAGTAATAGAACCTGATCATTTCCTTGTCTGTGTCATCTACACAAAGGGTGAAGAGGTTAATGGGTTTTGGAGAGTAGAAAACAGGACAGGATATGGAGCCCTTGAGAAGTTCTTCCTGTAGAGAAGCCTTGGCCACTAGACCTCAACTTTTTCAACCCTGACACAGGGCGTCCAGGTGTGGATTGGCACGTGACAGGACTGCATTTTCTAGCTTTGAGATGGTGCAGAGCTGTACAGCCAGAATCAGGTGCTCTGTTGATTAAGGGCCCCAAATAGCCCTACATGGGCACTTTACCCTGTAGCTGGAAACCTAGGTTATATAAATTAGTGAGAATTTAAAAAAATAAATTACACAGCTGGTTGAAAATTTGGTGTGGCGCTACTGTTTGGCCAGGACTTAAGGTCTTCAGGGGACCCGTGTACTCCCACGGGTAATGCGTGGTATGGCCAGCAGCACCCCAGGCACAAAGGAGCTGACTCTGCATACATGGGCACTGCAGGGGCACATTTCTGAGGGGCGACCTTATCAGTAGCCCATGTCTTCGTTCTATGGGTGTCAATTATGGCCTGAAAGGCAACCCTCTTGCTGCCTTCCCAGAGTGTGGAGTTCTCCCCGATTGAATCAGCTACGTGGGTAAACTCTAAATGAGCAGCATTTCCCTGGACCAGATGGGCTTCAGACAGCAATCAAACCCCATAATTCCATTTAAAATATAACTCCGGTCCTGCCAGGCCTTATGCTTTTTTTTTTTCAAATTGAATTTACGAAGGCTTATTTTCTTTATTGATTCAGTCTCAAGACAACAGCTGTTCAGCTATAATTTTATACCTTGACCTTTTATTACCTTGACCTTAATTCTCCATTGCTCCCTGGACTGTGGCTTGCTCTGTTCCCTGGGTGTTTTTCCTTGTTTGTCACAGTTTTTTTATGACACAGAATATATCCATCATGTTAAAATCCAGTCAGCTCTGTTTACTTTTTTCATCAGAATATTAGGGATCTAATATTAGGATTAAAGCTGAAAGGTCTAATTGGCAATTTTTCACTTTTCTCTGTTAGAGCAAATCTCCACTAACTCATCAGATAATACCTATCGTGTGCTACTTCCCTCTACCATAATCTAAAGACAGGAAACCACAAACTACCTCATTTTGCATAATAATTATGAGCTCTGACTCACTCAGAGGTGTGATTGGAATCACAGAATCTAAATCTTGGAGGGAATGGAGAGGTCATCTCACGGACTTATCATAGGAATCACCTAGGGTTCTGAGGGGGGTTTTTTTGGTTTTTAAATAATTAAATGCAAGATTCCTTCCTTCTTTCCCCACCCACAGAGATGCTGATTTTCTGGGTCTGACTTGGGCATAGTGGGGATAAATGGTGATGGAAAAAACAGCAAGTAAAAGGAATCTATACTTCAGAAGGTTCCCCAGGTGATGCAGAGGGTGGATCAGTCCCCTGGAGCAATCTCGATTTGTGAAGATGGGCTTTAGCAAGAACAGTGTAAGAAAATGAGACCTTCCCCTTGGTCAAACCTGTCACCTCCCAGACTAACGGGACAGGACAGTCACCATTCCCTCCTGCCAGCACGAGTTCATGCTGAAGCTGAGGGCTAGTGCTGTCTGCAGGAACTATTTCCAAAGGGCACCTAGTGGGCAGGCTAAGTGCAAAACACTTTATGAACAATACGTCTAATCTCCACAGCAGTCCTGCAGGGGAGCTAGAATTTAAACCCACATCTACGAGGGGGTCTACAGCCCAGACATCTTCCAGTGTTTCATGTGTACCATCCGGTTCTAATCATTACATAGACAAGTAGACACACTTTGCTTCTTGTAATTGAGAGAAACTAACTTTCTCAGTCTCAGAAAGATGCTTATTTTTTTAATGGCCATCTTAATTATTCAAAGTTAATTATAGCCACTTAATATGTCTTACACACTCCCCGTGTTAGTTTAATCATAGTACTGGCAAACGCTGTGGGGAATGTGCTACTTATTTAAGTATATAAGAGGCATTAGGATTTAAAATGTCTATTTTTTTATAGACCTTTCAAAAATAGGATACATTCTTACCCATTGGGGCTGGTTAAAAGACTGTACTACTGGAAGACAGACAGAAGATAAACTGATCTCCCAAAGTCCCTGCTAGCCCTTCCATTCTACAAGTAGATTATAATTAGCCATGGGGGATCCTCTGCTGAAGAACTTTCTATTTCCTGTCAAAGTAAAAAAAAAAAAATGTTTCCAGTGCATTCTTGGATTGAACAGGCTCTATCTGATCACAATGGCTCACTTTTCCCATGAGTTCAATAAGTTATATTTTTAGCATTTTTCTAAAGCCAGAAAAAAAAATCACCCAAAAATCCCAATAAACCCCAAGTGCTACTTTCAAAGGGGAGTTTTTGGCCACAAGCAGTGGAATAGTTTTCAAGTGATTGGAGTAAAACTTAGCTCAAGTTAAATTTAAGATCTCCTCTATTTGTTTTCTTTTATTCAGACATTTTTAAGTGTCTAAACTAGAAATACTTCTTAACTCTGAGAATAACTGCCTTTCTGACTTGAATCTTTGAACATCATTCTAATAAAAAGTTAAAGTGATGTGTATAAAGTCAGAGCCAAATCTAAGATCATGAAACTTCACTATGTACTCCAAAGTTTTTACATATTGAATGTGAAGTGATTCATTAATTCCGTGAACATTTTTTAGAGCCTGTGATGTACCAAAAATTGTGCTCGCCACTGGGTGCATGGAGATGAATGAGACCAGGGCTCTGCTCCTGAGAAGGTTCAATATACTTCTATATTATTGGATCTAACTGCACTGCATGCTGCCACTTTACCATCGTTTGGCCTACAAAAATGGCAATTTCGTGTGGTTCAACCTATAGTTACTATGTTGTATTGCAGTGATCTATCATCAGAAGGGTAAGTGTAACCGCACAGAAACTCCATTTCTGTAACATGACCCTTTCTCCTTTCTGTTCCTCCATTCCCTTCCTTAATCATCAAGCTCCAAGGACATTTGATTTTGCTCAGTATCAAACCGTTTTAAGAACAAAGCCTCAGGTCTGTTGACCACAAAAACAGTTTCCATCAAGCTAAAGATAACATCTTGACTTTAGTTGTGTTTCAGCCCCAGGCCCATAATGATGCCATGGCTGACATCAGGACTTGATACAATCATGAACAACTCCCTACCCTGGCCCATGAGTAGAGCCTATGACCCTAACTCCTTTAGCCACCATGAGTAATGAATTTTTCCCTGTATAATCCATCCCCTGGAAGCCTTCGGGGAGCCAGGTCTTTGAGCACTAGCTCACCTGTGACTCTGGGCTTGGTCCCATTTCCTCAACTAATAAACTTCTACTTTCTTTGCTGCAAACTCCTGTTTATGTTTGGTTGGGCTTTGGTGCACACGGGTGAACAAACCCCTTTAGTTGGTAGCATAAGAAGGTATTCCCGCGTGGGGAAGTGGAATGGAAGATGATGAGACATCCTCATGCCCACACTATTGAGATGGTACTGAGTCCTGCAGCCTCAAAGAGACCCTGGGTGCCGCGTGCTCTGGCAAAGGGATGGGGTTGAAAACACCATCCCTCTGTGCTAGTAAAAAGTATTATAATTTTGGTGGTAGTTTAGGGAATAAATACAAGGAAGGAGAAATTGGATAGCATGAGATTTGTTTTAAGGTTATTCCATTAGTTTAGGTGGGATATGATGAGGACCTGGATTAAATCTACTCTGCAAGTATTATGGGCAATATTTATGAAAATTGCTGTGATGGTTAATTTTATATGTCAACTTGCCTGGGCTGTGGGGTGCCCAGATATTTGGTCAAATATCATTCTGGGTGTGTCTGTGAGGGTGTTTCTGAATGAGATTTGAATTGGTAGACTGATTACCCTCCCTACTATGGTTGGGCCTTATATAATCAGTTGAAGGCCTGAATAAAATAAACAGGCTGAGTAAGAGGGAATTCCCCCTGCCTGAATCACCTGGGACATTGGTCTTTTCGGGCCTTGAGACTGGCATTTACACCTCAGCTCTCAATTGGACATCTTGGTACTTCTTAGCCTCCATAACTGTGTGAGGCAATTTCTTATTAATTATCCATCTATCTCCTATTGGTTCTGTTTCTCTGGAGAACGCTTATTTTAAAAACCAATAATAACAGAAAGAGTGAGCTAGGATCGTCCCTCTTATAGACACAGATCTTTTATTTTTCACCCCAAACCAACTTTTCTTAAGGACTTAAAAAAAAAAAGTTTATTGAGAGACCTAATTTTCATCAGTAGCTTATTGCCCAAGTCTCCCTCCCTCCCACACTAATTTTTGTCATTTGCTCTCATTCCAACCTTTAAAACATTTAGTTTAATGTAAAGAATGGTGACAATATTTAAGAACACTGTATTTATGCTTGAAAGTTGCTAAAAGAGTAGATCTTAAATATCCTCTTTACCAAAACCGCAACTATGTGGGGTCATGGATGCATTACCATCTTATCATGGTGTCTCTCAGATCATCACGATGTATATCTCACATACACAGTGTCAATCAGGTTCCAATAAAGCTGGATAAAACGAAAACAAACCAGAAAACAGTACTCACGTGGCCCTAAAGTGATCAGAATCCAGTTCCTCGAATAATCAGAAAGTAATTTCTTAATTTATTTTCAAAGAACTGCACCATGTGTTACCATAAAAGCCCAAGTCATATTAACACAGATTTTCCTCAGAGGTGCAAATGAACTCCACTCGTCTCCTCACTGCAGGCACAAGGAAGAGAGTACTACATACTCTCTGCAAATAAGAGTGGAAATCAATCAAATATAAAATGAACAAAACTGAAGATCAAAATCAATGAAACCAAGGACCAATTCTTTAGAAAAATCAGTAAAATGCATAAACCTCTAGCTATAATGACCAAAACAAAAAAGAAAGTTCAAATTACCAAAATCACAAGTGAAAAAAACACACTAATACGAGTTAAAGGGCAATTAGAAAATGTTATAAACAACTTTATGCCAAAAAATTTGACAACCAGATGAAATGGATAAATTCCTTGAAAGAAACAAATTAGTAAAACCCCTGCAAGATGAAATAGGAGACTGAATAATCCAGAACCAGTAAAGAAGTTGAAATCATAACTTTAAACCTTCCCATGAAGAAAACGTCAGGCCCAGTTTCTCCACTCAAGAATTCTACTAAACATTTAATAGACTCTTTCAGAAAAGTGAGGCACAGGGAATACTTCCAAGCTCATGTTACAAGGCCAGCATCACTCTGATGCCAAAATCAGACAGACATCACACAAAGCATTTAAGCTCTGAGTTCTTAAACAACCCAGCTCTGCTACTTCCTAACTATGTTCCCTTGGACAAATACCCCCACCTCTCCTGCTTCAGTTTTCGTACCCACAAAACACTGATGATAATGAGATCCAGCAAATTTGGTAGTGCAACAATTGAATGAATTCATCTCTTAAACTGCTGAGCTAGAACAGGGCCTAGCACAGTGGTTCTCAACCTTCCTAATGCCGCGACCCTTTAATACAGTTCCTCATGTTGTGGTGACCCCCAACCATAAAATGATTTTCGTTGCTACTTCATAACTGTACTTTTTCTACTGTTTTGAATCGTAATGTAAATATCTGATATGCAGGATGTATTTAGGCGACCCCTGTGAAAGGGTCATTCGACCCCCAAAGGGGTCGCGACCCACAGGTTGAGAACCACTGGCTAGCATGTACTAAACATTCAATAAATGTCAGCTAGTAGCAATAGCTCATTACTTGTGGCTATTATTTGAAAACTATGATTAACAGCAAATGACTTCATTTAATCAGTATGCCACCAGTATTCAATTCAATCCAATTTGATTCGATTCTATGAATATAAACTACTACTCTATAACCGTGGTCGGCGAACTGCGGCTCGCGAGCCACATGCGGCTCTTTGGCCCTTTGAGTGTGGCTCTTCCTAAGCCTTAGGAGTACCCTAATTAAGTTAATAACAATGTACCTACCTATATAGTTTAAGTTTAAAAAATTTGGCTCTCAAAAAAATTTCAGTCGTTGTACTGTTGATATTTGGCTCTGTTGACTAATGAGTGTGCTGACCACTGCTCTATAAGAAAGGTAGACTGAAACCTATGTCGTTTGTATAGTTCAAGTACCAAGCACAGCGAGGTACATTCCATTTCTGCAAGATCTTTATTCTTATTCGTATTAAGAGCTACAGACTTCTGTGTTCTTTACTGAAAAGGTTATTCTGGAATTTTTGACTGGTGTTATTCTCAACAGGCAGGGTAAGTTAAAAATTGAAAACTATCAGAACTTGGATCTTAGAGCCACCACTGGAAATGAGCTCGTGTGCACAGGTAGGTGGGCGAGCTGCAGAGCGAGGTCAGACGGTGTGGGTGCAAACAACAGTTCTTTAAGTGGGTGTTTGTCTTTTTCATGTGCTGTTTTCTTCCCTGCCATGAGTTCTCAGTTGTGCTACATACACACGGGTGCTCAGTCACAGCCACCGCTGGGGGCATCTAGTCACATATCACCTTTCCTGTTAGCAACAGTTGCACACAACTCTTGGCCTGGTCTTTGTTGCATCCCCCTTAGCCTCTGCCTTCAATATACTGAAGCTACCTGTCTACCTGCCTGTCTCCCCAGCAGATGACCAGCTATAGCCAGCCAGCACCGTGCTTGCCTCTCCAGCGGAGCCCAGCACAGCTTCACAGCAGCGCCTTCTCCTGTTAGTCCTTGGGCACCATCTTCTGCCCTGTGGCCTCTCTGGCAGGCGGCTCACACTGCTCCACCTAAGAACCACCTGCCACCAAGAACTCCAGAGCCCTAGCAGCCCCAGAGCATAGCCCAAGGCCATTCTGCAACAAGAATGTCATTTCTCTGAAGTCTTAGGTTTGATCCTATTTGTTTGATATAATATAATGTCTTCAATTACTTACACGCTAAATTATCTTTCCCCAAAAAACTTCAAGTAAAATGAATGCTCCGTGAACATTTGGGTGTATGGATGTGAGGGCGGGGCACCCCAATGTGAAAAGCACAGCTGTTTTGTCCTCTATGGATCCATTAGGTGGTGTTTCTCACATACACTCTAATCAGACCCTCCTCTGCCTAATAATTTACAAAACTTCCATGTGTTCCTGCATCGAGCTCCCACTCCTGGTCTGGCTCCTTTGTGCTGGCTGCCTCGCTTCCACCTGCCCCTGGGACCTCTGCTCTCTGGTCCTCTCTGACCAACTCATACACCTCCTCTAAGAAAACTTCTGCCCAGCTCAGGAGTGTTTATCATTTTTAAAATCCTCCATTACAACAATTGGTTGCAATTTCTCATTGTTTCCAGCAGTTCTTTGATCTTTTCAGCTACTTTTAAAGCAAGGACTTCCCTGTGTATCTCCCACATGATGCAGAGCCAGCACTGGACAAGTCAGAGTTTCAGCATTCTTCTCAAATTGCATGGCCACACAGTCTATCCCCACACAGGAGTACACTCTCTCATTTACCAAACATGAATTTTTCCAGCGTCATTGAACTTATAATCAACAAATTAAAACCATGTACATTTAAGGTGCACCAGTGATATCTGATATACTCTTAAATTGTGAAATGATTTCCATATCAAGCTAATTAACACATCCCTCACTTCATGTAGTTATAATTATTTAACAACATGAATTGAGTGTTTATTCTATACAAGTCACCATGTGTAAGAATTTTCACATGAATATATTTGAAGATGTTACTGGTCTTCCCTGAACATTTGTCGGGACAAAAAGCTTAGTTCTTTACAAGTAGGTTTATCTTTGTTTTTTGGACAACTGTGCAAGACTTTCTTTATGATTATCTGAAATACGTTTTTTCTGATCTTCTCCTTCGGGAACAATTTAGAACAAGTCTAATATCTCTTCATTATAACTGAACTTTGATGTTCATCTCATTTTACTTTTTATATTACTGTCCCCAGCTGACGTTGAAACCTTCACTTTCTGTCACCCTTCTCTGTGCCTCTTCTACAACTTCCTGGTTCCAGACCCCTCCTGCCCTTGGTTGTCTTCTTCTGAAAACACCAGGGTTTTCCACAGTCCCCTGGAAACTGATGTGAAGTATCACTGGACTCTTTAGACTAGAGAACATTTTAGTCTAAGAGTAGTGTCTCAAATGACACATGGGCATGTCTCAGTTACCTGTGTCACCACCCACCCAGTCTT
>NW_005871049.1:3011549-3014411 GCF_000147115.1 Myotis lucifugus | reverse complement strand
TTAACTGGCCTAGCAGTATCAAGATAATGACTTGCTTTGCTTGTAGGGACTTGAGAAATAAAAGCACATTTATTGGTTCTCAGGAAGGAAATTAGCACAACATCCCAGAAGCTAATGCTTAAAATGTGCTTGTAAAATAAAGATCTGAAGAGGAATGTTAAGACATGGTGGTCCTTTTATTAACAGAGATTAATTTTGTAATTTTATTGTCTTGGACAAGATTCTTGGTTATTCTTTGACTTGGTTTACCTAAAACTTAGTTATCAAAACCAATGGTTCTCTCTCCCCCTGTTGCTTGGTAGTAAATTAAAATCTGAAAAATCCCCAAAACTGAAAAGGAAAAGTGAGAGAAAGCACCTAGTAGTCAAAAAAGGAGAGAAGGAATTATTCACACTCCTGGCAGTACAAAGCACTCATGACTCAATGAGCAGAGAAAATCAATTAGTCAAAAATGAATAATTTTCACCTCAATACACTTTCTCTGCTCAGTGAGCCTTGTTTCACTAATTTCTAATCCCCTGAAATGCTGTTGGATCTATCACACGGTGAGGGCACAGGCGTCACCAAGACACTGTGGCCCCATCCCATCTTGCCTAGTGACCTACACGTACTAAGATGCATTCAAAGAGGGTGAGAGCCTGGCATCTCTCCTTTTAAATGTGGCCTCTGTATTGTTTCCATGTGGCTTTTCTGAAAAGATCCCAAATGTTGTTGAGGACATCTCTCCTCCTGAGCAAGTCTCTTAACCTCCCTGTATTGTTTTCATCCATAAAATGAGAACATGCAATGTTTAAGTGATAAACTTAAATGATGAGATAAAAAAATAAAACACAACTCCTGGAACTGTTCTATGTTAATGACATATTACTGATAATGTTAGTGATGGTCAATGGTAGCTATTATTGACTTTACACTCTCATCCAGGGTCACAACTTCCACTTTGACGTGAATGCTCACCATTCTCCATGACTACTTAGCCCTTGTGCCTCTTCCTCCAAAATACTCAGCCCATAATTGTAACCCTGTTTGGAGTTCGATGTGTCTGCCCAGCATAGTCCCATAATTTTTACCTGACCGTGTCCTGCCTCTCTGTCCCCATTCACACCCTCTCTTGCCCCATCATCTGCAGTCCAGCATGATGAACTACTCAGGGTGATGTCCATTATCTTTTCTCATGCTGTTTCTCAAGCTTGCAATGCCCTTTTCTCAGCACAACCAAATCCTACACCTTCTTCAAGGCCTTCAGTTCCATTTTCCCTTACAACTTAATCCTCTTGAGCTAAAACACATCACACATCTTGTCTAGATCAAGTTGGTACTTAATAATAACATCTTTATTTGTATTTTCATTTGTTTGCTGAGTGAAAATCTAATTTCCCCAACCAAACTGGAGACTTCCTGAGAGTAAAAACCATGTCTATTGCTCCTTGCATGTCTCCAGAGTCCATCACTGACACATACAAACCGGGGACCACTCAGCACTATTGGACTTTAATGGACTCTCCACTTGAATTGGTTCTTTCAGAAACAAACTTAGAACAGGCCACGAAGCTGGCCATGGGAGTGGCAGAAACCATACTTGCAATTCTCTAAAGCCTCTCATAATAACTACTCCATAAGGCTTTATCCCATGTGCCAGACCCCATACAAGGCCAAACACAATTAATGCCCCCTGAAGCCTGCTATTAGCTCCATTTTGCAGATGGGAAAACTGAGAGAGGTTAAGTAATTTTCCTCATGAGATAGAGCTTGAAGGTCATTATTGTCTAACAGTTTTCCCTGTTGAATCACACACTACACTTACTCCATCAGCAATGGAACAGAAACAATCTGATCTTGTTTAATTTCTTATGAGGAATCTTTGGAACTAAAGTCACAAACTGACAGTCCATGGCAAATCTGGCCACCTGGTTTGTTTTATTTGGTTTACATATTCAAAAGCAGACATTTTTAAAGCAGATGATTTTACATAAAAAGTTGGATTCCTCATTAACTTTGAATGCATTCAAGTTTTCAAATTGATCAAATACTTGAGTAGGAAAAAAAAATAAAGGACTAGAGGAAAAGATAAATTGGTACTTGCATGTTCTTGGGACTGTGAAAAGCCTTTCTAGTAAAAATATGAAGTCCAAATGTCATACAAACTTTTTGACATAAAAATGTAAAATGTCTATATAGTGGAAAGAGAAAGAGAAAGGAAGAGGAGAAAGAGTAGAAAATGAGGAACTCAAAAGAAAAATTAGGAAACAATATTTTCAATATGTAAAAGGACAAATGCTAAACTATCCCTAATATACAAGAAATTTATCAAAATCAATAAGAAAATGATTAAATTCACAGGACATCCCCCAAGGGGTCCAGGATTGGAGAGGGTGCAGACCAGGCTGAGGGACCGCCCTCCTAGTCTATATATATATACACTAGAGGCCCCGGTGAATGGATTCATGCACCAGTGGGGTCCCTCGGCCTGGCCTGTGGGGATTGGACCGAAACCGGCTCTTTGACATCCCCAGAGGGGTCCCAGATTGCGAGAGGGTGGTTCTCCGGTGACACACCCCGAATCGGGCTTCCTCCTCTCTGGTTCCGGGCGCGTCACCTGAGAACCTCAGCTGCCAAGTGACCGCAGCTCGGCAGCTCCTGCGTTGAGCATCTGCCCCTTGTGGTCATTGTGCATCATAGCTACCAGTCGGATGGTTGAGCAGTCGAACAGTCACTTAGGCTTTTATATAAATATATATATATTAAAGAAAAGCCAGTGACCAGAACGCTGTAATGACTGGAATGACTGGTCGCTATGATGCCCACTGCGGCCAGCGAACCAGCCTGATCAGGAGTGGGGCTGGCTGGCCAACCTCCCGCAGC
>NW_005871049.1:2937354-3011260 GCF_000147115.1 Myotis lucifugus | reverse complement strand
CACCCAGTTAGGGGTGGAGCTGGCCAGCCACCACCTGTGACCTCTCCCCCTGACAGGCCCCACCCCCAATTGGTACCCCCCACCCCATCTGCTCACGGTCTCTCCCCCTGGCTGGTGCCGTCCCCTATGGGCCCCCCGACTCCGATCAGGGGCAGGGCTGGCCAGCCAACCACCCGCAGCCCCTCCCTCCTGGCTGGCCCCACCCCCAATCGCCCCCCCCACCAATTGGGGATGGGGCCCTCCGGCCAATCTCCCGTACCCCTCCCCCCACCCCCTGCCAGCCCAGCCCTGATTGGGCCCCTATCAGGGCAGGCCAGCCTGTCAACCTCCCACCATCTCTTTCTCCCAACAGGCCTGACCCCAATTTGCCCTGATTGGAGTTGGGCTGGCCAGACCCCACCCGTGCACGAATTCGTGCACTGGGCCTCTAGCCCTATATAATAAAAGCATAGTATGCAAATCGTCCCCTCAACCAGGAGTTCGTCTGGGAGTTCAACCAGGGGGTGGGGCCGGCCAGGGGAAGGGAGGGAGTACCCGGCCAGCAGCTGGCAGCAGCTAGGGACCCTACCAGTACACGATGGGCCTCTAGTTTTTAAATAATTATACATTTATATGTGAGGAAAATCTAGAAGTATATACACAAACCATTAACAGCAGTCTTCTCTGGTGGAATCATTTTATATATTTCTGTATTGTTTGAATTTTTAATTAGGCTGTATTTCTTTTGTAAATACCCTGCTCCCAGAAAGAAAACCAATATAGATATTTTATGCTTCCATTAGTACCTGCTTCCCCCTTATTTCTCTCTAGGGAGTCATTCCAGGACACCACGCTCCTGGGCCAAGTGGAAAAGTGATTCCATTGTTTTCTCTATTTCCCCTCCATCTGAGATCCCCATGCATTATTATATCTACTCTCAAGCACACAGGTGGGAAACCCACTGTCCTCGCCTAGGCTCAAGGAGAGTATGATCTAGTGTGTGTTCCTCAAGAGCCAAGCACAGCCTATGTTGTACAGTGAGCATGTCAAACTCGCGGCCCACAGGCCACATGCAGCCCACAACGAATATTTTTGCAGTCCAGCCAATATAATGGTACGTAAGAAACGTTTTAATAAAAATTTTGTAACTTAATTTTTATAATGTCCTGTTGCACATAATTATTAATAATGAACTACAACGTTCGCTAATGACTGATTACTATAATCGTGTTGCATTCATTTCCCTTATGCGCCTTATGCGCAGGAGCACCATTTCTCTCCACTAATAATAGCAGCGAATATTTTAGCAGCCGAATGCCACGCATTAGTCTTGTACTGAATTGTAGGGTGTGCGCAACAGGAAATATTTTGCTTTTGGAGAACAAGAAAAATAGGTTTATTTGCGTTATGCTTACTAATTTGTGCAGATACTCAGTGTCTGGTAAGTTAATGTTCAAGAAAAAATATTAATTTTTATTAAAATGTTCTATTATTTTATGTTAACAATGACTCATTTATTTCAGCCTTTGTATTCAGCATGTCTCTATTGAAATAAACCTACGTTCCTATGAAAATTGAAGCTTTTGTTTTTTAGTGGCCCACATAAACTTAAACCTTGTTTATTTGGCCCGTGTTAGCTTTTGAATTTGACATGCTTGTTGTATAGCATGGGCAAACTGCTTACTGTTTCTTAGCCTCAGTTTCCTTCACCATAAAACTGTCATCATAATATCTCATTATTCAAGTGGCTGCAGAAAATAAATGAGAATATATATGCCCAGCATGTGGTAAGTACCTGCTGAGTGGTAGTTGTATTACCTTCACTTGTTATCAACCATGCCTTTGAGGGTCAAGATGCTGCCTATGGTATATTCACTGTACATTTTACTTAGTTCAGCTTTATATGTAAACTAGAGGCCCAGTGCACAAAAATTTGTGCACTGGGGGAGGGGGGGAAGAGGGGGTCTCTCAGGCCAGCCTGTGCCCTCTTGCAGTCTGGGACCGCTCGAGAGATAATGACCTGCTGGCTTAGGCCTGCTCCCGGGTGGCAGAGGGCAGGCCCAATCCCTAGGTAAAGCCCCTGGTCGGGCTCAGAGCAGGGCCGATTGGGGAGTTGGGATGCCACCCCCTGTCATGCACAGAGCAGGGCGGATCGGGAGGTTGCGATGCCACCCCTAGTCACGCTCAGGGTAGGGCCGATTGGGGGGCTGGGGCACCGCCCCCTGTCACACTCAAGGCAGGGTCGATAGGGAGGTTGCGGCGCCACCCCGTCACGCACAGAGCAGTGTCGATCAGGGGGTTGGGGCGCTACCCCCTATCACGCACAGAGCAGGGCCCATCAGGGGGGTTGGGGCTTTGTACCTTGTCACACACAGAGCAGGGCCCATCAGGGGGTTGAGGAGCTCCCCCCGTCACGCACAGAGCAGGGCCCATCAGGGGGTTGGGGAGCTCCCCCGTCACGCACAGAGCAGAGCCGATAGGGGAGTTGGGGCACCGCCCCCTGTCACACACAGAGCAGGGCAGATCAGGGGGTTGGGGCGCTGCCACTGTCACACTCAGGGCAGGGCCGATGGGGGGGAGGGGTTTGGGGCGCCGCACCCTGTCACACACAGAGCCGCAGGGTGATCAGGGGGTTGGGGAGCTCCCCCTGTCACGCACAGAGCAGGGCCCATCAGGGGGTTGGGGAGCTCCTCCCTGTCACGCACAGAGCCACAGGGCGATCAGGGGGTTGGGGAGCTCCCCTCGTCACGCACAGAGCAGGGCGGATAGGGAGGTTGTGGCCCCACCCCCTGTCACACACAGAGCCGCAGGGCGATCAGGGGGTTTGGTCGCTGCCCCCTGTCACGCTGATCCCGGTGCTGGGAGGCATATTACCCTTTTACTATATAGGATAGAAGCCTGGTGCACGGGTGGGGGCCGGCTGATTTGCCCTGAAGGGTGTCCTGGATCAGGGTGGGGGTCCCGCTTGGGTGCCTGGCCAGCCTGGGTGAGGGGCTGAGGGCCGTTTTCAGGCTGGCGGGTGACTGAAGCTCCCAACCTGTCCTTTTTTCCTTTTTTTTTTTTTTTATTCTGGGCCAGCTTTAGCTCTGAGGCTCGGCTCCAGCTATGAGACCTCCGCTGCTGAAAGCAGGTTTCTGGCCTTTGTTTACCTTCTGTATTTGAAACAATGTTGCAGTCCTGCTGGCTGAAGCCAGGGGTTTTGTTTAGCTTCTATATTTGTTACAATGTTGCTTAGAGTGCAGCTGAGAGCCCAGCAGGGCAGGCGGGGAAGCTTGGCTTCCTCCGTCACTGAAGCAAGCAAGCCTCCCTGTTCGCGTCAGCTGCCTGGTTGCTGGCCGCCATCTTGGTTGGCAGTTAATTTGCATATCTCACTGATTAGCCAATGGGAAGGGTAGCGGCCGTACGGCTAATTACCATGTTTCTCTTTTATTAGATAGGATAATAAATATTTCTTGATAGGTGTAGCCACATAGGTCCAAATGATTCTGTTCATGTCAGTTTGAATGAACAGTAAGTCTCTTTACGTTTTTCAGTTTGGAGACTGCTTATATAGGCGGACCCTAGGAAACATTGCTGACCTTGTTCATTCCATCTAAGATTTACACATGAATGCTAGAACTGCCCAGGACTGACTGACTAGCAGTGCTCTGGGAATGAAGGGGTGGAATATACAAAGGCAAAGGTGTATGTCTTTCACAGACAGAGTAGGGTAGGAGGGGAGAGAGGAAGAAACTGTGTTTGCATAAACCCCAAACCAATCTTCCTTTCAGTTTACTCATGATTTCACTAAAGATAAAAAGTAGACCTGTCTACTAAAAAAAAAAAAAAAAATTAAAGACAATCTTTTCAGGTTTGAAATCTTAGAAAGTTTTTATAGTTTGATAATTCTTGTCAAAAGAACCTCAAAGAAGGATGCAAGCGATCCTAACTTAACAAGCCTCTGAAGGATTTTATTTTAAAAACCTCTGCATGATTGTGTGTGTAATACACCTTCCTGTGTGACAAAAAAAGGCCTGTTATCAGAGATCTTCATGAGAATGGGCAGGGGATTCCTGACACGATCAAACCATAAGACCATGCTTCCTTTGCTCTGTGATTAAAGAAGGAATTTCATTTCCTCCACAGCAAATGTCCTTGCCTTTGTTGACTGCTTCTAATCTGATGCCATTAAAAATTGAGCTTTTTAAAAAGTATAATTTCTGAATGTGGAAAAACAAACTGCGTGCTCATTCTCATTTTCAGTGATGGAATGAATGACTGCAGCTTCTGCGGGGCACACACCTCCCTACTTTCAGTTTTTCCCTTATTGAGATATGGAAAGTCGTAAAGACAGTCATTTGAATAAAGGTAGGAAGACCAAATCTTGGGCAAATGTCTCCATTGTTTTTGCTTGTATTATCAAGTTAATGCGAATAAAAACCTCCAGATTTTTAAGGTAAAATTAAAAATTTTACCAGGATTTCAGCTTTTTTCCTCCCATTATGCCAACTCTCTATTCAAACTTCATCTCCCCTTTTCAGAAGGGGAAATGCCTACCAATATTTGATACAATGCTTTGTAACCTGTTGGTTTTCCATTTTTTTCAAGGGTTTAACTCTTTTAAAAGTCCACATCATTAAGATTTTGCCAGAACTGAGAGCTATAAACTCACTGTGAATAATCCAGGGCAAAACTTCACTTTCAATTGGAAGGAAATTATTGTTTCTTTTCTTCTTTTTTTTTTTAATCCTCACCCAAGGATACTTTTCCATTGATTTTTAGAGAGAGTGGAAGGGAGAGGGAGAGACAGAGAGAGAAACATCAATGTGAGAGAGACACATTGATTGGTTGCCTCCTGAACGTGTCCTGACCAGGGCCGGGGGACCAGAATCAAATCCGCAACCCTTCAGACCGAAGGTGGATTCTCTATCCACTGAGCCAAACCGGCTAGGGCTGACTGTGTCTTTTGTACGTGCATCTCGGTTATTACAAACACCAGCAGCACAAGAAACAATGTTCCTTAATTCATAATACGCAGTGGGGACACCTAGTTCAATCCTCACTTTTCACAGGTAACTCAGCGAGTGTGAAATAGACATGTGGGGCTGGGGTGAAAGCTTTGGCTTCAGCTTCTGGCTCCCGCTGACCCTGCTCCACTGACAAGGAGGCGGCTCAGAGTGGGTGCTGAGGGCAGAAGAAAGGTGGGTATTTCCCAAAGACCAGGCTGGAAAAAGAGTGTCTCTGCTAGCCCAGAACAGATCCAGTCAGGAGGCCTGGCCGATCCAGAGAGTTGAGGTCTGGAGAGAGTCTCAAATCCAAGAACCAGGAAGCAGAGGGCAAGAACCGGCGAGCGGCACCAGCCAAGGAGGGGATGTCTGGACTAATTCCAGAGATCTGTGTGAACAGGTCCAGATTATTAAAGAGACCAGGGTAGGGCACACAATCACAGTAACTTCTACTTTTAAAATGTAGAATTATTGAACATTTTAGGAATTAAATATAAAAATATAAATCTGAAACCTCATTTGAACCCTGAATTACAGTGGACAATAATCTTAAAACTAACAAAAGGTTAGTGAGCCCTTTCCTCCTATTCACATAACCCATGTGACTGGCTTTACCAATGTAGAGGCACAAAAGCAGTCACAGAGCTCTGATTTTAGCAGTTCATTGTTTATCTCAACAAGTCCAGTATCTCAATCTTGAACCCCTCCTGCTTCCTCAGTCCTCCACCCAAGGCAGCCAGGTGCCTATTCCGTCCATCACGGTCAGTCTTGAGTCTTAGCACCATGTGAGGAGTGTCTGTTTGGCTGCTGCCATGGGTCCCACACAGGTCAGAGAGGCATGATCTCCTGGGGAACTGATAGCCTTGCTGTCTAGACCAGGGGTGGCCAACTTTTTGACTCGAGGGCCACAATGGGTTCTTAAAACTGGACCGGAGGGCCAGAACAAAAGCATGGATGGAGTGTTTGTGTGAACTAATATAAATTCAAAGTAAACATCATTACATAAAAGGGTACGGTCTTTTTTTTTTTTAGTTTTATTCATTTCAAACGGGCCAGATCCGGCCCGCGGGCCGTAGTTTGCCCACAGCTGGTCTAGACCATGCCAAGGCTGAGGTGCTGACTCCTGGGCTTCAAGGAGAAAGCCAGAGAGGCCACAAGTTCCAGTATTTATTTCAAAGGCTGAGCTTGAGGCCAGAGTGCTCCCTGGGGAGGCCCTCCAGCCTCAGACTCATGGTATAGATCTGCCCCCTGGCCTATGAGCCCATTAGGCCAGGCTCCTCTCCCCTCACAGTGTGCCCATCCCTCCAAGTACAGGAACATCTCAGCCAGAACCATCCCAATCTATCAGAAAGGTTCTAATGAACTGAACTTGGAGAGGCTTTCCACCCCCTCTTCTCCTAGGAGATAGCCTGGCACCTATGCAAATCAACTCCCTCCTCTCCAGCAACCAGACATGCACATATGGGGGCCTGAGAGAGACTTACTGTCAGGCCATGTCAGGGTTCTGTTCCACCATTCCCCGGGGGCAGTGGGTGTCCGTGTCCTCTTGTCTGCATAACTGTTTGGGACCATTCACATTACTGTCTTAAAAAGAGGACCAGCTGTGCCCATTTGTACCAGGGAAGGGCTAGCAGCTCCAGTGCTGGCTGAGGTTGACTCTGCTGTCCCTCTAATCACTTGGTTATATCTGGAATCCCAACTGGAAACCCATAGAAAGCAGGTGGTATGGTACCTTATGCCACATTCACCCTGGAATTCAGGTCTCTCTGAGCATGTCTGGAAGGCAGCAGGGTGGCACACACGGGCTTATTTGCCTGAAGGACTGAGAGCCTTCTGGGGAAGAAAGAGCTTGTCCAGATATACACAGGAATCTACATCCTCCAGGCTGGCCAAGAGGAAGTGTGAAACAAACTAAAAGAGCTGTTTCACTAAACTCTGTAGACCTGAAGAAACCAAAACAGTACTTTTCTTCCCAGAGGAAAATCAGGAGAGGAGAGGATTTTTCCAGAGTTTCGGTAGAAGCCAATAGGGCCCTGACAGTATGGACATCTTCAAGGTGAGCGGGAAGAGGGCAGGAATGGAAAGTACCATGTGGGCGTGAGCGTGAGTGAGCAAACACCAGTGACCTCCCACCGGGCCTTTCAGAATTAGCTGGGAGGAATTTCTGCCGAGCAGGTAGAAACGCAGCAAGAATACTGCTTTGTGACTGTGACTCTGACTGCTGTGCCTGGCCTAGACTAGGGACACACAGATTGAAATACAGTTGAACTTAAATGTTAGCTCCAGGGAAGCCTGCCAGCTCTTCTGCATTCCATCTATTTCCTAGAGGTTAAAAGGTTTCATAACCTTTTTTACAGGAATCCTTATAAACGGCAGCAGCAGTTTGGGGGCTGCAGGGAGAAGAAATCAGTCTGGAAAATGGGCCTATATCATGGAGTAAGAATCAACCCTTAGGAACTGAATGATGAGGTTCCTTTGTCTTGCCTGCAGTAGCATGTACCCAAGCCTGAGGCTCAAGGTCCTAACAGGTGCTCTCTGCCCTGAAATTCCTTACCACCTGGAAGTCTCAACATCTGCTGCAAATTTCTCTTGAAAAAAACCTAATAGCAAATCCTGAGCTTATGTTTTCATTGCTTATAATTTAAACCTTTTTGTGAAGATTAGACTAATAATTACATTTTCATTTGAAGAGCTGTTTGCTTTGATTTTTTTTTTGCCTTTTTATGAAATAATCTTTTAGAAGATTCTCTCCTTTTTTCTTTATCCTATTTCTCTGTATAAGAGGAAGAAGAAACAGAAGAGTATCAGATATGAGGACAATCCACGGCTGGAAAGGGAAGGCTGAAACTGTTTTTCTCCCCAAAAGAAAGTAGTATTTAATGTTATTATAAAGGTAATACTGCTTAAGTCAAAATTTCAAAAAAATACAGAAAGATATAAAGAAAAAGAAAAATGATTCCCAATTTACATTATTCAATAATGATCACTATTAATATTCTAGTAAACAATTACATGGGTCTCTCCATGTACATACATGCATACAAGACAGACAGACTGACTGACAGGGAGTGAGAGAGAGCACGAGAGAGCCTTTCTAGGTTTTGCAAGAAAAGCCTGCTATTGCCCCTTGAACCAGAGCCTAAATGTTATCACCTAGGGAAGTCAGATAGATAAGCAAACCCCATGTTTCAAAACCTGTAAGGCAGCAGCAGCTCCACAGATCAAATTAACCGCACAGGACAGCCCTAAAAACTGCTCAGGAAAATGGCTAGAACCACATTGTTATCTGTTTCCAGAACAATTCAGAACACTGGTGAGGAAACTCATGCACTATAAAGCATTGTCTTTGACGTACATTGTCATCTGATGGGGCCACAGCTCCTGAGTGGCTCAAAATACCACAGATGTGGGTGGGGAGCCTTCCCACCCAGGAGAGTCCTCTAACTCACTTTCCTGCATGATACTGCAGAAAGTCCAGGCTGAGTTAGCTTACCCTTGTGTTTGGAGAGGCCCCAGAAGACTCTAACAAAACTTTTGGAACCCACTGGTTGCTGGTCTACACCCAGAATAAACTAACTTAGATTCCATCAAAGAAGGAATTTTAAAACAACAACAACAACAAAACAACATAGGGTGAAAGAAAACAAAACTTTCACTAACGGGGAAGAGAATCAGTGCTGGTGTGATCCCCATGACGCTTTCAGAGGAGGAGCCGTGCTTCCTCCTCGTGGCCGAGTAGACGAGCTGGACTCTGCAGTCACATAGTTCAGAGTCAAAAGCCCCTCACTCAGGCTGTGTCCCAAATGAATCCTGTGCAACCTTTGGGACATAATTACATTACAGAAGTATTTGTTGTTTATCTGAAATGCAATGTTAACTGGGGATTCTGACTTTTATTTGTTAAATCTGGCATCCCTGTACTCACTCCATGTGGACCACGCACAGGTGTGTTACTTCTCAGAACACCCGGCTGTAGCTATTCTAACTCTTACTCAGGGGTCCTCAAACTTTTTAAACAGGGGGCCAGTTCACTGTCCCTCAGACCGTTGGAGGGCCAGACTATAGTTTAAAAAAAAACTATGAACAAATTCCTATGCACACTGCACATATCTTATTTTGAAGTAAAAAAACAAAACGGGAACAAATATAATATTTGTATTTGCATGTGGCCCGCGGGCCGTAGTTTGAGGACCCCTGCTCTTACTAGTAGTTCCTTAAAAGCACCTAGTGTTTGTTCAGGGCTCTGGCCTAGGCCAGACAAACACAGCTGGTCCTCCTGAAGATGACACAAACCTGTTAAATATACAACTAGTTATTGAATAGACCAGTGATGGCGAACCTATGACACGCGTGTCAGAGGTGACACGTGAACTCATTTTTGTGGTTGATTTTTCTTTGCTAAATGACATTTAAATATATAAAATAAATATCAAAAAATAAGTCTTTGTTTTACTATGGTTGCAAATATCGAAAAATTTCTATATGTGACACGGCACCAGAGTTAAGTTAGGGTTTTTCAAAATGCTGACACGCCGAGCTCAAAAGGTTCGCTATCACTGGAATAGACTGTGGTCAGCACAACAAAGTATCAGATGTCATGAGATGCAGACCTACTTGTGCCCTGTAACTGGTCAGAGAAGTTTTCTTTGCAAGAAATGACACTTGAACTTGGATGCATGTGCCAAAGATGTGTACTTGGGGTACATGAAACTCAAAATGTCCAAAACTGAACTCAGTACCTCTCATCTTTTCCCCAAAAACTGTCTTTGTGTTAAGTCCTTAAACTTTGGTTAAAAGGAACTCTCCTGGGCTGCCCATGTCAGAAACCTGGGAGTCATTCTGAGCACACTCCCAGCATCAATTCAATGATCCAGCTTTGCCAGTTTTATCTTCTCCCGCTGCCCTCACCCTCTTTAATAGCTTCCTAACCAGTGGATATGTGCTAATTCTGTTCTCTTTAAACCTATATTTTACGCTTGAACTAGGAAAAGTTATACTTCTCTGTTTAAAACATTTCAGTGACTTGCCAAATAGGGTCTTCATAATTGGTTCTGATGCACTTACCACGTCTTGCCTCCACATTTATATTCTAGTACATGTACTTCTTGCAGTTTCCTGCCCCAGGACATAATGTTCCACACATCTCTGCTGTTATCCCATCTACCACCTCTCTCTGGTATTCTCTGCCCTCCTTACTCAACTCTTACTGTTCTCCAAGGCTTCTCTACTGTCATCTCTCCCAGGAAGTCTTCCCATGGCTGAGGTAAGTGCTATACGTGGACAGACCATGCCAGACACCTGGCAGCTGCACTGGCCCTGCTGGGGAAGCCTCAAAGTGTCTGATACCTATTCTGAGAGAGGCTTGTTGATCTGCGTCATCACAATGTTAACACAGGATGCACCACCATGGTTAAAGTTGATGGCACCATCAGATGAGACAGTCATCACTGCACCAGGCCTCACCCAGCATTCATGTGTGCTCCACCTAACCTGGTACTGTGTCTAACAGATAAGGATGGGCCAACCTGCTCTGAGCCACACTCCTGGGGAGTCTGAATTCAGAACACTCAGCACTACAACCAGCAGACAATGGTTTGGACAGAAACCAAGAGATGGCAAGTGGGGGCAGGAAACAGACACCATAGTAGAGTGGAAGCCATGAGTAAACAAGCAGCCAGGAAATTAAGGTCAGTTCATTGTTAGCAACAGGAGCCACCACAGCACAGTGAGCCACAGCGTCCTGCAGGTGGAGCTTACTCTACTACAAGCAGCGACAACCGCTCCTGAGAGAAGTGCCAGCTACTTCAGCGAGCAGCGTACCCGAGTGAGCTGTCCACGCCTGTCCTGGTGTTGACTTTCTACTTGTATTATCACTTCTCTGTATGAGTGTCCAGTTTCAATCAAAAATGAAAATGTGTATCATTTTCCCTCAAATTCCAATTGTGAAAAACCATTAGCCAGTTCCCTAGACTCAGAAATATAGAGTAATTTTCTACCTCTCTTGGCCTTAGAATAGAACCACTGGGGTCTATAAGGCAAGGGGGTTGTTCCACAGCAGGATTTTAGAAGTAGGCTCAGGAGGGAAGTTCATGTAGGGGAGAGTGATGCTCCGTTTAACAGAGAAGAGAATGGAACTGAAGGCAACAGTAGACAATTACCTCTTAGTATTGCCTTGGTTCCAAGTAGCTCTGGGATTCCAAGGAGGCTTAACTATTTTTGAGTCACCAACAGGGCTTCAATCTTTTCTCAGTTGACAGAACTGGCTGGAGAATGGTGGAGAGGTGAAAAGTAGGTCTCCAGTCTTGCCCTTTTCTGCATCTGGCTCCTAGATGCTATGGGAACAGAGCAGGACTTAATGAAGGTCAAAGTGAAGTCCCTTGCTATAGTCTTTTTTCCTTCTACTGCAGCCTCTTCTCACCCACTGTCCAGTAAGCTATAGAGATGACAAGAGAGAAGATAAGGAAGTTGAAGCAAAGTAGGGAACAACTCTTGAAGCTCAGGCAAAGTTCTTTCCATCGTCTGCAGAGCTTGCCAACCCTAAAGTAACAAAAGCCACTTTTAAGAGCAGAGGAGGAAAGGGAGATTCAATGAATCTCTTACTCCTCTCGCAGACACTGTGAAGAAGTTACAAGAATAAGAATATGTAGTCTATTTATCATGGGTCATGAGAAACCAGGTCAACCGCAGCTTCCTGCAGTCTCAATTGCAATTCAATTCTCCAAACCAATGGATGCCTCTGGACAGGAACCCAGGAAGTTGGGCTGAAAACCACAAGGTAACAGGGAGCCATGGGTAGTACATGGTCTCCCAAGTTCAGGAGAGCTGCCACAAGTAGGTACTCCTACAGGGTGGGCGGGTAGCTGGATTGGGCACATGTACATCCTTATGCCCATCACCACCTATAAATTCATTTCTAGCTTCTGGAAAAAAACAAATTACTCTTCATTGAACTGCATATGCTTACATACTTTACACAGTTTGCAGTATGCGGTTGACATTGTGTTTGTTTTACCCAGACCCCTTCTTCCTAGTCACCTACTATCCTTCTCCCTTCTTCCTGCTTAAAATATAAACTCAATGTCTGGAATTACAGCAGCTATTTTGTCACCATGAGGTGACAGATATACTATATAAATTAGGCTGAGAATCACAGACATTAACCTTGACATTATCAAGCCACTAAGCCAATACAAGCAAGTACATATAGCCAGTTTCCTTATATGACTCAAATAAAATCTTATTTGTGTAAGCACTATATGTGAGTTATGTTAATTTCAACCTTAAAGGATACAGGAAATCCAGCTAGCTTTCTTGAATTATTAAAGTGTTGTTGTGGACAACGACTTAAGCCAAAACTGAAATAACAAATGCATATCTTGGTCAAACAATATTTTTGCCAATATCTACTCATATATGCAATATAATTTTCACTCTAAGATTTTAGGTATGGGGAGCACAGGGAAAAACTTAGCTGGTATTGGGAGAAGAGGTATTCATTTGTATATGAATGCACAATGGAATAGGCTTGGCTATAGAGGAGAATGGAGCTCCAACATCCATTCTATCTCAGAAGATCAGTGTGAGCCAATAATGATAAGACTACCTCCCTTGGAACTGGTTAATAAGGGGATGGGCAGACCTAAGCCAGTTTGGGTCAAGGACTTAAGTTTCTTGAAAAAGGAACTAGTTTCACTCTCTCCTGCTGGATATGAACAGGGAAGTACTTTTTTTTTCTTCTAATTACTGCTGGTAGCCATATTATGATCCTGAGAGTAACAAGTCTTAGCAGGAAGCTGACTCTGTGGCAGCAGAGAGTATGTCCTTAATGGCATCTCTAAGCTGCTGAATCAGTTGGCTCTGGAATCTATCCTACTGTTAAATTTCCTAGTATCCTATATAATACAAGCCTAATATGCTAAGTGTCCAGTCATCCAGTCGACCATTCAACCAATCAAAGTGTAATATGCTAATGATATGCCAAGGCTGCTCAACCACTCGCTATGATGTGCACTGACTACCAGGGGGCAGACGCTCCAACCAGTAGGTTAGCTTGCTGCTGGGTCCAGCCAATCAGGACTGAGCGAGATGGGCTGGACACACCCTGAAGCCCTCCCGCAGTCCCTCCCCAGCTGGCCAACCTCTCATGTCCCTCCCTGGCCCCAATCATGCACCGGTGGGGTCCCTCGGCCTGGCCTGCGCCCTCTTGCAATCTGGGACCCCTCGGGGGATGTTGGAGAGCTGGTTTCGGCCTAATTCCACAGGCCAGGCTGAGAGACCCCCTGGTGCATGAATTTGTGCACTGGGCCTCTAGTATGAAATAAATGCCCTTGGTGTCCAGGTCAATTTGAAGCAGAGCTTCTATTACTTATGGCTGGGGTATCCTATTTGACAGAGAATTTGGTATCTGAAACTGAAATGCTACAAATTTCAGACAGACCCTAAAACACAATATGAAATTTGTTAAGCAGAGAAAGTGAAACCAATGTCAACAAACACCCTGCTATTATTGCTGGTTGATAAGTTCTAGAAACTTGTTGGGGAAACAGTTGATAAAACTGTTTTACCTTGGGGAACAGACATATGCCTACTAAAGGCATAACATTTGGAGAAATAATAGGAAAAATTAGGAATGTTGGAATGAACCACCTGCTTCTTGTTTACTAAAACCCTATAAGAAAGTGATAAGCTAGGACTAAAGGTGGCCCATCCAACAGCATAAAAGAAAGAAAATAGAGATCTTTCCCAGAAAGGCCCTTTCTGTCTATGGCCTATAGTATAAATTTGTTGCGCGTTCAATAATTTTGAGCCTGGTAGGTTGAAGACAAACAGATAAACCAAAATAATACCACAGATTTATACCCCAGAAAGGAGAAAGAGGAGTGGAGTGTGCACATCCATAGCAAAGGTTTGAGAGGCTCCCAGAAACTCTAGTCAGAATGAAAGATGAAGATTTTTCCTTGTCAGAGCCAGTATGTAAAGACTAGGAGAGGTGTGATTAGTTCTTTAAATATGCAGACACCAATGTAAAGCTACAAGGAGCACAACGATTCAGAAAAATATGACAAAACTGAAGAAAAAAAATAAATCTCAAGTAACCAACCCTAAATAAATGGAGATCCATGTAGTTTCTGAATAAGAATTCAATTAAAGTAGTTCAATGAACTACAAAAGAACACAGGTGCCTCAATGAAATCAGAAAATAATACATGAACAAAATGAGAATACCAATAGATATGAACCATAAAAAAGAAATCAGACAAAAATTCAAGAGTTCAAGAATTTAATAACTGAACTGAAAAATTCAACAGAGAGCTTCAGCAGAAGAAAGAATCAGAAAACTTAAGAGGAGTCATTTTGGAATTATTCAGTCAGAGGAAAAAAATGAAAAAAAAATAATGAAAAAGAGTGAAGAAAATCTAAGGGACATATGGGATATCATCAAATGAATCAATATGTGCATTACAGAGTATAAGAAAAAGATGGGAAAAAGGGACAGAACGCTTATTTAAAGAAATAATGAAAGAATTATCTCAACACAATAAAGGCCATATATACTAATCAGCAAAAAGCTGAAATCTTTTCCTCTAAGATTACTTACAAGACAAGGATGTTCACTCTTGCTACTTCTATTCAACATAATACTAAAAGTCCTAGCCTGAGAGATTAGGCAAGGAAAAGAAATAAAAGCCATTCAAATAATAAAAGAAAAAGTACAATTATCTCTCTTTGCAGATGACATGACCTATAGAAAACCCTAAAGACTCCACACATAACTGTTAGAACTATTAAATAAATAAGTAAAGCTGGAGAATACAAAATCAACATACACAAATCAGTTGCATTTCTATATACTATGAGTGAGCTATCTGAAAAAAAAATTGAAACAATCCCATTCAAAGTAGTATCAAAACAAATAAAATATTTAGGAATAAACAACCAAAGAGATGAAAGACTCATATACTGAAAAACTACAAACCATTGGTAAAAGAAATTAAAGAAGACACAAATAAATGTAAAGACATCCAATGTTCATGAATTGGAAGACTTGATATTAATTAATATCCATACCACCCAAAGCAATTTTGCAGATTCAATGTTATCCCCATCAAAATTTTTTTTAAAAAATAGAAAAAAAAACACCTAAAATTCATTTGGGACTTTTATGGTCAAAGCAAATAAAGAAGAATAAAGCTGGAGTCATCACACTGCCTGGTTTCAAAATATATTACAAAGCTACAGTAATTAAAACTATATGATATTGGTATTAAAACAGACATATGGCCAAGTGGAACAGAACAGAGACCCCAGAAATAAACTCATGCATATACAGTCAACTACTTTTCAACAAAGGTACAAGAATATACAATGGGGATAGGATAATCTCTTCAACAAAGTCTGTAGGGAAAAACTGGAGCTCCACATGAAAAATAATGAAACTGGACCATCATCTCACACCAGACACAAAAATCAACTCATATGGATTAAATACATAGAATATAAGACCTGAAACTGTAAAACTCCTAGAAGAAAAGCTTCTTGACACTGATTTCTCGGATGTGACACCAATCACACAGACAACGAAAGCAAAAATCTACAAGGGAGACTGTATCAAAACTAAAAAGATTTTGCATAGCCCTGGCCGATGTGGCTCAGTTGATTTGACATCATCCCAAGCATCAAAAGGTTGCTAATTCAATTCCAGGTCAGGGCACATACCCAGGTTTCTGGCTCAATCCCCAGTAGGGGTCTTGTGGAAGACAGCCGATTGGTGTTCTGCTCTTACATCAATGTTTCTCTCTGTGTGTCCTTCTTCCTTCCTCTCTCTCTAAAAATCAATAAAAATTCTAAAAAAATTTAAAAATATATCTTAAAAGATAGGAGTCTCAGAGGGAATGGGGGAGGGAGGCAGGAAGAGAGTAACCAAGAACTTATATGCATATATGCATAACCCATGGACACAGACAATAGTGCGGTGAAGGCCTGGATTGGAGGAAAAGGGGAGCAGGGTGGAGGAGATCAATTAGGAGAAAAAGAGGGACATCTGTAATACTTTCAATAATAAAATAAATTTTTCTAAAAAGATAATGGCTGTTTCTGTGACTGCTCTTTCATAGAATCTCCAACTCTATCTTTTGTGCCAAGGGTTTGTGGTTTCATCTCTGTTTTTTCCATCTTAGATCTCACACTGACTTAAAATTGGGGAAAGAACTGCTTTTTCTCAGAGAGTTAATCTCTCTGAGGTTAAACACTGGAGTGGAGAAAATGGGTTTACTCCCAAGCTCACTAATACCAATCCCCTACCCCAGCCCTCCAACTTTTAACGCATGGAGGTTAAATACGAAATTCTTAGAGAGAAAGGTAGTTTCATTTGGGGACTTTGCTTATTTCAGTGCAGCCAGAAACCAAAAGTATACTGCCTATCTTTCAACCACAACTGTGAAGCTAGAAAGAAATATTAACAGCTTTGAGATATAATTTACATATCATAAATGTACAAGTTAGTGGTTTTTACCATATTCACAAAGTTGTACAACCATCATCACCATCAAACTTTAGAACATTTTCGTCACTCAGTAAGCAATCCATGCCTATTAGCAGTCACTCTGCATTCTCCCTAATCCCAGCCCCTGGAAACCATGCTTTCTGACATGATGGATTTGTTTTTTCTGAACATTTCACAAATGGGAGTCAAACAATATTTGACCAGGTTCCTGAAATTAGCATAATATTTTCAAGGTTCACCTGTGTTGTAGAATGCATCAGTACTTCAGTACTTTTATCACCAAATAATATTCCACTGTATGGACATACCACATTTATTTATCCACCCATCAGTTGATGGGATTTGTGTTGCTTCCACTTTTTGCCTATTTTGATGAATGCTGCTGTAAACATTTGTGTACATGCTTTTGTGTAGCTATGTTTTCATTTCTATTGGGTATATACTTAGGAATGGAATTGCTGGGTCTATATAGTATTCAATTTTTAATGTTTTGAAAAACTGCTAAACTGTTTTCCAAAGCAGCTGTACCATTATTTTACATTTCCATCAATGATGCATCATGGGTCCAATTTCTTGATAACCTTGCCAATACTTGTTATTGTCTTTTTTATTTTAGTTATCCTAATGGGTCTGAGGAGGCATCTCATTGTGGTTTGGGTTTGATTTTCCCTAATGATTAATGATAACGAGCATCTTTTTATGTGCTTTCTGGTCATGTGTACATCTTTTTGGAGAAATGTCTATT
Source organism: Myotis lucifugus (assembly GCF_000147115.1). Lineage (NCBI taxonomy): Eukaryota > Metazoa > Chordata > Mammalia > Chiroptera > Vespertilionidae > Myotis > Myotis lucifugus. The sequence goes on along the minus strand of NW_005871049.1, from coordinate 2,994,048 downwards.
CAAATCATTTGGCCTTTTTTTTTCATTTGGCCATTTTTAAATTGGGTTGTCATTTTGTTGTTGAGTTGCATTATACATTCTGGATACAAATAACTTACAAGGTATATACTTTGTAAATATTTCCTGCCATTCTGTGGGTTATCTTTCACTTTCATTAGGTGTCCTTTGAAGCATGTAAGTTCTAAATTTTTATGAAGTCTAATTTTTTTCTTTTTGTTAATTTTGCTTTTAGTGACATATTTAAGAAACCATTGTCTAATTCAAAGTTAAAAAATATGTACTCCTATGTTTTATTCTAAGTCTTGTAATTTAAACTCTAGAATTTAGGTCTATGATTCATTTTGAGTTTGTTTGTATGGTGTGAAGTAGGAGGGTGTCTAATTTCATTCTTTTGCATGTAGATAGTCAATTTTTTCAGCACCACCTGCTGAAAGACTATTCTTCCTCGATTGAAGTGTCTTGGCACCCTTGTCAAAAATCAATTGACCATAAATGTAAGGGTTTATATCTGGACTCTCAACTCTATTCCATTGATCTATATGTTTACAGTTATGCCAGCAGACGTTAGAAAATTTTACCCTTAGCAATTAACTGCCTACTCATTTCCTTGCATTCACTGTCTTATATGAAAGCATCCCTCTATATGCCTGTTCTACAGATCAAATAGGTCAAGTTTGGCAGTGAAAAATAGCAGAATATGACACGTCAAAATATGTCTCTTTGGTACAAGGATTATATCTTGAGTTGACTATTTTGAGAAACTTCAGATAGGAGAAGCTCTGAAAACAGAATATAAGTTAACCCTTTAATAAGGGAAACTTACATTTATAAAGGAAATTTATATTAAAGAGGGGGCCTGTATCAGGAAGAGAGCTATTGGAGACAACTTTGTCACCTGAAAATCTTATCTGCAGGGTAGTTTACCAAGCATTTCTTCTTTCACTTTCCCATGAACTGCCTTTCCCCCTTTGAAGGGACAGACCCCTATCCCTTTCCTTAGCTGAGGACGGTGTATAAGTCTCAATGGTCTGGCTGACTTTAAGTCTCAATCTTTATGGAGTTCTGTAGGTAGGTAGGTATGTTATTAAAAGTGTTCATTTTTTTACCTATTAATCTCTCTTTTATTATAGCTTTGGGGGGGAGGGGTTGATCTCAGCCAAGCACCTAAAAAGGTAGAGTGAAAATGATTGTTCCTTTCCTACAATGGACAGGATCCCCTTAGATGGGACTGACCTGTTATGGAATAATATTTGTTACACCTTACATCTAGAATGATACAGAATGATTAAAAATTATTTGGTCAGCCCTGGCCAGCTTGGCTCAGTGGATAGAGTGTCAGCCTGAGGGCTGAAGGGTCCCAGGTTTGATTCCGGCCGAGGGCACATGCCTGGGTTGCGGGCTCGATCCTCAGTAGGGGGTGTGCAGGAGGCAACCGATCAATGATTCTCTCTCATCATTGATGTTTCTATCTATCTTTCCTTCTCCCTTCCTCTCTGAAATCAATAAAGAAATATATTTTTAAAAAGTTATTTTAAAAATTATTTGGTCAATTAATTAGGGGTTTTTTTCCCCCTGAGTTTAATCTGGGCAATGCTGGCATGGTAAAGTTTCCACCTGTCTTCTTTTCAACCTTAAATTAGGCACATTGGTAAACATGGATAATATCAGGAAATTATGCAAAGCAAATGTTATCATTTTTAAAAAATATTTTAAATAGAAAGGGGAAAAGTGTAGCATATCAGAAACAGGTCAAGAAGGCATTCATTCAAAGTTGAGAGTTTAGTGTTGTGAGCTTTCATTTAAGCTACATATCTGATTTGTCATTCATAAAATCCAGTGAAGTCCATCCATCAGTTTAGAAATGAAAAAAAGAAAGAAAGAAAAAGAAAAAACAGGCTTAGGGAAGATAAGTAATTTGTTAAAAGTCCCATAGCCAGTGAGTGATAAATAGGGCTCGCACCCAGGTCTGACTAATTCCCAATTCCAAAAGTGGACCTGAGGCTATTAAAATAACCACCAATCAGTATACTTTTCACCATGTGCTCTTTTTTCTCCCTTGTGCCCCCTCCCCTGTTTAATAATGTGGGAACCATGTTGGCAGTAGAGAAAAAAGGCTCATACCAATGATAGGGAGTGTAAGGTTATTATTAACTTTCTGAATAAGCATCAAAAACCTTAAAATGTTCCTATTCTCTGGCCCAGTAATTCCACATCTAGGATTTTAATGTAAGAGGAGAATCAGAAACTTGCACAAATATTTATGTGTAAAAGATATTAGTGAATCATAGTACTATTCATATTTGTCAATGATTGGAATTAATGTAAATTCCAATCAATGAATACAGTTACACAACAGAATTCTTCAACTGTTAAAACTAAAATTTTAGAAGAATACTTAATATGAGATATTTCTAACACATCATTAAGCTTTTTCACAGAAAAAAAGACTAGATGGACCTGGGAAACAAGCTCCCGGCTGAATTCTCTCGAGATGGTACAGAAATCACCCAACACTGTGTCCTAATGTTAAAGGGAGAGAACTTACCATGAAAAGCCAAGAGGCCTACAGAGAAATTGATAAGAGATGCATTATTAATAGAGGCATCCAGCTCCAAGCCAAGTTAAAGTTCTACAAAGCTGTGGAAGGGGACTGGGAAGAAGAATCTTGCAGGAGGCAGAGTCCTGGGGACTCAGCTTTGATGGACAGTGCATGCGACTCAGTGACCAGCTATTTGACAGACAACTCCAGGGACAGGCTTTCCTTTTCACAGAACTCGGGCTGCTCTTGAGTCAAAGAGGCTGAGTCACAAATGATGCTAATAAGCAACTAAAATAACTTCTTACTGAACAGAAAAAAACATTATTTTCAAAGGGGAAGTAGAGATATGACGCTGGGTAGTTAGCAGTCTATTGCTGACTTTGTCACCACTACAGACAGAGAGGCCAGCTCATGTGTCAGACACGTTAAAAAGTGAAAGTATCTACATCCTATGGGAGCTTTCTCCCCAAACATTTCAAGAAAGAAATAAGGCCAACCTCCATAATGGTACCAGTTATGCAATAATAATATTTCTACAGAGTCCCATAAATGTCTCCACATTGACCCATTCTCTAATGGAAATAGCTGGAGAAATATAAGTATCAAGACTGAGTACATCAAAGGCATCATTGGAAAAGCCCCCACACGGAGAAATGTGTGGGCCCGAATTCTTCCATTCTGGAAGGGTAAAAGCCTAAGCTGATGATGCTGGGATAAGACACTGAAATCTTTAGAGAAGCGAAACAAGATCACTAAATAGCCTTTCCCTTAGAAGTAATGCTAACTTTGTGGTTTTGGTTTGAAAGGCACAGAGAGGCATTTTGCATTTTTTAGTAATAAAAAGAAAAAATCATGATCATTTGTCTCTAACCCATGTCTTCTCTTCGAAAAAAAAAATCATGTGTCTCTAATCCGGCTTTCCTTCATTATTTTCCACCTGAGGAACTGTAATTGTTTAAATTTTACTAAGATGTTTTCTATTCTGCCAATATTGCCTAATGCCTGAATAAACAGCACCATTTCTCTGTTCTTTGCAAGTTCACTTGTTAAGTGTTCCTTAGAGCAGCAGTCACCAACCGGTGGTCCGTGGACCAATGGTGGTCCATGAGGTCCGACAGGTTGGCGACCACTGCCTTAGAGGGCCCAACCTTGCTTGCCTCCCCACCCCTGAATCCTAAAGCAGGGGTGGGGAACATCTGGCCTGAGGGCTGTATAAGGCCTGCAAAATTATTTGGCCTGGCCCTGCCATGGCATTAAGGGAAAGTTAATTAAATGTTTGGCCAAATATAGCAGGCTAATTTTTAAGATGATAATTTTATATGGCCCTCAAATCCATATATATAAAAGCCTAAGCAACTGTTACAACCGAAGGACTGGTCGACCAGATGCTATGACACGCACTAACCACCAGGGGGCAGGTGCTCAACACAGGAGCTGCCCCCTGGTGGTCAGTGAGCTCCCACAGCCAACCTCCCACAGCCAGCCAACCTCCTCCAGTCCCTCCCCCTGGCCAGCAAACCTCCCATGGTCCCTCCACCCATCCGGCAGGCCCTGTCTAGCAGGCCCCATTCAGTGGCCGGCAGGCCCTGTCCGGCCTGACCCCGATCAGGACTGGGTGAGATAGCCCCAATAGGTCCTGATCACTGGCCAGGCCTAGGGACCCCACCCGTGCACAAACTTCATGCACCGGGCCTCTAGTGATGTTATAAATATCCAAATGGCCCTTGGCAGAAAAAGTTCCCCACCCCTAAAGTTACATGGCCACAGTTTGGCCATGTGGTCAAAACCCAGTTTAAAGCCTATTTCTCCTTTAAAATTCTTTCCATCCACTTCTCTTGAGGCCTCAATGGCCTTTCACCCAGGATTATACTAGTCTATGTGAGTGTCTGCCCTCAGGTTCTTTCAGAAAGAATACAAATGGTAAGAGAGTAGACTTTGGAGTCAGAATGTTCTGGTTTCAAATTCTCATTCTACCCCTTCCTGCAGTAAGGGCTAAATGATCCAGAAGAAGTTATCTAACTTCTCTGAGCTCCAGTTTTCTAATCTGCAAAATAGAAAGCCTCACTCACCAGGTTCATTGTAAGGTTCAACTAGACTGCTGCTGGCACACTGAGCTTCTTCTTTCCCCTCTGTGGGCATTGTAAGTGCTAGATAAAGACTAGACATATAATAAGTATGGTAGTAGAAATGGAGGAGTTAGCTCTATCCAGTGTGGCTCAGTTGGTTGGGTGTCATCTCATGCACTGAAGGGTTGCCAGTTCGATTCCTGGTCAGAGCACATGCCCACGTTGCAGGCTCAGTCCCCAGTAGAGGGCTAGGGTGCATGCAGGAGGCAGCCAATTGATGTTATGCTCTCACATCAATGTTTCTCTCTCTCTCTCACTCTGCCTTTCTCTCTCTTACAAAAATCAATTTTTAAAAAACACTTTTTAAAAAATGGAGGACTTACTTTCTCTTTGAGAAAGGAGAGAACTGTATCATGGATTCTCCCCAGTTGAAATTAGAAGTCTAGACCTATCCCATCCTTCAGACAGTACATTATACTGAATATCCTCTTCAGTCTACCAACTAAAAAAATACTGATTTTACTTCATAATGATTATGTTACACTCAGTGTCCCAGGAACTTTAGAGGATAAATGAAAATCTAGTAGAGGTGAAAACATAAAACTAGAAACATATGGATCAGTTTACATAAGATACATATAAAGTCTATTATAAAACTAGCATCTGTACTTTTGAATGCAAACCCTTTTCTGTATTTGTCTGTCACAGTTGTTTGTAATAGTTTATTCATTTTTTCATAAAGATGCTCCAGGAATGATCATGAATATCCCTCTTAACAACTTCTGTTACTGAGTTCTGGCTGCTGCTGTACTACAAGCATCACCTTGTAATAAATGAGCCCAGGTACCCCTACTCCACGGACTGCTCTCACTCCACAAAGCACACACACAAACACACCCACCCCACATTTCCTCCTAGGTTACTTACTACCATGCCTTCCTCAACCCAGCCACACTGAATGGGCCAGTATTGTAAAGGGGATGCTGGCCAGATCCTAGTATCTTTCTCCTAAAGAAAGTGCAATGGCATGCAAAAATCTGTCAGCTTCCTTCAGACAGACAAACTTGGGATCCCTATTGTTATGCTTTTATTTTCTGTCTCATATTGAAAAAAATATAAGCAATGTGTGTGCGTGTGTGTGTGTGTGTGTGTGTGTGTGAGAGAGAGAGAGAGAGAGAGGAAATATACATGGTGGGGGAGGGAGGATTTAATAACTCAAGTGGTCCCTGAGAAACCAAGAGGAAGAAAAGCATTCTTGGGTGTGGCAACATTGCAACTCTTGTTATATTCCTTTGATGCCCAGCAAAAATAAATTTGCCACGAAACACGTGTGCGCGTGCACACACACACACACATCAGTACCCTTGGATGTGTTTTGAATGTTTATTTATTGAACACTGTATGTTTTTTAAAAGTACAACAGGTAATAGATTTAAACAGATACAAAAAACATGTTCAAATTAAAACAGCAGAAAACAGTATCTCAAGATCAATGACAATGATATGTATCCTAATCTTAGTATTTCTCTAGCTTTATAAGAAGTGATCTATCATATTGTACGCATTAGCTCAAGCATTGTGTAGATAAAAAGGCCAAACCATCCTGAAACAGGAAACCAATATTCTTCCTGTCTAATCAACAAATCTAAACATTTATTCTTTTCAACTATTTGCTCCAGCTCTCGTCCACCACAACAGGGTGAGCCACATGTTCAGCATCATTTTACAACAAAGAGAACATTTTCATGAGCCACTTTTGTCTCCCCGCCCCCTTAATGAAAGAGGAGGAAAAACTGTTTCATACAGAAGGCGTGAGGCATATGCATTGGAACTGCCACAGAAGTGTGGGCTAATGTAACCAAGAGGGATTTCACCTACATCCATTCAGTCAGCTCACGGGGGTTTAAAGAAATTCCAAAGAGTCATCAGAAGAGGAAAAATAAAGGTAATGCTTTTTGCCACACAGGTAAAGTCTTTGAAAATATGTGTAATATGTAAAATATTTTGACACCCCCATGATATTTTTCCAGAATTAACAGTATAAATTGCTCCTTTTGCTCAAGAGCTCTCTATCAGCTCTCTTACCACTACTCGCATCAACCTCACCTCCTGCCACAATGTACAAGATGCACTTCTTGTCCTGTATTGCACTAACTCTCGCATTCATCGCAGACGGTGCACCTACCTCGAGCTCCAGCCAGGAAACACAGCAGCAGCTGGAGCACCTGATACTGGATATGCAGCGGCTTCTGAATGGAGTCAGCGTATGTATATCCTTTGCTTGCTAAAATGACTCCCTTTAACTTTTCTGCCTGGAGTGCACTTTGTAATAACAGTCTGTTGTGTTTTCTCAGAATTACAAGAACTCCAAGCTCCCCATGATGCTCACGTTTAAGTTTTACATGCCCAGGAATGTAAGTACAACTTTCTAAGTTCATTTTGTGTTTTTATTAAGATGCAAAGTAAAATGGAAATTAGCACACTGATTGTATTAATGGCATCTTACCTGAGAAAAAGTATTAGTAACTTCAATATTTTTAAATATATATATCCAGGTTTGATAATGGGGCTTTTGTAAAATGGCTTTGCCTATATATTTTTTAGATGTTCTTGTTTGTGTTTGGAGGGAAAGGAGTTGGGAAGAAAAGAAAATAATATTCTCATTTCATTGCTGGGACAGTTTTAAAACAAGGTTATGTGAATTTACTGCTTCATCTGAAAATGTAAAACTCTACAGATATCTATTATGTACTTTTACCATGAAAATTACTGAAACTGACTTCAGAGCAGCCCTCTTTAAAATAAATCCTGTGTCCTAGGAGAAATCTCTAAGAGTCTGCCTTTGAGAGGCAACATAGCACTAATCCATACCACAGACCTGAGGGCCAGATCTGAACTGAAATCTCAGCTCTACCATGTCCTAGCTTTTGTGAACTTGGGCAGTTACCAGGCTCTCTTTGTGACTGTTTCTTGTCTACATCTGTGAATAACTGTACATACTTCATATAGTTCTGTGAGGATTAATACATAAATGTAAAGGACTCCTACAAGCATCTGGCATATGGTGAGCACCATACAAGCATTTGCTGTTACTAGTAGTAAATAGTAAAGACAAAATTCTCCCTGGGGAGTATAAAGTACAATTGTGGACTTACACATCTTTTATGCCAATAGGCCTAGAGACTTATGCTAGATGATTTATTTTCCAAGTTTAAAAGCTCCATTTGGATGTTTTGGGATTCAGGTAGCTAGATAAGCATAGATCATCCAGGCCCCTATTGCTAAGAGAGGACTGCTAACAGCTACGTGGGTCAACAGAGAACAGGCAAAACCAGTGCTGGGAAAAGCCTGGGGGGGGGGGGGCGGGGAATGGGATTTAAAGGATCATAGATGTAATTCCATTGATCTGCCTCTTACTTACTCAAGTTATGCTTCAAACTACTCTTTTAAAAGATGAAAAGGAAATAACTTAGTGATCTCCAGCTGAATCAGAGACACATACCTCTTACCTCTAGCAACTTAAAGACTCTAGATCAGCGGTTCTCAACCTGTGGGTCGCGACCCCTTTGGCGGTCGAACGACCCTTTCACAGGGGTCACCTAAGACCATCCTGCATATCAGATATTTACATTACGATTCATAACAGTAGCAACATTACAGTTATGAAGTAGCAACGAAAATAATTTTATGGTTGGGTCACAACATGAGGAACTGTATTTAAAGGGCCAGGAGGTTGAGAACCACTGCTCTAGACCAGTGGTCGGCAAACTCATTAGTCAACAGAGCCAAATATCAACAGTACTTCTTCAAAATAGACTCGCCCAGGCCGAAAACCGACTTCTGCGCATGGGCCACGAAGTTTCAATCACACTGTACGCGTGCCTGCACGTGGTATTTTGTGGAAGAGCCACACTCAATGGGCCAAAGAGCCGCATGTGGCTCGAGAGCCACAGTTTGCCAACCACGGCTCTAGACTTTTCTAAGGGGACTAACTCCAAGTTGCCCATGCCGAAAACTCCAGCCTTGAACTTGTAGAACCTGCAGTAGCAAGTTGAGAGGCCAGCAGATGAAAATGTCTTAAGACCTGTGTGGTGCAGTGCTACCTCTCCCTCTGAAGATTGTTAGAAGGATAACATGAGATGGGTGCACAGTTTAGAGGATGGTAGATTCTTTGAAATCTAACAGTTTCTAAATGACAACTCAAGATCTATTTGAAACCAAAGTGATGTGATAAACTCCATTCACTTGTTCATTTTACAACCATTCCATGTTTCTATTTCAGAAAATGATAAAAACATTTAATTCAAAGGATTCTGGGTTAATGCTATAAAGATAAAACTGAAACCTGATCCTGGCTCCTCCTGGTCATGTGGCCTTGGGAGAACACAAAATCTGAGATTTGCTTTCCTTATTTGTAACATGGAGATAACTCTGCATTGCCTATCTCAAAGGGTGGCTGTGAGACTTAACTGGACTTATTTAGGAGAAAACACTTTGAAATTACAATGTACCATAGAAGTGTGAAATATTATCATTCTGTGTGTATGTCTAAATCAGAAGGCCCATTCAAAAATACTTTAAATATTGCAATGTTTTATTTGGTTGGTAGAAATCATTTTTTAAAATGCTTAATGTACTTATTATAGAAAAGTAAACAATTAAGATGCAGTTATATGTGACTTGCTATTTTGAAAGCCAATCTTATACACAGTTACAATGGCTAACGTATAAAATGTTGGCCTGTGACCGGTGGCATCCGAGAGCTCCTTCTGTCCTAACATTCCATGATTCTCAACTCTTGAACCATGAAACACTAGAATCATAGACTGTGACCCATACTTCCACATTCCTACTCTGGTCCTAATAATTCAGCCTATATCTGTGACTTGCAATTAGGTGCAGAAATGTTGCCTTTTTGCAAAACCAAATTAAGTTGAAATTAATGATTATTTGTTAACTAACAATTAATTCTAATCGTGGGTAGCTGAACTCTAGTTTTTTCCAGTCTTATCATGTAAACTCTATTGGTCCAGCTTGACAGTAATGCTGAGAACAGAGAGAGTGGTAAAAACTACGTCCTGCTACTCTTAATAAAATAAATTTGAGGTTATGTTCTGATTGACTTTGAGTCAAGGCAAACTAACCTAATAATTATTTTTATTATTCCAGGCCACAGAATTGAAACATCTGCAGTGTCTAGTAGACGAACTTAAACCTCTGGAGGAAGTGCTAAAGTTAGAGAAAAGCTTGAGCAATATTACGGAATTAATGAGCAATGTCAATGTACTCGTTCAGAACCTGAAGGTAAGGCAATACTTCACTTGCTCACCTGGAAAGAAAATACATGGAAGGGAGGGGCATTTTAGAGTAGTACAGTGTTTTTGGTGTTTGTGAAGTGCTCATACATTTTAAGTCCACTGTGAGCATGAATCATTTGTGTGTTAGGTGATACACTGTGGAGCTGGGGAAGAATAAGGTATAAGGGTAGGTTTCCACCAGAAGGTTTCCACCCACCATCCACACAGGGACAAGCCCCTGGCCCTGCAGTCACCCCTCACATTAACACAACACTGAGAGTAGGAGAAAACACTGAACTGAATATGTCACAGAAAGCACAGTTTTCATTATATATTTTTTTAATTCCTTCAGGTCATTTTCCAGAATTACCAACACTGATTATCTAAAAGGCCTTTTAAATGGGGTTTCCCTACCACTGGTAGAAGGACTAAGAGATTGGTCTAAAAATCAGCAACCATTAAAATAGCCAATGAATTAGATAATTAACTCCTTATTTCGAGGCAATACTTTCAAAACCTTACGTATTTTTAAACGCAGAGGAAGCATGAAATATACAAGGGACTCAGGTGATGTAAAAGAGATTCATGTCTTTTTTTTTTTATCCAATTTGCCAAAGTACAAAAGTCATGAGTTAATAGGTATCCTAAATAAACGGTGTAATTTTAATGATAGAACCAAGGTCCTAAAAAATCTTAACTCTAGTTGTTTCCGAACAGAAGTCATTTTATTAGCAGACTGTTCCTTTCATTTAATTCTTTAAAAATACATTGAGAGCAATGTCATCTAGACATTGATAGACTGTTTCTCATCTATGTCAAAAGGTATGCTCTAAAATTTTTTACCAATATCAGAGAACTGACTCTAAGTTCTTGATGCAAAATTAAGAGAAAATTATATGAAAATCAGAGACTCTGAGTTTCAAAAGCCTGATGTTTTAAAAATCTCACTAAGAGATTATAATATTCAATTGTATGTAAAAAAGTATGTAACACTTCAACAGTTTACTTAAAGGGAATGAATACTTTATCTCACTTGGTTATGTTCCCAGGATAGGTATTACTTCAAAATTAAAAAGCCCTCTTTTATCTTACTATATATCAGAATATTTTCCTACTTTCAGCCAAAGGCAAAGGAAATTCATTTCCAAAAAGTCAGTCCACAAAACAAAACTTCCAATGTTTAAACTTTCAAAAGTTGGTCCTTTACTGATACTGAGGTGGGGGGGGTGGGGTAATGACTATATATGAAACTGTTTTTCACACAAATTACCCCCAAACAGAAGCTTGTCCTAACTTACTCTTAACTGGCTCTATCTCGTTTAGGGGAAAATATGAAGAGATTCATTTAAATAGAATAACAGGAGACTTGAGGTTTAAAAAAGAAAGTATAATGTGTATATCACTGGTACTGCACACATGTAGCCTATAGATATAGATTTACACCCAGAGGAAAGGAGAGTTAAAGCTTGATTTTGCATGCATTTAATGAAATATTTGTTTAGATCTGTTTTCATTTAAAATGCTTACTTGGCCCTAGCTGCTTTAGCTCAGGAGATAGAGCGTCATCCACGAACTGAAGGGTCCCTGGTTCAATTCTAGTCAAGGGCATGTACCTCAGTTGCAAGCTCGATCCTGTGCAGAAGGCAACCAATTGATGTGTCTCTCTCATATCGATGTGTCTCTCTCTGTCTCTTCTTCCACTCTCTCTAAAAATCAATGGGAAAATATCCACAAGTGAGGATTAACAACAAAAATATGCTTACCTGGCGGGTGTGGCTCAATGCTTAGAGCATCAGCCTAAGAAACAAAGGGTCATGGGTTTGATTCGGTCAAGAGCATGTATCTCCATTGCAGGTTCATTCACTGGCCCCAGCTGGTGTATGTGTAGGAGGCAACTAATTGATGTCTCTCTCTCACATCAATGCTTCTCTCTCTCCTCCCACCCACCTCCCTTATACTTTATTTAAAAATCAATGGAAAAACTATCCTTGGGTAAGGATTAACAACAAAAAAATGCTTATTGGTATATAATTCAAGGGGAAAAATATTGTGTTCCTTAAAACTGACAGGATTAACAACCTCAGCTTGTGTGTTACTATCACTTGGTGTCATAACATATAATTTCAGCGTATCAATTTGATCATTTCAAGAAAATGAGACTAATATGTTTAACCTCCTTGAAAATAAAGGCCATAAGCCTGTAATACGTCAATTGAGAATAATTATATCTAAGGTAAACCAACCTTAACTAAGAAAATAATTATAATTTTTGTGTTTTAGGGACCTAAAACGAGATTCGAATGTGACTATGATGATGAGACGGTGACCATCGTAGAATTCCTGAACAAGTGGATTACCTTTTGTCAAAGAATCTTCTCAACACTGACTTAAGTGCTTCCCATTTAAAATGTATCAGGCTTTCTATTTATTTAAATATTTAAAAATTATATTTATTTTTTGATGTATGGTTTGTTACCTTTTGTAATTATTCTTCGTCTTCAGATGATAAATATGGATCTTTTAAGATTCTTTTTGTAAGCCCTAAGGGCTCTAAAATATACATAAATTATTTATCCCAAAGTATTTATTTTTATATTGAACTGTTAAATATAATGTATATGTAGTTCAATTCATAAAATTATTTAATAAAGGTGATGAATAACAACAAGCACAGAATAATCACTAAAATATTTCCAAATTACTCCTGTGACCTCACAAGACAGCTAAGATGCCTACAAAAGTCACTCTTCTCCTAGAAGGTATGTGGAATAAGGAAATGGGCTTCTCAAAGCTCTTGCTTTCTCCTACCATGAGCTGATCAGTTCCTTAGTTCTAGTCTAAGAAAACCTCATCAAATTATATGATTTTCTATCTCCATAAACAAGATGCTAAACACAAACATTCTTGAAACTCTTCAGATAATTGATGTGTCTCTCCATCCATTTCCCAACATCTTACACATTGTTCTCTGCCCTCAGGAGTCTCCCGGCCTCCTGGCTTTCCACTGGGTCCTGCCACTGGGGAGCCCTGGTGGGTAGTGGGAGGGATAGAAGAGATTCCCGATTTTCCCCATGGAGTGGTTGTGCCTCTCAGCCAAGGCGGCTCTCTCAAGATTTTTTCCCTCTGGGTTCTGCTAACTTTTCTTTCCACTCCTCCCTTCAAGCAGGCGTGGTGCACTTCTGTTACCAGCTCCAAGTACTGTACTCTCCCTCATAATTTCCCTGTACCCTAGCTTGGTAAATCATCTCTTTATGAGACCCTCCTTGAATTATTCTGAGTATGCTGTTTCCTGACGCAGACACTGTAATTGTACCAGAAATAGCACCATGAAATAAACTCGCAAATAGGCTCCTGGGTCAGGATATAGTAAAGGACCACAATGATAGTATGACATGGGAAATCTATGGAATGCAATAGCATCCTAATTATCATCAATGGTAGCATAGAATGAAATGCAGGAGGGCAAGGTGTTGCGAGATCCAAGGCCATGACATTTAATTGTTACAGCAACAATAGTTATGAAAATTGCGACTATTACCTAGATTCTTTTCATGGTCAGAAGGAAGGAAAAAAATTAAAGTTATGAATATACACTTAAAAACATCCAAGGAAGTCCTCATTGGCAGTTTTTAAATATTCCATTTCTAGAGCAATGTGCTCTTTCCAGCTCCTCCACACCTGCCTTGGCCCACTCTCCAGCTGTCAAAAATGGTAAAAGAAACCACTTACTATGATGTTTTGGAGGTCAAACCCAATGCCACCCAGGAAGAATTGAAAAAGATTTACAGCCCGGCTGGCATGGCACAGTAGTTGAGTGTTGACCTATGAATAAGGAGGTCACAGTTTGATTCCCGCTCAGGGCATATGCCTGGTTTGCGGGCTTGATCCCCAGTGTGGACGGTACAGGAGGCAGCCAATCAATGCTTCTCTCAAATCATTGTTTCTATCTCTCTCCCTGTCCCTTCCTCTCTGAAATCATGAAAGATATATTTTTAAAAAAGAAAAAGGCTTACAGGTAGCTGGCCTTGAAGTACCACCTGATAAGAATCCAAATGAAGGAGAGAAGTTTAAACAGATTTCTCAAGCTTATGAAGTGCTTTCTGAGGCAAAGAAAAGGGAATTATGTGACAAAGGAGGAGAACAGGCAATTAAAGGAAGGTGGAGCAGGTGGTGGTTTTGGCTCTCCCATGGACATCTTTATATGTTTTTTGGGTTTTTTTTTGGAGGAGGAGGAAGGTAGAGAGAGAAAGGAGAGGTAAAAATGTCATCAGCCGAAACTGGTTTGGCTCAGTGGATAGAGCGTCGGCCTGCGGACTGAAGGGTCCCAGGTTCGATTCCGGTCAAGGGCATGTACCTGGGTTGTGGGCACATCCCCAGTAGGAGATGTGCAGGAGGCAGCTGATCGATGTTTCTCTCTCATCGATGTTTCTGACTCTCTATCTCTCTCCCTTCCTCTCTGTAAAAAATCAATAAAATATATTTTTAAAAAAATGTTGTCATCAGCTCTCAATAACCTTAGATTTATATAATGGTGCAACAGGAAAACTACCTCTGCAAAAGGATGTGATTTGTGACAAATGTGTAGGCTGAGATGGTAAGAAAGGAACAGTAGAGTGCTGTCTCAATTGCTGAGGTACTGGAATATAAATAAGAAATCACCAGATAGAACCTGGGATGGTTCAGCAAATTCAGTCTGCATGCATGGAGTACCAGGGCCATGGGGAATGGATCAGTTCTAAAGATGGATATAAAAGCTATAATGGAAGGAAGATAGTTCGAGAGAAGAAGATTCCAGAAGTTCTTAATGATAAAGGCATGAAAGATTGCCAGAAGATAACATTCCATGGTGAAGAAGATCAAGAACCAAGACTGGAGCCAGGAGATATCATTGTTTTAGATCAAAAAGACCATGCTGTTTTTATGCGACAAGGAGAAGACCTTTTCACGTGTATGGACGTACAACTGGTTGAAGCATTGTGTGGCTTCTAAAAGCCAATAGCTATTCCTGACAACCGAACCATAGTCATCACCCTTCATCCAGGTCAGATTGTCAAGCATGAAGATATCAAATGTGTGTTAAATGAAGGCATGCCAATTCATCATAGATCACATGAAAAGGGTCACCTAATCATCAAATTTAAGGTAAACTTTCCTGAGAATGGCTTTCTCTCTCCTGATAAACTCTCTTTGCTGGAAAAACTCCTACCTGAAAGGAAGTAGAAGAGACTGATGAAATGGACCAGGTAGAACTGGTGGACTTTGATCCAAGTCAAGAAAGACAGTGCCATTACAATGGAGAAGCATGTAAGGATGATGACATCATCCTAGGGGTGGTGTTCAGTGTCAGATTTTTTTTTATATATATTTCATTGATTTTTTACAGAGAGGAAGGGAGAGGGATAGAGAGTTAGAAACATCGATGAGAGAGAAACATCGATCAGCTGCCTCCTGTACACTCCCCACTGGGGATGTGCCCGAAACCAAGGTACATGCCCTTGACTGGAATCGAACCTGGGACCCTTCAGTCCGCAGGCCGACGCTCTATCCACTGAGCCAAACTGGTTAGGGCAGTGTCAGATTTCTTAATGGGGCCAGTGAATCACACTCACTGCTGGCATTTTATTTACTGTAGTGAATGAGTGAAGAACTGTAATTGTAATATACTCACTACTTGTTTGTTTTAATATGCAACTATAGTAGTGTTTTAAAAGTTAAATGAAGAATAAACTCAAATACAAAAAAATAGTCCACTTCTACAGTAGTAATAGGGTACACATGGCAGAGGGCAGAGGCTGATGTAAGATCTACAAAAATGCAGTTAGACCCTCCAGGCCTCTCCCACTAAGGGTGGGAAGGAGTGAGGCCCTACGATGTAGGATGTAGACACAGAGAATACTCATTTGCCCCTTTTCTTTTCTTTAGTTGTGTCCCTTCTAAGGAAAAAAATTCCTCTCCTTAAAAGCATTCCAATGACTCACAAATTGAGGACAATTTTCCCCAGAACTCACCTTTACCAGCTTTCATTGCCTCCAGGCCTAAAATGGGACTTGTTAAGATCTCAACATTGCTGGGGAATAGAGTGTTTATCCAATGGGGGTGGAAAATAAGTCATGTTTGGGCTGATTTAACTGAGATTAATGAAACTCCCTGGGATTCAGAATTTAATGAGAACTTGCAAATGGCATTAATAGTTGAGTAAATGCTTAGACTCCCAAGTAGCCTCTTTCAATGATGTTGAAGCACCAGAGCCTCCCCATAGAAGACTCCCCAGGAAAAGGCTGTGTTGGGATGGGTGAGTAGTGCAGTCTTCTCAACTTGCCCAGGAAGACACTGAGAAATGCACAGGTAAGGGGGACCCCAGCGCCACCAGAGTTCTGTGGTGGGTTTCTTCCTTAGGACTAGAAGTGACAGAGGGTGCTTCTCTGGTGCCACTGAAACCACTACCCAAAATCAAATATATCTGACAACTATTATAACACAAGGAGTGACAGAGCAGTAAATTGTATTTAAAATCAGTTTATAGGATGTATCAGGATCAAACTATTTCTAAAGAGGAAATTCTTATGCTTCCTGTTTACTTAATATTTTTTCTCCTTTCTCACATAAAAGAAACTATCAATTTCAGCTCATTCTCAAAGAAAATAAACTTGCATTTGTAACTCACAGTGATCCTTCATTAACTGTTATAAAGTCTGACAACAATTCCTACCAATGCTCATCAATATTTTCAAAGCATTTTTACATACTTCACATATACATTATGATCAAATTATTTTTTGCAAGTTTCATCTAAGGCTCTCTTAAAATAATGCTCACATCATTTCATGTGCAAAATAAAATTATCTAAAAATACCTCCCAATTTAAAGTCTAAATTTCTATAACAGATGAAATGTCTGTTTTACCCTGTATAGGCACTGCCTTAATACATGATGAACACAACTATATTTTTTATTAAAAAGTTCAGAATATTGTTTTCTAACAATTTTTAATACCATGGCACAGATAAGAAAATGGAATTACTGAACTTGGGGGTAAAAACAGGCTGCCTATGCCCAGATCTGACTGTACAGGGCTCTATCTGTCCCTGGCCCCACACAGACTCCTCAAACGTTGAAGGGACTCAACACTAAAATCTCCATTCATAATCCATCACTCATGCCAATAATTTAACTATGAAATATTCTTGCTAAAATTTTGAACTGGACTTTGAAAGCCTCTAGATTTAACTATTGGATTCAGGAAATACAAAGGACAAAAGACCATGTTAAATGACATCACGGAAATGTAGGCGACAGAAATGAATTTGTGGGATACTTCAAACAAAAACCCATTTTTCAAGAACCAAATTAAGAGAAAAAAAATGTGAGGAAACATATAGATTACTAGATACTTAACAAACATACAAATTTTAATATATGTAATTTTGATCTTGGTTCTAACATTCTACAATTTATGAGATAATGGGAGAATTACTATTAATTTTTCAGGTGTGCTAACTGAATTGTGGCTATACATATGTGTGCATTAAAGAGTCCTCACATTTTACAGATACAAATCACAGTATCTTCAGAAGAAATAATATGTCTGATATTTGTTCTAACATAAACCAATTTGGGAAGGTATATATCAAACAAGATTGCCATTTTTTAATAATTATTGAGTTTGGTGATAGGTACTAGTACACGGGGATTCATTTACTATTCTACTTTTGTATGTTTGCAAATTTCCATAAGTAAACAAAAAAAATGTTGTGGAGTGGCATTTGAATATATGTTATTTCCCTACACAAAATCCTTCAAGAGCTCCCTTCTGCCTCCCAAATTGAGAAAAAATGCTAGATTCAATTCTCAACTTCTCCATCAAGAGTTCTATACTCTAGCCTCAAAGACTGACATTTCCCCTCTAATCTTTGCTTTATTAGATCCTTACAAATTTTAACTATTCTTCAATGCTTGCTCAGGTAACAGAACCTTAGAACTAAAAAGGACTTCAATTTAGATGCAACTAGTTTAGTGGTTTTTGAACGTTAGAAGTTTAGAAGTCTGAATTTAGCAGTTTACTTTTCTTCAAGCAAAAAATCTTATGCAACCCAATACATAATAGATAAAAGAAGATAGGCATTGCTGCTTCGATGAAGGGTAGCTTGGAGCCCTTTCTATTAAGCCTCCACCCCTGAAAAATAATGATCTAGTATCGATTTCATCCCTGCAATAAATGAAAAACTGAGCTAAGAGAGATTAAATAACTTCTAACAGTCATAAAGGCCAATGGGTTTTAAGCCATCTCCTGCCCTTTCCACTAAATGACGGCCTTCTACTAAATGCCATCTCCTTCATCCTTTACATAATCTCCCTTGATACCCCTCTCTAGATATGATCTTTCTCTAAACCAAAACAGTACAAATAACTGAGTAGACATAACACATAGAGACACTCTGTGACTATATGTTGAATAAATAAGGGATACTTACTAGATTGTCTGTAAAAACTGTTGGGTATATTCACTTTTCCTTATTCTTAAAACTAAATTTCTTGAGAAAATAAATTGTCTTTTACTGATTTTCATGGCAGTGTCTAACATAGGGCCTTTACTATTTAGGCAAAACTTTCAGAGGCAAGTATTAACCACTTGGTACTCTTCCTCATTTTTTAAGTGTTAATCTAAAGCAAAATACCCATAAATGTGAAGAGCCAAGAGAAGGTGAAAGATCTTGTATTTTCAAAAGCAAGTTAACTATCAAAAAATAATAGAAATAAAGGCTGGAAATCAGTTGTGGAAGGAAATAATTCAGAAAAGAGACTGAAAATATTTAAAAAGAAAATACTAATTTGGAGGAATAACCAATAAATATCATCTAATTCATGAAAATGGAAATTATTAATAGTATATTTATGTTGATCCACATGAAACTGCCCATATCTGACCTCTTTAACCTATCAAAAAATGGCAGTTTTACATGGTTCAACCTTATACTAGTAAGTATAGAATCTAGTCTACTGAAAGACATGTATATCTTTTCAGAATGACTTCAATGTTCATCAACTAAACTCTGCCAAAAAACCCTACATCGACTTCCTAAGAGATTATCACAGTTCCTATGGGGTGGCATGAAGCTTATCCTATGTAATAAAAAGCTGATATGCAAACTGTCCCCTCAGGAGTTCGACCGCCTGCTATGACATGTGCTGACCACCAGGGGGTGGTGCAGAATGAAGGAAGGCTCTGGCAGGTAGCTGGGGGAAGGAAGGCCCTGATCGGTCCTAATTGCCAGCCAGGCCTAGGGACCTGTACAAATTTCATGCACTGGGCCTCTAGTAAATTTGATAAAGATTCAAGCTAAGAGGAATAAAGTCTGAGAAACAATAATGTTTAATTAATTCACCTGTGACTGAAACTAAGGAATAAATTGAAGAGGCTAAAGTATGAAATAAATGCATAGCTTCACTAAAGATACATATTCTAACTCAAGAGTAACTAAACTTTCCCTTCTCATCTAAGCACTGTAATTATATAAACAAATATAAAGCTAAACAATCTTTTATTGATCTTATTATAAAGAATTAATTCACATTTGAATGGATCTTATAGGACACTTGAAAATGAGCATTTATGATAATCTTCTATTAATCAGATTAACTCATTTATCAAATTATTCCCTCACATGTTTAACATTTTTCTGCATTTACATGTGCAGTTTGACATAAGAAATGGTGTTTTAGTTACTGCTCTTTACTATCACATAGTATGGTGATTGCAAATATTAGTCACTCAAATGTCTGTTGAATTAACCAACAAATGAGTAAAAATTATTATTTGTATTCTTGGATTTTAATTATTAATTTAAAAAAATTAAGTGAGCCTGGCTGGTGTTGCTCGGTGGTTGAGCATCAACTTATAAACCAAGAGGTCACGGTTCAATTCCAGGTCAGGGCACATGCCCGGGTTGCAGGCTTGATCCTCAGTGTGGGAAGTGCAGGAGGCAGCCAATCAATGATACTCTCTCATCATTTATGTTTCTATCTCTCTCTTCCCCTCCCTTCCTCTCTCTGAATCAATAATAAAAAAAATATATTTTAAAAAAATTAAGTGAGATGCCAAGACACAATGTTGAATATCTTTTGCTGTATGAATAGCTTTAAAACAAAAACTTAAAAGAATTTTCTCTTGAACTGCAAAAAGGGTAATGGCTTTATTTATTTTTATGTTTGTAAAAATAAATACAAAATGGCCACAATAATGAATAAGGTAATTATTTTTCTAAAAATTAAAACTTCAAAACCCTAATGCTTCAATGTACTTTGACATGAATATTTACAAATTTTCATCTCTAGACAGTGCTATTGTAAGATTCCGATTTTGAAAGCTGAACCAATTATATTTTTAATTTACTAGTCAAAACACACCAAAAAAAGAAAAGATTTTTAATGTGACAATGGATTGCCTAATTCACATACTAAATTGCTCTATACAGGGAGATTTCACAATCCAGGCGCCATAGCCATGCTGCTGTAAGTAGGATTTCAACAAAGTTTTAGCTTCTTGATAGGATCCAGACAAACACTATAGGAAGAAAAAAAATTGAATTATAGAACATAGGCAGAATTTGGCTTATGAAAAATAAGTATCCCTAATTTTGTCTCTTCAGTTTGACATTTTAAAAATTAAAATATTTAATTACTGCCCAGTCAGTGTGGCTCAGTGGTTGAACATCGACCCAAATGACTTTTAAAGCTAAGTTTTAAATTTAATCTAAAATAATTTTTTAAAAAATTTTATTTGTGGATTGTGCTTTTGGCTGTCATATCTAAGAAAATTTTCCCTAATCTAAGAATATAAATATTTTCTCATGTTTTCCTTGGAAGTTTCATAGTTTTAGCTTTTTTAGATCTATGATCAATTTTGAGGTTCTTTTTTTTTGCATGACTAGTATAAATTTAAATTAATTTTTTTTTATTTTACTCATGGATATTCTGTTGTCCCAGTACCATTTGTCGAAAAACTATTCTTTCTCCCATTAAATTACCTTAGCACCTTTGTACAAAATCAATTGACCATAAGTATGTGGGTTTACTCTATTTCATTGATCTATCTGTCTCTATCATTATATCAATACATTGTCTTGATTACTGTGCCTTTTGAAATGAGGTAGGATAAGTCTACCAATTTTATTCTTTTTAAAAACTGTTTTAGTTCTTCTATATCCTTTGGATTTACACATCATTTTAAGAACCAGCTTGCCAATTTCTACACAAAAGCTTGCTGCATTTTTTAAGGAGTTCGCACTGAATGCATAGATTAATTTGGACAGAACTGACATCCTAATAATAATGAGTTTTCCAATCCGTGAAATGGTATATCTCTCCATTCATTTAGGTCACTAATCATCCGAGAGATGCAAACCAAAACAACAATGAGGTACCACCTCACACCTGTCAGAATGGCTATCATCAACAAATCAACAAATGACAAGTGCTGGAGAGGCTGCAGAGAAAAAGAAACCCTCCTTCACTGCTGGTGGGAATGCAGACTGGTGCAGCCACGGTGGAAAACAGTATGGAGTTTCCTCAAAAATTTAAAAATGGAACTGCCATTTGACCCAGTAATACCACTTCTAGGAATATATCCCAAGAAACCAGAAACACCAATCAGAAAGGATATATGCACCCGTATGTTCATAGCAGCACAATTTACAATACCCAAGATCTGGAAACAGCCTAAGTGCCCAGCGCAGATGAGTGGATAGAAAACTGTGGTACATCTACACAATGGAATACTATGCTGCTGTAAAAAAGAAAGAACTCTTACTATCCACAACAGCATGGATGGACATGGAGAGTATTATGTTAAGTGAAATAAGCCATTAGGAGAAAGATAAATATCACATGATCTCACTCATTTGTAGGATATAATGAACAACATAAACTGATGAAAATAGATCCTGAGACATAGAAGCATCAAACAGAGAGTCAAACCTCAGAGGGTAGGCAAAGGAGGAAGGGGGTAAGAGATCAACCAAAGGACTTGTATGCATGCATATAAGCATAACCCATGGACACAGATAGTAGGGGTGAGAGGAGGTGGGAGCGGCCAGGGAGAGGTCAATGGGGGAAAAAGGAGACATAGTAATACTTGAAACAATAAAGAATTAAAAAAAAAAAGAAGAAAGAAAAAGGTTATCTACATCACTTACTTACTCAGGCCCAAATCACCTGCTGAAATTAAAGCTATTTCACAAAATTAAGACAGAAAAATTAATTTATCTATCATAATGTGTTAATTTAGAATAATTAACTTCTCTAGTTAGCACAGTTAATATCATGTACAGAAGAAGCTTTGTTCTCATTTTGTTTCTCTGGGCATGACAGCAGGTTTGAGCAATGTCAAAGTACACATCACACGAAGCACACACCCCATGGCTACTTTAAGTGACAACACTTACTTATATTTCCAGTTTCTGGCATGTTTATTTAAAAATTAAGTTTACCACTACATGGCACTATCCTATATTCAGGAACTATTCAACCAATTTTTGCTACATATCATAAAGTTCCTACTTTATGATATGTTACCTTATTTTTGTCTTAAATTATATTCCTATGATCAATTGCATTCCTTTAAGGACTTACCTTAGCTGCATGATATGTACTAGCTTCAAGTACATCCTCTTTCTTAGCTTCACCAGCAAGCAGGTTAAATCGACTTAGCATTGCAGCCTTACACAGCCGACTTGCCATGGACACACCACTTTTAAATGGAGAACTGTGAAAGAAATGAAGCAGTCACTAATCATTATTCAACAATTTATGCAGGGCAACTGTAGGGATTAAAATCAACATAGAATAGACAGGTATTTACCTCGATTTATGTGCAATACATATAGTGAAATTTTTTACATAAAATATTTTTAATATAATTACCGTCTGAAGTTCATTTCTTTAATGAAATTACATTTTAAGTTATTATAGTGTCAAATTAAAATTGAAGTAGAAGATGGATATTTGGTAAATTTTTATTGCTTAAAGTAAAATTAACCTATGGTGATTCAAATTAAAATAGTGGTTCTACTAAGAACTGTCCAGAAGGGGGCACAGAAATATTTTCTGAGATAAAAATGTCCTGCATTTTGACTAGGGTGATGGTTACACAAGTATGTATATATGTCAAAATTCATGAAACTGTCAGTGCATTTCACTGTATGTCAACTTTGACTTGCTAAAAAAGTAAAATATATACACCAACCTCCTGATCCTCCATGTATATGGGCATGTATGCACATGTAGATATATTTTTTTCTATGTTTTTATATATCATGAACGTTTTTGCTATTGAAACTCCTTTCCTTCATTATATCTTCTCATTACTTGGCTCTTGTGACAGATTATAAAAATTGTCCAAATCCTTCGTTTCTCCATCTCCATGCTTTTAACAATATCGTTTTTCAGACTGACCCTTCAAAAAGTGGTGTTTGACTTCCCCTCCCCTTGAATCTGGGCTAGCTTTGTGACTTGTTTTGGCAAACAGAATAGATCATGTGTCACTTCTGAGCTGGTGCCTCAGGAGGCTTTGAGTTCTCATTCTCTTGGGATTCCTTCCTCTACCATGTGAACCAGCTGGGACTGGTCTCCTAGAGGCTGAGAGAACACAAGGACCAAGTGGACCTTCAGTTAACCTAGAGCTGACCCTACATGCTTGGAGAAGCCCAACCAAATCAACTCAGTTGACCTAAGGACTTGTGAGCAGTAATAAGTGGTTGTTTTTAAGCCAGTAAGTGTTGAGGTAATGCAACAACAGTTAACATACACTCATGTGTTTGAAAACTACTGACCTCTCTATATGAATTTTCCACCATGATTTTCGTTCTGGTAGTTTTCACGTGATTCTCTTGGGCTTTTCAGGTATAAAATAATACCATATGTAAAGATAGTAATTTTACCTCCTCCTTTCAAGTATTTTATATCTCATTTATTTCTCTTATCCAAAATGCATTAAGGTTACTGTTAAATAACAGTAAACAATCATTTTTGTCTAGATGTTAGTGAAAATGCCTTTGAAATTTCAATTATGATGATACTTTTGGATTAATAAAGATACATTTGATCCTTAACAAAAATATCTATTCCTGCTTTATTGAGTATCGTTATCTAGAATAGTTGTAGAACTATGCCTCCTTAGAATTTATAGAGATGTGATATTTTTCCCTAGATCAATTAATCTGACAAAATACATTAATAAGAGTTTCTAACATGGTGTTATTTTTATTATTACTACCCACACATTCCTAGAAAAAATACCAATTGATATTGTTATATAAAATACATTATTGTTTTAATGTATTGCTTGATTCTGCTTCCTAATATTTTATTTAAGCAATTTTGCTTGGATATAAAAGTGAACTTGGTCTGTAACTTTTGGAAGAAGGAGCAGAAATCTTCTATCATATTTAAGTATCAATGATACATTTGACTAATAAAAGCATTTGATGGTTTCCATCTTTTTAGATAATATTGGAAATTTCTGCTTTGTAAAGGTTTATAAAATTCCTCTGAACCATCTCAGAATGGTGCTTTCTTTGAGGAAGAGTTAGGGCACCTTCTTGATAACTTTCACATAATCTATTTAGGCCCTGATGGGTTTGGCTCAGTGGATAGAGCGTCGGCCTCTGGACTCAAGGGTCCCGGGTTCGATTTCGGTCAAGGGCATGTACCTTGGTGGCGGGTACATCCCCAGTGGGGGATGTGCAGGAGGCGGCTGATCGATGTTTCTCTCTCATCGATGTTTCTAACTCTCTATCCCTCTCCCTTCCTCTCTGTAAAAAATCAATAAAATATATTTTAAAAAATAATCTATTTAGGTTTTTCCCTCTTTTGTACCAGTTTTAGAAATATTTTTTCTAGAAATGTATGCATTTCAAACTTGTATTAAAATGTATTCTTTTGCAAAAGTAATGTGGTTTTTGAAGAAATGAATTATGCTAACCTTTCAGTGATCTTCCCACTTTGGCCATCCACAATCTCCAGTGAAATGTCCCCTTGTGCCCAGTTCAGACTCAAGGACCTATAGTCCACGTCCGTTTGAAGCAGAAATGCAGAGGGCACTAAGCTAATGTGAGGTCGGTTAACCAAGTAAAACATGGGAAGTTTTGAAGTGAGCGCATCGTCAACACGTTGTTTGATAGCAATTTCTAAGCCTCTAGTATCACTGCAATTCCCATCACCTAGAAGGCAAAAACAGGACAAACACTATCAACATCAGAGATTACACACACCAAAAAAACACACAGAAAAATGACTGGAAAGAGTCTAACGTCCATTTATTTATCCTTCATCCTGCAACCTTCCCTCTCTCACTTCTACTCTTTGGCAGCTAATTCTGTAGCTGGGCAAGGTAAGGACAGTCAGAATCTCCATTCAAAAAAGAACTTTCTATGAAAAGTAACAAATTCAAATTCCAGTGAATGAGAGCACAGAGTCAGAGCTGACCCAGAAGGAAACTGGTACTTTTTACAGGTTTTGCCAAACAGAATTAGCTCCTTCAGTCTTGCTTTCTCAGACTCCAGCATGAAATCAGTACTTACTGCAGCAGGTAAACATGGCTGAGGAAAAGCTGGTGAAAGGGCAGTATTTTTCCACATCTACAGGCCACAAATTACAAGTGCTCCAGTACCACAATGTTCTGGTTTCACAACACATTTTTTAAAGACTGTTTCTGGTTAAAATTGTGGGCAATACCAAAAACTTAAGAGTTCTCAGTTAAAATAACTGTTGAAGAGAACTCAAAAAGATACAATGTTATTAGTATAATAAAAGGGCTGCATCAAACTTAATATAGAAGTTAGGGAACAGTCATTCCTATTTAAAAATTAGTAATTCTACAGTAGATCTCTTTTGTCTTAGAGCATTAGAGGTTGTTACAACAAGATAATCTTTATATCAGCAGTTCTCAACCTGTGGGTCACGACCCCGTTGGCGGTCGAACGACCCTTTCACAGGGGTCGTCTAAGACCATCCTGCATATCAGATATTTACATTACGATTCATAACAGTAGCAACATTACAGTTATGAAGTAGCAACAAAAATGATTTTATGGTTGGGTCACAACATGAACTATATTTAAAGGGCCAGAAGGTTGAGAATCACTGCTTTATATACTACCACTAGATATATTTCACAAATAAAGTTTTGTGTCCACATCATTAGAGATGTTGAGTTAGACCCTGGAATCACATTCATTATGACTATTTGAGAAATATAAATGAGTTTAAAAGAACACGAGTTGTTTCTGACACCTTTTTTCTAAGCACTCCTTTGAATGTTCCAAATCAAGAGATACTGATGCCCTGGCTGGTTTGGCTCAGTGGATAGAGGGTCAACCTGCGGACTGAAGGGTCCTGGGTTTGCTTCTGGTCAAGGGCACATGCCTGGGTTGTGGGCTTGAACCCCAATAGGAGGTGTGCAGGAGGTAGCCGATTAATGATTTTCTCTCATCATTGATGTTTCTATCTCTCTCCCCCTCTCCCTTTCTCTCTGAAATCAATAAAAATATTTTTAAAAATTAAAAATAAATAAAAGATACTGAAAAATGAAGGCTAGTTAAAGATATACTTGGACACAGAAAAAAGCTAGGAAGACACAAGGTTTATGGAATAGTCATTGTGTCAATAGTGGATAGAAAATGAAAATTCAAAAGAAAATATTACATATTATTACATACTGTCCTGCAGACTAAATGTGTCACCACAAAATTCATAGGCTGAAACCCAATATGATAGTATTTGGAAGTAGAACCTTAGCAAGGTGATTAGATCATAAGGATTCCAATAATCAAATCAATGCTTTGGAATATGAGAAAGCAAAAAACAATCAGAAAAACAAAAAGAAAAATATATAAAGATTTGAGTAAGGAGCCTCTGGGACAACTTCAAGCATACTAACATTCACATCATGGGGATACCAGAAGGAGAATAAAGAGAGCAAGATATTGAAAACCTATTTGAAAATATAATGACAGAAAACTTCCCCTACCTGGTGAAAGAAATAGACTTATAAGTTCAGGAAGCACAGAGAGTCCCAAAAAAAGAGGAACCCAAAGAAGCCCACACCAAGACACATCATAATGAAAATGCCAAGGGTTAAAGACAAAAAGAGAATCATAAAAGCAGCAAGAAAAGCAGTTAGTAACCTACAAGGGAGTACCCATACAACTGTCAGCTGATTTCTCAACAGAAACTTTGCAGACCAGAAGAGAGTGGCAAGAAACATTCAAAGTTATGAATAGCAAGGATCTACAACCAAGATTACTCTACCCAGCAAAGCTATCATTTAGAATTGAAGGTCAAATGAAGAGCTTCTTAGATAAGAAAAAAGTTAAAGGAGTTCATCACCACCAAACCAATATTACATGAAATGTTGAATGGCAGAATATCCTACATATATATTCAACTGAAGAAACATTCCCTACAAGAGAAGTTCCTAAAAAAAGGGTATAAAATATGCAGAACTATAAAAAAATTAACAGAAATAGCACCAACTAAAAACAAAGCTATTACCAAGGTGGGTATCTAAAGCTTACACATCGAATTGTTACCAAAGTTTACATGCTTGGAGAAGCCCAACCAAATCAACTCAGTTGACCTAAGGACTTGTGAAATTAAAAATAAGCAAAAAATAGCCAAATAATGACAGTATTTAACCTAAAAATAGCCAACAGTAAGCAAAAAATAGCCAAATAATGACAGTATTTAACCTAAATCTTGGAAAGAAATAAGACTCTATGAAAACTATAGAAATGAGCCCCAAAATAGTTTGTCACTGAAATAATGTCTGGAAAACCATTTAAATATAAATACAGCATTCTGTAATATCCCCCACCAAAGAAAAATTGTGTTCTACTTACTTCCTATGCAGAGGATCAAGATCATAACCAAATATACGAAAAAAGCAAAAGGGTAGGAAAGAACTAAAATGGGCACCTAATGAATTTCTTATTTCAGGGATAACTAAATGTAAGCTATTAGATTTGAGAAGTTCAAGGAAACAGCTTCCAAAAGAAAGGGGAAGATTGAGTATTGTGCAAACTAAAGTAAAAGTTTAAGACAGAATACATCTAACTGGCTAACTTAAAATATTAAATATTAGCCTCTGATAAGGTGACAAAAGTCACTTGTGTGATTCCAAGTTACCATAAAATGAAAAGCTTAACAAAACAGTGGATCTGGTTTTTTTTCCCCCTTAAATATAACATCACATATGGACAACCTGATTTTAATACTGATAAATACAGTGTATTTCCTTGTAAAAGCACCAGGAGGTACTGAGTCCACTCACCAACAACTATGCCGCTGATATAAACTGGCTGTATGAAGTGACTCAGCAGTGCCCCCTGTACACCAAGCACTTCCCATTTCATCAGTTTGTCACTTGAGGACATACTGCTTACTCTATTGGCAACATCTGCAGGACAGTAGACAGTCAGATAAATTTTGCCTTCAACAGCAACATGGAGACTCAGTTCTTCATTGGCTTCAAATGCAGATATTGAATGTGGATTAAGACGCCTGAAGAAAGAAAATTTCTTCCTTTAAAAAAACAAAGCTGACAAAATAAAAGTTACATGTACCTAAGAATTGTTCTTGAACATGTTTAACTGGCCAGTGTACATTTAATTCCAATAACAGATGCAAACCAAAAGCAAGGTAGGAATGGAGTGACCTGGTTCCAAACAGAAAATAGCTACATTTAGATATTCCGACAAAGATAAATTTCATATTATTGCCATTCTTTGTATCTTAAAATCAAAGGAAAACCTAATATTTTTGTCCTTACCACAGTTTCTGAGTTATTTTTTTCTGTATGAAATTTTTCTAAAACTACAAAATAAAAGAATTGAAGAAAGAAAACTATTTTTATTCAATCTCCAATACAATGTTAAAATAATAAAATCTAAAATTATTTTTCTTCAAGTTTCTCTCCAGGAACACTCATTGCCTTTCTTTTCAAAGATGTTAGTAAAAGAATTTTTAAGATGGTCGACTTCAAGAGAATTTTACTTTCTTTGTGTTTCTCTGTATTATTTAATTTTCATGCCAAGGCTACCCATTCATCAAGATAATGAAGTTTTGGCCATACACTCACCAGAAAAATACAATGCATTCATTAACTCCTGTATTAGTATGTGAAGAGTGCATAAATCCATAGTTTTCTAAAGTTTATGAATTCTTCCAACTAGAAAGGAGAAGATTTTCAATAGCACCGAAAAGCAGGTGCTGAAGTACATCCATATTTAATTAGTAGTAATAGATCAGATTGAGTGGAAGGGAGGGAGACAGAATTTGTGGCCTCTTGTAGTCTACAAATAACACATCAAGGCTGGAGGGAAGTATGTAAGATACAATTTTACTTGTGCTACTGTTGAAGGGATTCAGAATACTTGACATGGCCATCCCAATTGCTTTTAAAAACAACTTCTGTAATACTTACAACTGTGACTTAATCTGGGCTGACCCTTTAGGCAATTGGTTCATATAGAGGTAAACATTGATATTCTGTTTGACAGTGAGTAAATTCGAAGCTGGTTCTGTACAAAAAATTGATTTTTCCATCATAGCAGGATTTTTGCTGTAGAAGAGTAAAAGTTGTCTATAAAAGTACCTAAAAAAAATGAGTTATAACTTTATCAAGTTATACAATTTAAAAGTAATTATCTTAATGAGCATCATATTCCTATGTGTCATAAGCACATAGGAATATGTTGACATGTATGTTAACATTTTTTAAATTGATAATAACTCCTAAAATAATCTTAACCTTATTTAATGAAGAATCAGTCCCTTGAGAAGTCCTCAACTGGAGCCCAGTCTGCCCCATGACTTGCCTTAAAGCAAAATTCTTCCTTGACTACCACTCTACTCTCACATTTGAGTCCTCAGCTATCATATCCTGCAAAAGACCCATTTTCCTATCAATTCCTCCTTCCTTTCTCAGATTTTGAAGACAAAAACACAAAAGCATAGTTGTGTTTTTACAACTAATTAATACAATGAAGACCATAGTTGTATTAAGAAGTGAAGCAGATCTCCTAAAAGACACTACTAATCAAATCAGGGGCAAACACTATTCTGCTTATTAAAAATGATTTTAATCCTATTATGTAAATGATAGAAAAATTATGTAAATGATAGTAAAATTAAGCATCAGTACATAACAATGCCAACCATGGAAAGAAATGAATCCAGAAGAGGCATCTTTAAAGAGGTCAAATAATACGAATAGCACTAAGGGGATGGGAGGACAATGTGCTGCATTGCTTTAATGGAGTCCCCCCAAACTTTCCTTTTAAGATTATAGGATTCCTTCCTTATAATCAGAGATAAATACTTAAGTGTTTCAGATAAAGTCATATAGTTAAATTTGTTTAAAAAAAAGAAAAAAGAAAAAAAACGCTCCACTCCTAGCTGGTCTGGCTAAGTGGATAGAATGTCAGCCCTCGGACTGAAGGGTCCCGGGTTCAATTCCGATCAAGGGCAGGTACCTCGGTTGTAGGCTCAATCCCTGCCCCTGGTTGGGGCTCTTTCAGGAGGCAACCAATCCATGTGACTCTCTCACATTGATGTTTCTCTATCTTCCCCTCCCTTCCATTCTCTCTAAAAATCAATGGAAAAATATTCTCTGGTGAGGATTAACAACAAAAAACACTCTAGCACTTCATTATCCTATTCTTACTTATGAGTATGTGAAAATTTCCATTAAAATGTTATATGTAAAAGTAAGTTTAATGGGATAAGCAAACCAAAAGTTGGTGGATACTGTGGGAGTAACACTTACTTTCCACTTCTTCTGTTTCATAAGGGATTTCCAATCAGTAACATTCCTGGCTTCTCCCTCCTGCCTGCTATCAATTCCCTTGTAAGGAATGGAGTGACTGATGAGTTTGGAGAAAGAAACTCGGCATGATCCTCTCATCCCCTTTCTCTCTTTCTCTTTGAGATCTGCCTGTCTCAAGATGCCCTTATATACACTCTGTTACATGGTAAATTTGCACAGCCCTCATGAATGGAAACCCATCCATTTCTGGTGCTACTTTGGATAAGTATGGCTAATTCAGGGGTGAAATACTGCCAATCCTACTTGGCCTAGATCTAAAGCTATACTCTCCAATTACTTTCATTGGTAATAAAGATGATATTTTTATCCTTTAAAAGGTTGTAGGACTCTTAATACTGGAATCATAAGGTCTTGATAATAAAGCTACATCACAGTTACTATGACAAGGTTTCCAAAAGTGTCATGGAAATAATCAGATCATTGGATAAATAAGAGACTGTCACATCTTTGGCTCAAATATCAGTCAAATTCCACTTGTAAATAAAAACATATTCACATGGATTGAGAGCATTAGTACTTGACAGCATTTACTGTGTCTGTTACCTACCTAAGGAGAGACCGTCTTGCCGTAACAACAGCATGTGTGTCATGCAACACTCTTCCATCCGGCTTAATGCACTGGCTGTAGTTATACTCGCCTGTGCCGAGAGCCACGACTTCGTACCGTCCAGCTAGAGGGGAGCAGGTACAGCAGCAGGTTATTCTGACCTCCCTCTTCCCTAGGTTCAAAATCTAGCTTAACATTTTAAAATTAGTAAAATACACTGACCGAAAAAATGGAAAAATAATTCTACAATTTCAAATACAAGTTTGAGTCTTCTAATAAGCAAAAATTTAACAATACTTCAATAGCTCAATTAAAACAGCATATTTTATATTATGATTTTTCATCTCAATTTTTACCAAGAGCACCAGAATCACCAGATATTCTTGGTTTTCCAATATGCATCTATACTTCATCTAGATTTACTGAGCTTGCTAAGAGACTTCATTTGCCCTTCTATTACTATATTAAGCAGATTGTAGATAGTGTCTCTAACATTTTTTTAATCTACTCAAACTCTCTACAAACCAATTTCTAGTTTCTTTGCTCTACTGAAATGTTTTTTGTTTTTGTTTTTGTTTTTTTAATAAACAAGCACCTATGCTCTTTCCAGTAGTTTTGTTCCATTTACTTTTGCTGCATCCTGTTTGAGATTCTCTTGACACTATGCTCAGAAAAGACACTGTTCTTTTTTCCTTTCACACCTAACCATGGGGTCTTTCTATATAGCCTGATCACTAGTTCATTGCTCTTTTTCTCTAAATATTCTCCTCTGAATATCCTGCTCATTCTGTCTTTTACTTCAGTGTTAATGCTTTCAGAAAATCTCTCCTCTTAGTCTTTCAAAGTTCAGTTTCCCATTTGAAACTACCTAAAGGACTTCCATTAAATTTAAAAAAAATGTTGAGGTCCTAACCAGTACTAACAAGTACTGAAGTTAGGTGCTGGGAATAAATAGCTCAGCCAGACACCCTCATGAAACTTCTAATAGGAGACAGAAAAAAAGACTAAACAAACCACAAATTGTGACAATGGCCTTGGAGGAAACAAGCATGGGACTGATGTAAAGAATAAGAGGGAAATATCATCTCTTGCAGACCAGCTGCAGAATCCCTCTCTCTGAAAAGGAAATGTAAATTTCAGGATGAGGAATAAGCAGCATGGGGGCGAGGTAAAGAGTTATTTAGGCAAGAAGTAGTTCATGTAGTCCCTGGGCTAAGAGAGACAGTATGGCTGCTTTGGTAGAGGGTAGTGAAGGGCATGGCATATGATAATGTTAGAAAAAAAAGGCATCAAAAACCATGTTAAGGAGTTTGTGGGTTTCACTAAAAAGCTATGGCAAATCTACTTAAGGCAGCAAACACCACAATGGGTCACATCCTGTGTGGGGATTTCACATGTAGGGTCCAAGAAACTAAATTAAAGGAGGCCTGTTACTGTAATCTAGGTAAAAGATAACTTGAGTCTCAAATGATGGGGGTTAAATTGGAAAGAATTATCAGATCTGAGGTATAGTTTGGGGATATAATCAAAAGGATTTAGAGATCAATTCTAGGGAGTTAGGAAAGGGGATAAAGAATGGATGACTTCGATTTGTAGTCTGGCTCAGCAACTGGGCGAATGCCATTTACTGAGATGGAGAATGTTAGAGGAGGGGTAGGAGTGGATAGTGCAGCTGCTCCATGCAGTAAGGGGTGGGAGGTGGTAAAAAGGGATGTTATGAGATGGTGATGTAACTTCTGACTTATAAAGGGCAATAGTGTGGCCAAGCATTCAGCTTTTTTTCTCAGCTCTGTAATTCGACCCGAAATGTTTCATGCAGATACTAAAGCTTGAGGATGCAGAAAAAAGAAGGGATACCTTAAAATGGCATTCATCAAGATGGGAGGAGAATGGAAACAGAATTTAAGGGGAGGGATTAGTCTTTAGGAGAAGAGAGCCCTCCTCCACTCCAACAGTAGAGAAAAGGTGGATACAAGAGGAGGAAAGTACACAGATATGGTGGCAGAGGACAGAATAAAGTCTGGATTTGATAGTTTCTTACAGACCCAATTAAAAACCATGAGGCAAGGCCAGTAGGTGACAGTAAGAATGGAAGAGAGGTTGTGGGATATTTGAGAACACAGGAAAAGTATGAAATTGCCATCACAGGGAATGTGTGACCAAGTCCGCTGCAGATGGGCTGGCTGGGAAGTGAAAAACACCCATTTGAGGTTTCTAATAATATATTCAAGTATGTATTGATTGTGTGAGTTATTCTAAAACCAGATTACTCTTCTCTCCCACTCTCTTCTTCCCACAACTTCACATCAGCTTCCCTGTGTATATGAAAACACCGTTCTCCCATGAAAACTTCAAATAATTTTTTTAAATATTTTTTCTCTTCATGTTCATGTCTATCTCAACTCTAATGTAGGTACACCATCACAACCACCTTAGCTGTGATTCCCTAATTCAGATTCGATCCTTGTAATGTTTTTTAAGAATTGTGTTGACAGCCGAGGCCGGTTTGGCTCAGTGGATAATCACAAATGTAATTTATAAAAACTTTACTAAACACTAAGTACTAGGCTAATACTTTATTTATATTATCATATCTAACCCTAACAACTCAGTGAAGTAAAAGTTATGATTTCTATTTTTAAGAAATGAGAAGAAATTGAAGCAGAGAGATCTCTGTGAAAAATCAATAAAATATATTAAAAAAAAAAAAAAAAGAATTGTGTTGACTATTATTGCTTAAATATCAATTATCTTAATCATCACAAATGTAATTTATAAAAACTTTACTAAACACTAAGTACTAGGCTAATACTTTATTTATATTATCATATCTAACCCTAACAACTCAGTGAAGTAAAAGTTATGATTTCTATTTTTAAGAAATGAGAAGAAATTGAAGCAGAGAGATATTAAGTATATAACTTGCCCAAAGTCACTGAAGTAGCAGAACTGAGTTTGACACTAATGTTCCCAACAACTGGGATACATTATCAAGCCCTGTTCAAAAATATTTCTCCCAGTTTACTTTCAACCTCATTAAATCCAACTTTTAAGCCACTCCATAATCTGGTAACATCTTACCAACTTAACTATTTTGTATCATGCCTCATACATATTCTTCTGCACTTGCAACAAACTTCCCTGTCACTGTCCCATGCATAGTGTTTCACTGCTGTTCTCTTCCCTCCTGTCTGTGTGTGTGTCAGTCTATCTCTAAAGATGTCTTCCTTTCTTCTATTTATCCAAACCTATTAACCCTTAAAGATCCAGCTTAAGTCTCCCCTGTTCCCAAATATTTTAACCCAATCAGTTCTTTCCTATCTATGAATTCTCATGCATTTTTGGATTATAGAAAACAGTTTTTAACTTTTATCATGACTTAATAGAAACCAAATCCCAAATTGTTTTATATCATCTTTAATATCTTATTCAGAATATAGAATTCAAACGCTTTTAATTAATGATCAATTTATAGCATTAGAGTAAATAAAAGATAAAATGTAGTGGAAACACACATAATATCCACAAGAAAAACCAGAGGATTCATGGTTTTTCATATTTTCATCTTTTCTGACTTGATAATGAAAAAAGTATGTTGATTTTTACTGAGCCCTTCTCAATGCTTATAATGGGAGTTATATTTCAGGTTATTAAATTGTGGAGTTATCATTCAAAATGTTAGGCATTTAACCATTCTGTAGTTGTCTATTGGTTACTGGTCAGTATACTTTATGTCTACCTTTAAGAGCCTTTGTGTTTAATAACCCACACCTACTAGAAAAGGCCACTTCAAATCAATAAACACCATTGTCAATAGGAGCAAAGATAATTAAAATATTACAACAGTATAGTTCAAATCATTAATAGTTTTTCTACACACCAACACATCCCAAATATTTGGACTTACCTCTTTCGATTACAAAGGCAGCCAATGAATTGCTACATTTCACATATTCTGAATGACTAGAAATTAGTTGATTAAATGTTTCTTTAACAATATGAGAAATCTTTGCATATTGCATGTGTCTCCTTTCTAGAAAAACAAATCAAATGCAGTATGAATTTAAACAACATCGTGCTTTCTCCCAGAGACTTCTATTATCCTATTATAATCTCACTAGAGGCCTGGTGCACAAAAATTTGTGCACTCGGGGGTGGGGACCCTCAGCCCGGCCTGTGCCCTCTCGCACTCTAGGACCCCTCAGGGAATGACCACCTGCTGGCTTAGGCCCGCTCTCGGGGGATTGGGCCTAAGCTGGCAGTCAGACATCCCTCTGGCAGCCTGGGAGCCCTCAGGGGATGTCCACTTGCCAGCAGGGAGCAGGCCTAAGCTGCAGTCGGACATCCTTAGTGTTGCTGAGGAGGCGGGAGAGGCTCCCACCACCACCACTGTGCTGGCAGCCATCAGCCTGGCTTGTGGCTGAGCAGAACTCCCCATGGGAGCGCACTGACCACCAGGGGGGCAGCTCCTGCATTGAGCGTCTGCCCCCTGGTGGTCAGTGTGTGTCATAGTGACCAGTCATTCCCAGTCGCTCTGCTGTTAGGGTCAATTTGCATATTACCCTTTTATTATATAGGATAGAGGCCTGGTGCATGGGTGGGGGCCAGCTGGTTTGCCCTGAAGGGTGTCCCGGATCAGGGTGGGGGTCCCCACTGGAGTGCCTGGCCAGCCTGGGTGAGGGGCTGAGGGCCGTTTTCAGGCTGGCCAAGCCCCCCAGCAGGGACCCTCACCCCATGAGGGTGTGGCCATCCTGGGTGAGGGGCTGATGGCTGTTTGCAGGCTGGCCACGGCCCCCAGCCACCCAAGCTCCCAGTGGAGGCTGGCTGGAAGCAGGTATCTGGGATTTATTTATCTTCTATAACTGAAACTTTGTTGCCTTGAGCGGAGCACACAGCTGCTGGTGGGAAGCTTGGCTTCCTCTATCGCCAGGGCAACCAAGCCTCCTGATTTCTCCAGCTCCACAGCTTCCAGCCGCCATCTTGGTTGGGTTAATTTGCATAGTTGCTCTGATTGGCTGGTGGGCGTGGCTTGGGGCATAGCGAAGGTACGGTCAAATAGCATCTTTGTCTTTTATTAACGTAGACAACTGAAGAAGTTAATTTATAAATATATGTAAGAAAGTTTATGTCATGATTGTGGGTTCGATCCCTTGTTGGGGAAAGTGTGAAAGGCAACTGATAGATGTTTTATTCTCACATTGATATTCCTCTCTCTCCCTCTCTCTCCCTTTCTCTCTCTCTCTCTAAAATAATCAATAAAAGCATGCCCTAGGGAGAATTAGAATAAAGGTGTGTGTGTGTGTGTGTATACACTTTTATTATGTAGGCACACATAATGAAAGTGTGATGTTTGCATTCTCAGCTAATATTCTGCTAACTGGATACAACTCATTTCAGTTAGGTCATTTACTTGTTTTTGTTTATATTTTTAAAACTTGAATTTTTTGTTGTTGGCAATATTGTTAATGCTCCATTCTGGGCACAAACAGGTAAAGTCACATTATCAAAAAGTGAAAGAATAGTCAGACAGTTAATTACAAAATAAAATTCTGGGGGGGCGGGGGGGAGGATGGACTCGTGGATATGTTCTCTTATCTAATCACAGAGTATACCATGTGGAGAAGCAAATTATTACTGTAATTGCATGCTAGCATATAGTTCACTCAAATTGGTCAAAATCATCAATGTGTGGTGTGTAAATCTGGTTTGGGTCCTTATGTAGTAAAAAATATGAATGAGGAGGACTCGGCAACTTGGCTCTGCTTGCCACCAAGAGAGACAAGAGAAGCAGTATTCAATTTAGTGACATTTTAAAATTTAACTATTTTTTTAACTGAAATAGCAATACAAGAGATATACATTCAGAAGAGAGTATAAGATTAGGAAACCCAGAAATGTGTTTGAGACTTGGCTAATGGGTATTTGATGGTCTAGAGTTGGCAGAAGTATATAGAAGAAAGTAATCATTCCTTCTCCAAATGCAACCACTATTACCAGGTTGTTATGAATATTCTGAAAAACAATCTGTAAGTATAAATCAATTTCAAAAATAAAACACTACTTTTTGTATTTTCTTGGTTCTGAACATCACTCAAGGGTATACATTAGTGCTACACACCTCATTCTCTTATTAGTTCTGTAGAATGAATGTACTCTGCTATATTTAATCACATCCTAAACAGTTAATTATTTTGTGTTATCATATAGAATAGAAAAATATACTTCAATTAGAACTGACAGAACAAGAATTGTTTTCCAAGAGCTGTTTTGCTACACATTAAAACGTTTTATAAGATAAGGAATATTTGTGAGTTAGCAATACAGATACACCTTTTGATCTTACTCAGTGTTAAGGAACTAATGAATATCTATCAATAATAAAAGCATAATATGCTAATTAGACCGGACAGCTGAACAACCTTCCCATCCTTCCAGACGTTCTTCTGGACGTCCTTCCAGATGACCTTCCAGACGAAGCGGGGCTGTGAGGGCCGAGCCCCTTGCACGAATTCCGTGCATCGGGCCTCTATTTGTTAACATAATCAGATCTTAGTAAATGTGTGTCTTACTAGGGTGCATGTGAAGGAATAAGGAGCAAAGTCAATGCTCCTTATTCCCTCTAAATGTGTGCTGGCTACTGAGGGAATAAAATGTTCTCACAAATTACTGGAAATAAAGGGTGACAATAAAATAACAAACAATGCCAATTAAAACATCTCTTTGATTCTAAATTGTTAATTTCAAGTAATCTCTACTACGTGAGTAAGCTGAACCTGTCATCAAAGCCAAAATATCACTATTTTTTATGAAGATATGGTACAGTTAGAAATATGGCCAAGTAAACAGGCTATGAAATAGTGATAACCTCTATAACTGGCCCAAAAGGAGCTGTTCACATTTTTGTAGGTGAGAATCTTTTTCTTCAAAAACGATATCATCCATTCCTGTGTTTAAACATATGCTTGAAGGATGGTGTTTGTTCTCCCTTTTCTGACACCAATTCGTAGCAAACCTGACTCTACTCCTGTGTTTCCTTACACATACTGTTAACCACATACTCTTTCTTCCTCACAGATTGATCTGTTTCTCAAGGTCCTACTAATCTGTGTTTTATGCCAACCACTGAGAACTGGAATTCTGTCACTCTGTTCATTAAAAATGTCCACAGAGGCTGAAAAAAAAGACCAGAGCTCCTTGCCATGTTAAAAGGTCACTGCTGTTGGATGGGGCCCTTCACTGCCCTTCTGCTCATTGATTCATTAGGTCTAGTCCTTGCGAATGTGCCTCTCTTCTCTGGCCTGACCTTCCACTCCATACAAGCAGGCAAATGTGCAAAGCCTCTTTGTTTTACAAAAATAATGGAAAACTAAGCATTCAGGATAAAACTGTTCTCAAATCCTAATCTCTAGATATAGAAAAGAGACTATTTTTCACTTTAATTCTACAAATACTCTAACTTTAAAATCTGAAGTGTTACTACTATGTAGGCAATGTAAAAATTAAGAATACTTTCCTGCTGTGCAGGGGATTTATAACCTAATGGGAACTGTATACAGTAACCACCACACAATGTTGAACATGAAAAAGTTACTATCTAGTGAGCATCTACCATATGCCAGGCCCAGATCTAAATACTTTACACTCCTCTCTTTTTTTAAAAAAATACATTTTATTGACTTTTTTACAGAGAGGAAGGGAGAGGGATAGAGAGTTAGAAACATCGATGAGAGAAAAACATCGATCAGCTGCCTCCTGCACAGCCCCCACTGGGGATGTGCCTGCAAGCAAGGTACATGCCCTTGACTGAAATCAAACCTGGGACCATTCAGTCCACAGGCCGATGCTCTATCCACTGAGCCAAACCAATTAGGGCTACACTCCTCTTAATAACCCTATGAGGTAATTACTATTATGACCATTTTACAGGTGGAGAAATTAGATGCATAGAAAAGTAATCATTCCTAGGTAACACAAAGAGTAACTGCAACTGCAATTGTAGTTTGCTTGTTTTTTTGGGGGGGGGGGGGCTGAGTGACAAGTAACTACCATTAAAAAAATGTGAATAAACTATTTGACATGAATCTCCCAACCATCAAGCACCAGAAAGCCACTGGTTTTCATTAATGATAAGCCCACCAAGGCAAAGAATTCTCAAAAAAGTAGTTACATGAAACTAACTATCTCCTTCTAGGAAAAAGGCATTTCTTCCACCTTTCTTTCCATTTCCCATTTCTCTAATTTTTAGCAGCATATGAAATTTTCCTCTTTGTGGAAGTATGCCAGGTTTGAATGATAAAATACTGATGTATATTTTCATATTTATGCATATTTTAATTATATGTTATCATTTTTAATTGCATTACTCTGCTAAAAAGGAATACCAGAAAGGACTTCCTACCATAATGCACCTTTGAAACGTATGCTGGTTCAGGTGAAGCAGCAGGTTCTGCAGGGATAGGAGGAGGACCTGTAAGTAAACAAACATATAAGGAAACATAAAAGTCATTGCTCCACACAGCAGGTACCTTACTATTCTGTAAAACAACAGCAATTCAGGAATGATTACTTTCTTCTCTATATTTCTGCCAACTCTAGCCCAAATACCCATTAGCCAAGTCTCAAACACAGTTCTGGGTTTCCTAATCTTATGCTACTACTAGTGGCCCGGCACGAAATTCATGCACATTAAAAGGGAATTAATTAGAGGAAATATTTTAATATTGCTATTTGCCCTTTCTCTATAATAAAAGTGTCAGAGATGAAAGAAAATTAGTAAAATGTATATGAAAATCTCTCATCAGAGTCTGGGGCACGCTGTGGAACCTAGAGTCAAGTCCTTGCCCACCAACCACACATGCTTCGAAAATGCAGGAGACCCAGACCCAGCCAGCCCCACCCCCATTGGGTGAGACCCAGACCCGGCCGGCCCCAACCTCGTCTAGCCCCTTTGGGCAGGGGGGGCGCAGCCTCAGGTCCTCCAGCCTGGCACTGGGTGAGGGGTGCAGTCTCAGGTCCCCCGTCAAGCCCTGCCAGGTGGGGGGCACAGCCTGAGGTCCCTGTCAAGCCCTGCCAGGCGAGGGGCTTGGCTTGAGGTCCCCTGGAAAGCCCCGCCAGGCATGGGGTGTGGCCTGAGTTCCTCCATCCAGCCCTGCCGGGGAGTGTGTGGCGTGAGGTCCACTGTCAAGCCCCACAGGGTAGGGGTCGTGGCCTGAGGTCCCTCGCCCAGGCCAGGCGCCATGCAGCCTCAGGTCCCTGCTGTTCGGTCATGACATTACAGCGTCCTGGCTAGTTTGCATATTCCTCTATTATTATATAGGACTAGAGGCCCGGTGCACAGATTCGTGCACTGGTGGGGGGGCATGGCCTGTGGGAATCGACCTGCTGTGGGAGCGCACTGGCCACCAGGGGGCAGCTCCTGTGTTGAGCATCTGCCCCCTGGTGGTCAGTGCGCATCATAGCGACTGGTCAACTGGTCGTTCTGATGTTCAGTCACTGCGCTTTTATATATATAGATTATATAGGATAGAGCTTGCTTTGTAAATATGTGACATTCTGAAAAGAGGTTAAGTAGGGAGCGGCTATAGAATCAAGCCGTGGATTGACCTGTGGCAGAGCCACAAACAAGTCCCAGTTTGGAGGGGCAGAGCCCTCTTAGCATAATTAAGCTTAACCTTATAGCCCTCCCTAGTTTCTACCTAGGTAGCTAATGGACTGTGGGAGGTGCAGTAAGTGCTGCCAAAATAAGGTGAAACTCACAAGAACATTGTAACTATGTTGACCACTTCCTTGTTTTTCTCTGACTATAAAATAAAGTCTCAGCTTGCAGGCTGGATCTTTCTGTGTCCTCATCCAGGCATGGGAGATCTGCTGAGCCCCAGTTGTATTCTCTTTGTCTTCTTTAATCCTTCACCACCCCTCCTCAGGTTCACCCTTGGCTGTGCTGGCACAGCACAGGTTAAAATGAAACCCTGTTTTAGACGCTTAAGAACAATTTTCTATTTACAGTAATACTATGTAAAACATTTAAAATTAATATTCTATTAAAAATTTAATAAGTAAATGGACATGGACAATAGGGGGATGAGAGCATGAGTGGGGGGGAGGATGAGGGTTTAATGGAGGGGATGAGGACACATTTGTAATACCTTAATAAAGAATTTAAAAAATTTAATAAGTAAAAATTATAATATTTTTGTTCAATCCCATCACTTCCCCCAACTTCTCCCCCACAGCTGTCAGCCTTTCTCTATCTATGAATTTGTCTCTATTTTGCTAATTAGTTCATTTTGTTCATTAGATTCCATGTATAAGTAAAATCATATGGTACTTGTCTTTCTCTGACTGGCTTATTTCACTTAGTTTTTTTTTTTTTTCAAACTATAAGAGAAAGTTTATTTAGAAATGGGCTCAGGAAACAAGTTACAGAAGCAAAAGAAGGGTGCTTGGAGTTTAGGAGAGAGAAGGGTGGAGGTAGGTGGAGAGAAGGGCCTGGAAAGGTGCAGGCATACTCCCCAAAGGAAGAGCACCTCACTTAGTATTTTAATGCTATTTTACTAGAGTGTTTTCTAGGGGAATACTACATTCAAAGTTTTCAAAGTTTTTAGTCCCATTTTTTGCATTAGCTTTGCAATTTGGTTCCAACGTTAGAAAATCCAGGAAAAACAAGAAAACAAGACATTAAACCAAAGGGTAAACCAAAATGTAACCTAACATGAGACATGACAAAAATTGCTTACTATGCTAACATATATAACACATTAACATATTCCTCAAATTAATATTTAATAAGAACTACCATTTGATCATATACTATTCACATACACTGCTTAAAGGCTTTGCATGGTAGCCACAGGAGGTAGGTACTATCATTGTCCCCACTTTTCAAATGATGAAGACTTAGGCTTAGAGTGCAAATA
The DNA here is from genome assembly GCF_000147115.1 of Myotis lucifugus. Classification (NCBI taxonomy): domain Eukaryota; kingdom Metazoa; phylum Chordata; class Mammalia; order Chiroptera; family Vespertilionidae; genus Myotis; species Myotis lucifugus. Next base: position 2,951,802 of record NW_005871049.1, on the reverse strand, counting down.
ACTTGTCTGTCCAGGGTCAATATTCCAACCTGAGCAATCTAATTCTGGAGTTTACACTCTTGCTATGCTACCTTAGGCCATTATTTTCTCAAGTAATTCTAGTATTACTGAATTTAACACAGGCAAACTTCACAAAAATTGCATTAAAAACCTCTAAGTATTAAATGCACAGTGTTAAATATAAGAATCCACTAATTTGCATAGAAAAATAAGTTTCGGGACTCAAACCCACTGACAATCTGACAAGTTATCAGACAGCTGAGCAACATGTTTTTCTCTTATGGGACTGAAATATATACTATGGTTAAATACATCAGCAATCAGACAGCAATGGAAGAAAATTATTCAAATCCTGCTACAAAGAGTGCAGTTGCGAAGTAACTCTCCATTAATATAAAATCTTTCAAGTTATTCCTTCTAAAAATAATAAATTTTACAAATACTTTATAATCAAGAGTAATTTACCTGATGTTTCAAAATTTCTTGGCTCAGGTTCATCCAGCTGTAGAAGTTCATCAAGAGCTAATTTTGCTGCATTGGATCTAGACTCCTTTTTATTTTGTCCCAGTCCAGTCTTGTACTGGATACCATCGACCACAGCACAAAAAGCAAAATATGGTCCCAAAACGTTACCTTGAAAAAGAACTCAGAATAAATGCTGCAAAAGATGTCTGTTACACAGGAAAACATCCAACTACAAAATTGTGGAAAACTAGCTACCTCGGCCCATCAGTTTTTCTGTAGGGCCAATACAGGTGAAAGGAAAGCTGGGTGGGTCCCTGAACTAATTCTGAGGAGTCCTTCAAGTAGCACAGCTGGCTCCAGACTCAGCATGAGCATAGGGCCAACTTTACAGTGCAGCCATATATGGAGTGGCAGTGTCTTGAATAATGCCTGGGAATGAAAAGCATCCATATATCTATCAAATGACAAATTACAGGCAAAATGTGGAGCCTCTGGCAACACCTTCTTCTTTCAAACTTCAATACCAATAAAACTTAATTTCTTCCCCCCTTTGGGTGCCCTGATACTCCCCCCCCCCCCCCCGATACTTTTAAAAGCTCCAGAACAGAAAGGATTCCTTTGAAGAAATCCTGGACACCTATTATCAGGGAGTCACTGTAAGCAACTCAACCCATCACAGTCATAGGGCAGTTGGAGGAAGGGGAATTAACAAAGAAAACTGAAACATAAAGATGTCTTGTCATCCAAAATCTCTAAGATTACCTTTACACAATTACTTTTACTAGATTTCATATTTGCCTGATAAAAAATGAAATGGAATCATTTCCTAAATTTACAGGCCAAAGAATTTTCCAGTTCAAATTTTCAGACTTTAGGAGGCCTTTAGGTAACTTCAATCTCCACTCTCATTAGAGATGTCCAAGTATAATGTCACTCCACATAAGCCTTTATCTTCTCTTCTCAAATATTACATTAACTGTTGGTTGTTTTTGAAGAAGTACATCAAGATTACAAGCAACTCCTGATTGCATTTGGGAAAATTGCTTTCCTTCCATCATCTATGACAGTGGTTCTCAACCTTTGGCTGCCCAATTAGAATCACCTGGGAATCTTTTTAAAATCCTGATTTCTGGCCCCATCCTCCAGAAATTCTGTTTCGTTGTGGGCTAATGTTGTGGCCTCACCCCATAACAAAGAAACAAAATTTCTGGAGGATGAGGTCCAGAAATCAGGATTTTAAAAAGATTCCCAGGTGATTCTAATGTGCGGCAAAGGTTGAGAACCACTGGTCTATGACCTCAGTTTCTTCCTTCGGGACCACCTGGGTTCCAAACCAAATTTACTTAACCTGAGGATATTTTGTATATTTACAAGTGGGTTGGATGATTGTTATATGTGAGCATTACTCATCAAATCATTAATAAGTACCCTATGTCATCATTCTGGATGTGTTTAAACCTGAGTTTCTCAAACTTTAGTATGAATGGACCTAAGTCACCTGTAGAGTGCGTTAAAAATACTGATACTCTGATCTCTCCACCAAACCCACTGAATCAGATTATTTGATTAGTACTATGCACATAAAATAAACACCATTAACAATCAGTGGGTTGTGTTTTTAGTAGTTTCAGTTCAAATCACTGAAGATTTGCCCCGATCAATTTTTTCTGTAACCAATAGTTTACATTTTCCAAGGGCAATTTGAGAATGGAGAAAAGCTAACCAGTTACATAGAAATTAAACACAGAGGTATTGATCACATGAAGTAATCCAACCTACAGTGACAAGACCTAGGAAAACTCCCTTCTACATTAAGACCCTATTTGCACAGATATGTTTAAAAATTGTCAATGCCTCTTAGGAGCACTTATTCTCTTATCCTCCACTTTCCTAAAGTTCTTCCAAGTCTCTGGTCATAGGTGATGAAATCAGAAGCCGTTTTCTGCATTTTACTGATTTGTATTCCTGGAGCCTTCCACGGGCACAATGTGGTAACAGGGTCTTCTGGTTACTGGGCATTTTAGAGAGAACCGAGGAAATAGTCTCAGACAGGACTGCTGATGAGTACCAATCATGTGTTATTTTGACCTCTGATCTTTGACTTTCAGAAGCCAAATTTGGCCATAATTTTTGTTAGGCATCAATATCACAGAATCCTGCTAATAAGATAATCATAGTCCAAATACTTAACATCCCTAAAAAGCATGTTTATTCTACAAGTATTTACACCTGTGTATAATACACAAGGCTGATGAGATTTCAGTTCAACCAGCCATACACAAAAATTAAAATCCCATGATTATAAATATTTTGTATGTGAGTTACTTGCAGATTCCAAAAGGCTAAAGAAATATTAACATAACATTTTCTAAAGTATACCAACCAAAAATAGTAGTTATCTAACCCCAACATTATGTGAATATAGAAATTCACTGCCACTTATATGCTCTGCTTTTACTAGGATAATATTTCCCCATCCTGTAATAACCAGACACGGCATTCACTTGCCTGTTGTTACCGTTTCCTTAAGGTCAAGCTGAACCCGCTGCATTTGTGCAAACTGGTGTAAGGCTGACACAGGGTTGATCTCTCCACGTTTGTATTTCATTATAAATTCCTTAGGTATTTTTTTTGGAGGAAGGACAGGATTTGAAATAGATGAAAGACCTTTGGAAAGCAATGGTTCTGGAAAATTACCTAAAAATAAATGTTTACGCTTGTCAATTTGATGCATTAAAAAAAAAATAAGACATTGTCCCTCACACACTTAGTCATGTGTGGTTTTCATTCCATGTATCTCCTAAACAATTTTGGCACAAATGCCAAACGCAGCCTGTCATTCTGTATAATGTATAAATCTCTTGGAATACCAAGGCTATGTTGCAAAGAAGGCCTATCACTGTCATGTCATAAGTGCTATCAAAGAATCGCAAAATCTTAGTCATGTCAAGGTCTTCAGGGACTCTCTAAGCCAGTGGTTCTCAACCTTCTGGCCCTTTAAATACAGTTCCTCATGTTGTGACCCAACCATAAAATTATTTTCGTTGCTACTTCATAACTGTAATGTTGCTACTGTTATGAATCGTAAATATCTGATATGCAGGATGGTCTTAGGCGACCCCTGTGAAAGGGTCGTTGGACCGCCAAAGGGGTCGCGACCCACAGGTTGAGAACCGTTAAGCCATTTTTACATGCAATGTCACTAAGGCCTACAATGGAGGAAAACACACATCTGGGGCAAGAACCTCGTTTTTGGTTTCCCATGGACTATTTTATATTATCTTTCACCTTGAGATCGGTCCAATTTGTAAAGGGTGCGTGCCCCTGCTGTGTACTGAACACTAACGATGCTAGGGGATCAGTGGTACGCAAGCCAGTCTTCGCCGGTCCCCTCTCTGAAGGGGTGACAGCCTCACCTCCATACGGCAAGGCACACCTGAGGCGGCTGCACCGCCAAGGGGTCAAAATGACTAGCAGCCAAGGGGGGAGGGTTTCCAACAAACTTCCCACAGCGCTGGGAGCCCTAATGCACGCTCCGGGCGGTGCCCGGCCACAGAGACGCGGCCACACATCCAGGAAACATTTAACCGGGGGCTCAAAGGAACGCGCTGGCCAGCTCAGCCTGAAAAAGCTGAGGCCCGACTGCAGGTGAAAAAGACGTCGTACCCGTCACTGGTGTGACCTTGGAAGCCATGCGGGACAGGCTGTCACTTTCCGAGGACTGCGCTGCGGGCGTGGTGACCCTCTGGGCGGGTGGCTGAACCGGCAGGTTCTTTTTCAGCATCTGAGCAAAGCTAGGGACCTGGGAGCTCTTCTGAAACCAGCCATTATTGGAGGTCATTTTCTCACCTACGAACGAGACAAAGTTGGCAGGAAATGATGTACGCACGGCCGCATCGCCAACTGGCCTCACGCCGCTGGCGCCGGCTCATTCCGCCCCCGCACCACGCCCAAGAGGAAAGCCCGAAGCCCTCGGAGACCAGGGGAAAGAAGCTGAAGGAGACCGCGCCCCAGGGGACCCGCAGCGCCCCTTATTGGCCTCCGGTTGTTGGCCTCCCTTCGGGCCCAGATCCCACCCACCGAAGTCGTCCTTCCGGCCCTGCCGGCCCAACCCCGCGGGCGGGCAGTTGAGGCCGGGCCGCAGGCCCCGAGGCTCCCCAGCCGACGCCATTGCTTCTCCACCTGGCCTCAACCTCTCCCGCAGGATGCTGTGCGTGAGAGCCCCGCGGCCAGCGCTGCGGTTTTCAAAAGCCGTCTCCAGGTGGGTGGCCCCGAGGCCCTGATGGAGGCCCCGATGAAGCCCCTGTCCCGCCCCGTCCTATCGCCAACCGTCTACGCACCTGGGCCGCGCCTCCGCCTCTGCGCATGCGTCTGTCTTGATCGTGAGAAGTCGCTGAACGTCACGTGAGCCGGCGGCCCTGGCGCAGGACTCGTGCTCAGCGCGTGAGGTGGGGGTGGCGCAGGTCGGCGTCGTCACTCACTCTGCGCCCTGACGCCCCCAGTCCTCACGGAGCCTGGACAGGGAGGGTCTCCTTGTCCACAGTGACCCCCATCGGGCCTCCTTATCCACCATGGCTTCGAGGAAGCCCTTCGCTTTATCCCCATTCATAGCGCTAACAAGGCGCCTGGAAAGGCTCGTTGACAGAATAACCGACCTGAGATTCCACAGGATGTTCGTGAGAACAGGTGGACGTGTTGAGAACTGATGGCGCTCATCTGTGGGTGTTTTCAGTTCTTTGCTCTCGTAAAAGTTGAAGCAGGCTCTCATGGAGGTGTTAGCTCATAGATTGTTGAACATATTTTTGATAGTAAATTACTAAATAAGTTTTGGCACTAACCCAGAAGGAATTGAGTGACATCGTTATAACAAAGTTTTAGTGCCCTCTACTTTTTTTTTTATACGGACAGGATTCTGAAGAGTTAAGTCACTTTCACCAAAAAGGAAACAAACATAACAATAGGATTGATGGTATTATATCTCATTACAGCAAGAAGTAATATCTGCCCACAAATGCGCAGGTAATTGCGTGCTTGAGAAGAATGTGTATTCTGCTGTTGGCTAGAATGTTCTGCATATATCTGATAGGTCTGTGTGGTCTATAGTGTTGTTCAGATCTGCTGTTTTCTTATTGATTCTGCCTGATCTATCCATTGCTGTTGCAATTTACATGTTTGTGTGACTAATAACATTTTTGTAGTTACGGTTATTTTTATTACTTTAACTTTTAAACTAGAGTTGTAAGTGAATTATGCAAACTATTACCATATTGCAGAATCTATCACTATCATTACTGGTGAGATTTACACTCCCTTTCTATGTTTTTGTGGTTAGCTTTTTTTTTAATATATATTTTTACTTTCAAGTAAAGCAGGTCTGCTGGTAATGAACTCTTTCAGGTTTTGTTTGAGAAAGTCTTTATCCCTCCATCATTTCTGAGGGACTGCTTTGCCAGGTATGGAATTCTTGTTTGACAGTTATCTGTTTCAATATTTTGAATATGCCATCTAATTCTCTCCTGACCTGAAAATTTTCTGATGAGAATTCTGCCTACAGTCTCAAGGGGTTCCTATACATATACCTTCTCTCTTTTCTGTTGCTTCTCTTAAAATTATTTTGTCTCTGACTTTTGAGAATTTAATAATAATGTGTCTCCATGTACCTCTATTCTCATTCAGCTGTTGTAGGTCTGGGTCCTTTGGACGTCATGGATCTGGATGTCCTTTCTCTTCCCAGGTGTGGGAAATTCTTACCCATTATTTCTTTAAATGTATTTTCTGTCTCTCTTTTTTTCTCTTCTCCTGAAATTTCCATAATGTTCCTATTACTTTCCCACTAGCAGTGCACAAATATGATTTTCTCATAGCCTTGCCGAACAGAGCCACAGAAAGTTTGTTTACAAATTTAAATTGCCCTTTTCTTTTTATAGCATTCTCACTGTAAGTGCCAGAAATACTGTAAGTTTATACTTATGTCATTTTTTTGGTAACTAATATATCAATAATATTTAAAGCCATTATAAAATTTTAACATTTAGAACTTACTGGCATAACTGTTTCTTTGAAGCAGAGAATTAATATCTGAAGGACTCAAGTAAGGAATAATTTATTTAATTTTTATTTACTTTGTTTTATGAAGTATCTTTCTGGCACTATTATCTTAGACACTAGATCCAAAGTAGGTATAGAATTTGCTTCTCTGGTAAGTGTGACTAATAGATATAATGTTCCTATAGCCCCCAACTGTAGAGGTGATTGAGGAGAATACAGAGATCAGGCAGATAATAGGTAAGAAAGATGATGTAGCAGAAAGAATTCAAAATTATGACTCTAGCCCAGCCGTGGGCAAACTACGGCCCGCGGGCCGGATCCAGCCTGTTTGAAATGAATAAAACTAAAAAAAAAAAAAAAGACCGTACCCTTTTATGTAATGATGTTTACTTTGAATTTATATTAGTTCACACAAACACTCCATCCATGCTTTTGTTCCGGCCCTCCGGTCCAGTTTAAGAACCCATTGTGGCCCTCAAGTCAAAAAGTTTGCCCACCCCTGCTCTAGCCACTAGGATTTTAGTTTAATTGTATTACTAAGTTGTTGTGTGACAACAGAGTACAATTTTTAATTCCCCTAACACTGTGTCTGTCTGTCCATCTGCCCCATCAATCCATGACCTTGGATGGCTAAGTACCATGGCTCTTCTGAAAGGTTGTGGGTTTTTGTTGTTGTTTTTCAATCTGAGAGAATAGTGCCTTATCTACTTAAGTTCAATATTCCAAACCAGAGGCTTTCTTGAGGTGTTTTCTAATTCTATGTTCTTTAAATCTATTGTTTACCCAACTTTTAAATGGACTGTACTGATTTGGCTGATTTCAAACCTGAGTTGTGATTAAGAGTATTTACTTTTGAATATTATTTTAGACTAGTGGCTCAGTGCATGAATTCATGAACACTGAAAGGAAATTAATTAGAAGAAATATTTTAATATCGCTATTTGCCTTTATAATAGGAGTGTCAACCAAATTCACGATTGACAATGACAGATCGAAACACATGCGTGTGATTGGCACCAGAGCTTTATATGTATCACACATGTGCAAGTCAACTTAGCCTTTTATAGATATAAAATAAACTTGCTTAATTAGACCTGCTTTCTGACTTAGCTAAACTTTTTCCAGCCCAGTGAAGCACCCCAATTTCTCTTTCAGATAATTGTCAGCAGCGCAGCAGTAAATATCAACACAAAGGGATTATTATTGTAGATCACACAGGGAGAACAAAGGGTAAAATATTTAACGGTGGCAGTGTTTGACTATATTCTACGCAGTGAGAAAACCTGAAGTCATTTTCAAGGCCCACCATTTCTTTTTTTCAGTCGGATCAAGTTTCTAAGCTTTCTAAATCTCCCATCTTTTGGCTAATGAAAAGAAAATAGGATTTCACCAATTCTCCTATCCACCTACTCCAGGACTTCTGTGAGGATCAAATGAGATGAGGTATGGGAAAACGCTTCACAGACATTTGGTTAAAGTGTAAAGTGTTTCCACCTGGCTATAAAGCAAGTTGTATTCCTGGGCTGAAGAAACTGCAAGGAGACTAGTTGCTAGGGAGAGGAAACTGGGTGTTGCTATGTGACATCATTACCTGGACGGACACTTAGCATATTAGCCTTTTATACATATAGATTTTGCTATTTTTTAAAATCTTTTTATTATACTAATGTATGTACTATACACCTACCTTCATATGCACAAAAGAATATAAACATGTACATAAAGAATATATTACAATAAAAACAAACAGCTATGTGTTGACCACTAGTTTAAGAAATAGAATTACACCTAATATCTCTGAAGTGTCTGATATGCCTCTCTCTGGCTACACCCTTTTTGGCTAATATTTATACAGATTTCATTTTTATAAGTATTATCTTCTATGAAAACATTTAATAACACAGGGTGGGCATCTATTAATTATAAAAATAAGCTATCAAAGGAAGAAAAGACTCAAAAACAGCTACAGACTGAAACCAATTATTGTGACTTTATTACAATAGTTACAAACAATACTTTAGTGGTATTTAATCATATCACAATTACTCAAACTATATACAAATAGGTATTTATACAAGTCTACATTTTTAAAAAGAAAAAGCAATTAATGACCAAAATAATCACATTATGAACAAGATTTTTTCAAAAAGTATGGCCAATAACAGGAAATTCACAGTTATTCTGAAAATATTTTAGGATGCAGGAATCATATTGCACATAACAATTACAAACCCTACTGAGTAGATATATATTTTAATCTAGTTTTTCACAAAATTTACATTATCATGCAATATATTTCACTGTATACAGAATGGTGGAACTAGAACAAACAGGTTAACTTACAAACCTTCAACATAATGGCCATAAAATTAGAATTATTTTAAAGTCATATTTAAAATAACTTTAATATACAAAAAAGCACTCCGGTGTAATAATTTGTTCACAGATCAAGTTACTTTTTAGTGTTCTTCTTTGTCTTTTCCTTTCTTTTCTTTCTCATCCTGTAGTGCAGTACCAAGTTTTTTTATAAGAACTGACAGAACCTTGTCCAGTGGGTCCATGACTCCTCTTTGAAGCCATTTAGGAATAGTAGTCCTGGCATGATGAAAGCCCAATTTTTGAAGAATATAATCAACGCCTACTGGATCAATCTTTCTTCCAGTCCAAGAAATTAATCTAAAATAATTATAAAAAATAATTAGGAGTACAGTGTCCCAGCACAGACCTGAAGGTAAGTTTAAGCACATCAGTAAGCCTCCATAATGTGCTCAAACAAAATATCTTCAGTAGGTACATTTGAATAATCTAACCTACAATTCCTGGATTCACTATAATAGCATTAAAAAAAAGTGTGATTATAAGTATCCTTGATAAGCATATACACAGTAATGGAGTTTAGTGAATTTCATTCTGATTATTTTAAGCCCAAAGTTACACAGTCATCTTAAACATTTAAAGGATATTTGGTTTATTCTAAAAGATGTTAATTAACTTGGTGGGGGAAATCTTTTCAAATGAATATATATGTATATCAAGTCACGATGTCATACACTTAAAATATCTTTCTGTTTTGTCAATTACACCTCAATAAAGCTGAAAAAATAAGAGTTCAAGTATGTGGCATAATGGGGGGGGGGGGAATAAAATTATAGAGTGTTTGCTGTGTGCTAAACATGTTAGAAGGAGAACCATTTTCTTCCCATTCTTGGTATTTCTTTCCATAGCAGTGGTTCTCAACCTTCTGGCCTCATGTTGTGACCCAACCATAAAATTATTTTCGTTGCTACTTCATAACTGTAATGTTGCTACTGTTATGAATCGTAATGTAAATATCTGATATGCAGAATGGTCTTAGGCGACCCCTGTGAAAGGGTCATTCGACCGCCAAAGGGGTCGCGACCCACAGGTTGAGAACCGCTGATATAGAGGACTAGACATCAAGGAAACCCTCCTGGCCTCTTTGCACCCTTATTGATGAGTTATCTGATTGGCGAATTAATGGAGGAACTGAATAGTGTAGTTTAGTATCCTCCTCCCTACCTTCTCTTAGAAACCATTCGTTTTTATCTGTTCCTTTATGCCATAGGATTTTTCAAAGACAGGTCCTTAAATAGTTGAGCCCAAGACAGTTCATAGCTGCCTGTGGCTAGGTGAGTACACAGTGCTGCTGACAGCACAACTTCAGCCCTGCCCCATGCGAGCGCTGCAGCACTGAGACCCTGCAGGTGAGTCCAAACCTGAACTCTAGTAGAAAGCCACTGGTGCCAGACCTCCAAACCACATTCTGTCACCAGCATTACCAGTGTTAGAACTATCATTTTTATTTCCAGCTGCCTCTCTCCCACTATTTCAGTTAGGGGGAAAGGGAGGAACTAAACATTGATCTGTTAAAACTCTTAACAGTTATAAGCATTTTGTGTTAATTAGCTTATCTAAGAATTGTAACCTACAAGGTAGGTAATACCATTTTCAAATTTTTTTTATGAGGTAACTGAGACAGCAGTTATTAAATCCTTCGGGCAATGTCACTTAGCCAGAAAGCAGGGCTTAGAGCCACCGCTCTTAACCATGCTATCCACTACAACACCATATTTAGTCTCGTGGTAGTTTGCTAAAGTAAGGAATATATTTGTGAAAAATTTAACTATTTTATGCTCATTTTAAATTAAAAGATCCAACAGGTCTTTGAATAACACCATTTTGTTATAACTTGTAGGAACTTAACTCTTGTTTATATCAAGTAGCCTATGGTAAAACTGGTTTCATTAAAGTTGTTTCCCCTAAAGTCGTGGAACCAACTTATCAACGTTAGGTGATGACTTATCTAGTCAATTATATTTATTTAGAATTACAAATAAAAAACAGATTTTCTAAACAGTTTTCTGCATTAGGACTTTTGCAATATTTTAATATTGTTTGAGTATTGACACTGTTACTATTTCTCATGTGTTTATGTGCTATTAATACTAAAGTGTTTTGTCAATTTGGTACAACAAATTTCACTGAATACAAATTACTAACACACTGAATGATTCACTTTCTGCTTATACAGAAGTCCACTGTATAATGAAGATTTTGTTAGTTTAGAATTATTTTGGTATAAGTATGTCTGAATAATAAGCTTATCTAAATGAAATCTGTGTCATTCTGCATAGTGTTGAGTATGATGGACTTTTTTTGATACCATTATTCCATGAATCAAACAGTGATAATTTGATTAACAAAGCAGATGAAAGGAAAGGGAAAAATAATAGCGTTGTGAGTGTTAATCACAAACAAGGACATACAAAGCAAGTACTGCTGGTTATAGCAGCAATTATAAAAATTATTAAAATTAGAAAATACTTTTAAAATTACGATATGAAAACAAGTTGATGTCACTGGGATCATGATTGTAGAACATGACTCAGTAAAGGAATCAGAACCTGATAGCATTACATTTGACATTTCAAGAATGGTTTTATATTGCTTCCTATGCAGACAAACGGACACTGTGACATGGTCCACTCTATTACATTGTCATGACATGTAAGAATTATACGGTCCTTAATGATATATGACTTCTACTACATCTTCCCAAACTACATAACAAAAGTTTACTGTAGCTACCTACCTCAGTTACCTGAAAACAACATCTTGGTGAGAGGGTAAAAAAATAATAGCCATTATGGCAGCAGAGTTATTCTCACATTTTAGTGATTAACAGAATGTCACACAGTGGACAGCTAACCAGCACTGAGCTATTCCCAGGGTCTGTGCCTCGAACACTTACAATAGCAGAAAAGAACAGCAAAAACAGCAATCAGATGTTGTCGAGATTACAACTAGCTAACTTCTAGATATATTTTTCAATACAAAATATTTAATAACCTAATACATAATTTATAACCTTTTCTCCTAATAATCCCATAGAATATAGGTAAATATATATACCCACTATTTACCTAAGAGTGGGCTCTAGATGCCACGTGTTGCACATAAAATCTCTCCAGTCCACAGTGGTGTAACTGATGCTGTCTTCTCTGTCTTTGTCAGAGGAGTTGTCATCATGTATAATGACTGGACTTTTCTGTCCTGGTCGAGTAGATAAAATCCGAGGTGGAAAAATGGCTATAATGAAAATAATAGATTAATATTGCAAATATATATCTTATAAGTTTATTTTAAATCACTATATGAACAGAATAATTTGTTCCATTATTTTATTTGTGAACTGGCCAAAGTCTCATTTAATTACATTTCGTAAAAATATTTTAGCCCTTGCTGGTTTGGCTCAGTGGATAGAGTCAGCCTGTGGACTGAAGGGCCCCAGGTTCGATTCTGGTCAAAGGCACATGCCCAGGTTGTAGGCTTGATCCCCAGTAGGGGGCATGCAGGAGGCAGCCAATCAATGATTCTCTCTCATCATTGATGTTTCTCTCTCCCTTTTCCTTTCTCTCTGAAATCAATACAAATATTCTTTAAAGTAATATTTTAAATAAGCCTTAAATAAGTGCCAATAATTGGTATTGCTTGGAGAAAGCCAATATCAAAGTTATTGCATTACCTTACAATTAGAAATAATGTCATTTATTTTTGAGTAATAGTGTATGTTTTACATACATTTGTGGGCCTAAAACTAATGGTAAAGAATGATAACATTTATGTGATTAGCAGGCCTAGGGCACTGGACTGACAGTTGTAGGTTTCCTAAAGAACAGCTGTAGGTGGATGACTTATTATTTTAACAGTTTTATTGAGATATAATTCACAATAAAATCCACTCAGTTAATGTGTACAACTCAATGGTTTTAGTATGTTAATGGTGATACATATATTTGAACAGTGGTACTAACTTAGAAGCTTTTTATGTAAGCAGCCTTTTCACTCAATATAGTAAACATGTAAATGTTTTATGAAAGATGAAGTCTTTCTAAATTAGTGATCATAAGTAATAGGCAACATGCTCCTTTATTATGTAGTTGTTTCTCTAGTCATTTCACTTGAGTAGTCGTATTTCTTCAGAGGTTTTTTCTTTTACTACTTTGTGAGAATCTCCTACAAAGTCTGATAATATCCATACATATAGGAAATATTTTGTGAAGTACAAAATATATTCAACGTGAGGCATGGTTAGAGTGTTGTGTGTGCCTAGCAGATAGTCAATCTGTCACATGGTCTTACTAATAGATTATTTATATTCATTTCATTTATTTATTGATATTTGCAATTCATAGAGGAAGGAGACACATTGTACTCATTTATCATTAGATCATTAAAAATCCATATAAATGGCAGACAGCTGCCTTTCCTGAAGCTTGAAAGAAAAAAACATAATCCCCAAAACAAGAATATGCTACTCACCCTTTTCTTTCTCTTTAAGATAAGCCGACACTAAATCATGGAGAAACATGATGAGCTCAGCATCCATAGTCACACAAATGTGGTCAGTGAACTCTGTCACCACACTACATTCTACCTTCGGCTTCAGGCTGGCATCTGCAAGGGCAAAGTTCTTTTATGGTAAAGATTTCATTAAATAAATCCCTTTCTCTTTCTGTTAAGGGATTTACATGTGTCTGTGTAAATGCATCCACTGAAATGCAACAAGAAAGAAATGAGTATTTTTGTATGTGATTCACAGAATGATGATGGTTTAATAAACATTTTATATTTATTAACATAAATATAATAAATATTTTTTATTTTTCCTCATAAAAACCCTCTGAACCAGTTATTATCCTCCAATTTACTGAGGAGAAAGAGGTACAAATGGATTAAATTATTTGCCACAGGTTACATGGCTGGCAAGAACATCAATCATTTTGACCCAGGACATCAATTTGTTATTTTATATAACACTAGTGACCTGGTGTATGGATTTGTGCACATTGAAATTAATTAGAAGGTGGCCGGCAGGGCAGGACTGGGCAAGACGGGCTGGACGTGCCCTGGAGCCAACCTCCCGTGGTCCCTCTCCGGCCGGCCACACCTGGGGTGGTGCTGTGGCTTGAAGGGCATCTGTGGAGTGAGTGGGGTCCCTCCGACAGATGGGGTCCCTCAGCCTGGCCTGCAGGATTGGGCCGAAACTGGCTCTCCAACATCCCCCGAGGGGTCCCAGAGTGCAAGAGGGCACTCTGCAAAGTTGCTGTTTTACAGGGTGCGGAATGCAAACACAAGTGTGCAGTAAACCAGATTTGGGGCCGACAGTACCCCAGCAACAATGTAACCCACGGCCAAAGGAGGAATCGTGTGGCCCTGCGAGGAATTGGGCTCCCTCCTATCTGGTTCCAGGGTGCATCACCCCGAGAAGCGCCACTGCCAAGTCACTGCAGCTCAGCAGCTCCTGCTTGACGCCTGCCCCCTGGTGGTCAGTGCGCATCACAGCTGGTCAGATGTACACTTAGCATATTAGCCTTTTATATATAGACTAGAGGCCCGGTGCACAAAAATTTG
>NW_005871049.1:2910950-2937254 GCF_000147115.1 Myotis lucifugus | reverse complement strand
AATGTAGTTCCCTCGAAGAAAAACTATTTTGGTCCCCGCCGCGGCCTAAAGTAGTGAGGATTTGCTGTGGTAGCCCCCCGAAGAGATATTGGGCCTTCCCTTCCTATAATCCGTTTTCTCAGGGGGTGATACTCCCCGCAAGGAGTGCGCCTCATCTACCATTATTCCGGTAGGTCCAAGCGGGGTTTTTTTTTAAGGATCTCTCACCCTTTTGGGGGGGAGACGGGCCCATCAAACGCGTGGCAAAAAATGTCATATCTAAATATTTAGCTTTTTTTTTAAAAACCGCGGAAGGGGCCCGGGGGACAAAAAAAATTTTGTTCCGGGGGGGGGGGGGGGGGCCCCCCCCCCCCTTTTTCCCCCTTTCAGGTTTTGGACCCCCTCGGGGAAAAAAACCCCCTCCTTTGCTTAAGGCCCTCCCCCCCTTTCCAAAAAAAAAAACCCCCCCCCCCCCGGGGGGAACCCCCTTTTTTAAGGTTAAAAAACAGGGGGCCTTTTGGGAGGTTTGGGGCCCCCCCCCTTTCTTTCCAAAAACCCGGGGGGGATCGGGGAGGTTTTGATACCCCCCCCCTTTCACACTCAAGGCAGGGTTGAGGGGGAGGTTGCGGCGCCACCCCGTCACGCACAGAGCAGGGCCGATCAGGGGGGTTTGGGGCGCTGCCCCCTTTTCACTTCACAGAGCAAGGCTGATCAGGGGGGGTTGGGGCGCTGCCCCCCTGTCATTCACAGAGCAGGGCCCATCAGGGGGGTTGGGGCTCCATACCCTGTCACACACAGAGCAGGGTTGATCAGGGGGTTGGGGAGCTCCCCCCTGTCACTCACAGAGTAGGGCCGATAGGGGAGCTGGAGCACCGCCCCCTGTCACACACAGAGCAGGGCGGATCAGGGGGTTGGGGCGCTGCACCCTGTCACACTCAGGGCAGGGCCAATGGGGAGGTTAGGACTCTACCCTGTCACACACAGAGCAAGGCCCGTGGAGGGGGGTTGGGGCGCCACCCTCTATCACCCACAGAGCAGGGCCGATCAGGGGGTTGGGGCGCCGCCACTGTCACACTCAGGGCAGGGCCGATGGAGAGGTTATGGCTCTATCCTGTCACACACAGAGCAGGGCCGATCAGGGGGTTGGTGCGCCACACCCTGTCAAACACAGAGCCGCAGGGCAATCAGGGGATTGGGGAGCTCCCCGCTATCAGGCACAGAGCAGGGCTGATCAGGGGGTTGGGGCGCTGCCCCCTGTCACGCTGATCCCTGTGCCGGGAGCCTTGCTGCTCCGCTGATCCCGGTGCCGGGAGGCATATTACCCTTTTACTATATAGGATAGAGGCCTGGTACATGGGTAGGGGCTGGCTGGTTTGCCCTGAAGGGTGTCCTGGATCAGGGTGGGGGTCCCCACTGGGGTGCCTGGCCAGTCTGGGTGAGGGGCTGAGGGCTGTTTTCCGGCTGGCTGGCGAGTGACTAAAGCTTCCAACTGCTCCTTGTTTTCTTTTTTTTTTTTTTTTTATTCTGGGCCAGCTTTAGCTCTGAGGCCTCGCTGCTGAAAACATGGATACAATGTTTCGGTCCGCCTGGCTTTCAGTCCGGCTGATTTCTGGTGTTTTGTTTAGCTTCTTATTTGCAACATAGTACATAGTTGCTTAGAGTTGCAGCTGAGAGGCCGGCAAGTGAGGCGGGGAACGTTGGAGTTCGCCGTCACTGGAGCAAGCAAGCCTCCCTGCTCGCTTCAGTGCATGGCTGCCAGCCGCCATCTTGGCTGACAGTTAATTTGCATAAGGATATGCTGATTAGCCAATGGGAAGGGTAGCGGTTGTACACTAATTACCATGTTTCTCTTTTATTAGTGTAGATAATTATATAATCAGATTATACCAATATTACACACAAATAACAAAAAACAGTAGTTCTAAGTTCCTTTAGAATTTTCTTAGTAACTTCAGAAACTAAAGATTGTTCTTCCACATACCCTGTAATGAAGGTTCCTGTGGTTCTTGAACATGAATAGATTTAAAGTCAAGCTGCATC
Source organism: Myotis lucifugus (assembly GCF_000147115.1). Taxonomy (NCBI): domain Eukaryota; kingdom Metazoa; phylum Chordata; class Mammalia; order Chiroptera; family Vespertilionidae; genus Myotis; species Myotis lucifugus. The sequence continues at coordinate 2,935,235 of NW_005871049.1, read as the reverse complement.
CTTGGTAATGCAAAGATAGTCTCTGTTTCATGATTGTAACTAGAACCTCCTCTGAATCCACTCAACAAACTGGAATTCTTCACAGTAGTGCTATTCTCGGTGTTATTAGCATCAACGTTACGAAGTAGGTTTAGCTCTACATGCATAATAATAAAGACAGTAACAGTCAAATTAAACCAATAGACATAGATAAGCCTATAGCTTTCATGGCACTATGATACAGGAACTTTTATCATTTCAAAAGTTGCAAAATCAACTCACATTTGAAAAAATAGAACCATATAAAGTTGTGGTCTTGAGAATAATTACCTCTATATATGTAGACAGGGATATAGACACATTTATATAAATTAATATAGAGCTATGTTAATTTATATGTAGTGATTTATATTTATACTTATATACACACATAGTGATATAGATCACTGTTCTCAAGACTGAAGCTTTATAACATAGTTTTGAATAAATCCAAAAATCCAATCCATTTTGCTTTTTTGTTTCTTGAACTTTAAAATGAATATTATTCTCAACTAGAGGCCCAGTACATGAAATTTGTGCACTGGTAGGGTCCCTAGCGGCTGCTGCTGCCAGCCAGAGCCTCCCTCCCTTTCCCCAGCCGGCCCCGCCCCGTGGTCGAACTCCCAGATGAACTCCCGGTCAAGGGGACAATTTGCATACTATGCTTTTATTATATAGGATTAAATTCATGTCTGAATTTAAGAGTTTCATTAATCTCCATACACTGAATACTTCACTCTTACAGAATTTGTAATTAAATATGATCCTGATCTTGAAATCAGGTAGAAGTCCTGATATTTCCCAATGTATGTGCTATGATTACATTATGGTTGTCTTATAAAATTAGCACTTTTCTAGGTACATAGGTAGCAGTTCAGTATGCTGATAGCCCCTCCATAGTATCCCAGCCAAAAAGGAACCCTTCCCCAAAATGTGTACTTAGAAGGTAGAACAGTTAATACATGCACACTCTTCTAATTTGCTTCCTTATACCCCTTTGTTCCCAGAACAGTCTTTAATCCCTGGGGTTGCCTATTCCATAGTAACTATTTTCCACGGGCCCATGTCATCATCCTTTCCATTTTGAAAAGTCATTTTTAAATAAAACATTCAAGTCTTATCATTTCTCGATCTAGTCCGCTTTCTAATACAAATGAAATCAGTAAAAGCAATATTATAAACTTGAACATAAAACCACCACAAAATAAAACTTTTCATGACCACATTATTAAGATTGGTGAATCAAATCAAATGAAAAACTCATCAAAACCACTCTTTAAACTTATGACTTCATAGGAATGATATTATTTAGTTTCATTTTATTTCATCCATCGAGAACCTTAAGTTTGTGGCATCCTAGTACTTAGTTGTGTAATAACTTCTCCAAATCTCTAATGTTTAACATTAGTATAAAAATAGGTTTCTAATTATCTTAAAGTAAACTTAATTTCAGTTATTTAAGCCAATTTTACTTTGATTGTTTTCAGTTACATCTAAAATAATTTAAGTCTATATTGCATTACCAGGGTGATGAAACCATGCATTAATATTGTTACAGCAGCAGGAGCAAAATGAAAATTGTTTAATTGAAGAAATGAAAAGTTTCCCCCACTTAAATTCTATACAGTCAACAGAATCCAAATTAGGAAAAAACAAAATAAATATCTCCAAAAAAAATCAAACTTTTAACCTTCATTTCTTGTGGCTGTAACATAATGGAACCATTCTTTCACACTTGCTACTCCATGGGGTGGGTTTTCATGGCGACGCCTTTGTTATCTTGGTATTTGTTGCCATAGGACTTTTCCAAAGCGCCACATGGTTTGGGTAACCATGGTAATTATTGGCCCAGGATGATGAAATCCAATGTTTGTACAACATATGTAGAATGATTACTAGAGCCTAGAGGAAAAAAAGTTTCTTAATGTAACAAATTATATTTAGATGCAAGAAAGGAGTTGTGCTTAGAGCAACAGATAGAAAATGAGTATATAAGTGAGAAATAAAATCACAAATATTTTTTCTTTTAGCTATTACTGGATTTATCCCCAGTAACATGAAAAGCATCAACCCACTCATATGTGGGACATAATGATCAACATAAACTGATTAACAAAAATAGATCCAGAGATAAGGGGCAGGGGAGAGGGGGTTAGAGATCAATCAAAGGACTTATATGCATGCATATTAGCATAACCAATGGACACGGACACTGGGGCAGTGGGGGCTTGCTCTTGGGGATGGGAGTGGACCGGGGAGGGGGGTTGTCAAACAGGGGAAAAGGAGACATATGTAATACTTTAAACAATAAAAAAAGAAAAAAGCATCAACCATTTTTTTTGGGGGGGGGGTCATCATTAAGAAACCACTGAGTAAAAAACTAAAGCTGAAAGGAACTGGGTCTACCACTGTAAACAGAGGTAAAAGCAGAGCTTGCCTACCGTAGTCTTGAAGGCAGATCATTTCCCTATACTGCCACTGTATCTCTTCTTTTCATGTTTATGTAAGAAATTTTTACAATAACTACTATTATGATTACAGCCAGTAACAGAATCTTTAATTGCTTAAGCAAGAAAAAGAGTAGATAGCAAGTTCAGAAATAAGTCTTTTACATCCCAGACTTTATAGAAACTGACTCATTGGCAGTGAACTCCTTGACATGTCAGGTACATAATAACAAATAGAATGGACTTCAGAAATGTTGTAAGAGAAAACAGATAAAAGATATGAGAAAGAAAAGTTACTCTGCTATGTATTATCACATCAGAAGATGGAAAGAGTAAAAGTTTGAAATGTGTCAGTTTACCATCCTCCCAGATCTTCTGAGCTTCAGTCCAAAAAGCAATATTTGGTTCTTCTAGGTGAAAAAGGGCCCAGGATTTTGAACGGAAATTTGGACCATGGAAACAAGCTAGTGTCATGTGGTTTCCATGTAAGCTCATCGATCCTCCAAACTGCATTCCATCTTCTGGTAATGGGATCTGGAATAAGGATATGTGGCATCCCGATACCACCTTCAGTACTCCCGGCCAGTGTCGATGGTGGGCGGCGTCCAGCACTGCAAGAAAACCAAACAGGCTTGTCCTGGGTGCCTGCCACAGGCACATCTGCAATGGCAATGGCAGGGAGCTGGGGGGCAGCAGGGCTCCTTTCTGCAGCTGCAGTGACTCAGGTAAGGGATGAAAACAACAACCCAACCCTGGTTAACATTAAGCAGAAGCTAATAAGCATATAGTCTTGGGAAAGATGCTGCATAAGGATGGATGCAACTAAGGAAAGTAGTAACTTGTTAATAATTACAACTAATACTGCTGTAAATAATTTACAAATGCTTGCATGACATTTTATACAATTCTCACAGTAACTGTAAACTAGGTATTTCATCTGGACCCTGTTCAAGTGAAGCAGAGGACGGGTTAACTAAACCAGCAACTAGAAGACCTAGAAATCAAACAGATCTCCTGATTTTTAGTACATTTTCTTTTTTTACTCTTTTGTACCCTTACTACTCAAAAGTGAGGTCTGAGGACCATCATAATCACCCAGAGCTTGTTCAAAATTCAGGCTCTTATGTCCACCCCACACTTATGTATCAGAATCTGCATCTGAATAAGACTTCCAGGTATTTCAGGTGTTTGAGTAACACACCTTAATATTTCCCGTTTATTCTAGTGATGTCCTTTTTGGCTGTTTTCCACAGCTCCAAGTCCAGATCCAACCAGGGGTCATGCATTGTATTTACGGTAATTGGCATGTCTCTTTAGTTTCCTTTAATCTAAAACAATTCTATGAGTCTATTTGTTTGTTTTCTATGACAAGGGCTTTTTCAAGAATCCCGGAAAGGCATTTTAGGAAAACCCCCCTCTATTTGTATATGCCTGACACCAATTCTAGTTTAAAGGAAATAAAAGGACTAGAGGAAAGAGATAAATGGAACCACAAGGAAGCAACTGAAAACTAGAAGGCAGGACATTGTGTAGGATAACTGGCCAAGCCTCTCAAACTAGTCAGGTCATTAAAAAAGGACTATGCTGAATTAAAAGAGAATAAAGGAACATAACCAGATCTGACCTGTGATCTTGAATGTGATATACTGGTTTGGACAAATTTTAGGATAATTTTAGGTCAGTTGTGGAATGTGGTCACAGGCTAGAGGAGCTAAATTAGCAAAATAGAAAGTGGGAGCTTGTTGAATGGAAAAGGTTATAAAACAGTATGAACAATATTTTGGTAAAAAGAACATATATAGGTGCATAGAAAAATATCTGAAGGTGCATGCTCTCAGGTGTTCACAGGAATGATTTTTTGATGGAATAGGATGCTTTTATTTTTTGCTTGTATTTTCTATTTTTTTCAATGTACAAGTATTGCTTCTGTGATAATAAAAAGTTATTAAAAATTATCCTAACTCTAACAACTTTTTGCCACTTCACTTCTATCACCTAGTTAAAGCCACCATCACCAGTAGCCTGGACTCCCACAGCGCCACCTTACTATGGTAATGTCAGTATGTGTGCAATGATGGTAATTACTACACTTGCTCTCTGAACTTCCATCCTTAACTGCCTACAGTCTATTCTCCACACAGCAGCCAGAGTGATGCTTTACAAAGGAATATTTTAAGATAAAGTAAAATAATATTCAATCTGTTCGAGACTCTCCAATAGCTACCCATCATATTAAAACTCTTATCTGTGGCCTAGCTATCTGAGCTAAGGTCCAGTGTTTTACTGCTTGCTCACTGTTCTACACAGTGACCACCTTCGTGACCCTCAAAGTACCCTCCTGCTGTGGGAGCTCTGCACTCTCCATAGGCCCCTGTGCTTGGAACGCTCTTTCCTAGCCCTCAGCCTAGATCTTTCACTTGAGAAAAGGCTTCCGGGAGCCCCCTTCTAAAATAGCCATCCTCACACACTCATTCTGTTTCCTTCCACTGCTTCATTCCTCTTCTCAGCGCCTCTCTCTACCTAAAACTATCTTGCATTTTAGTTAGTAACTTAAATATGGGATGTCTCTCCCATTAGAATGTAAACTTCATGAGGCTAGGAACTTTGCCCACTAGATCTATGCCATGTGCTTTAGCACATGAGCATGTTTAATAAATATTTGTTGATTGACCTACTGAGTGAAAATAATAATCTGCCTAGGACAGCCGTGGGCAAACTACAGCCCACGGGCCGGATCCGGCCCGTTTGAAATGAATAAAACTAAAAAAAAAAAAAAAGACCGTACCCTTTTATGTAATGATGTTTACTTTGAATTTATATTAGTTCACACAAACACTCCATCCATGCTTTTGTTCCAGCCCTCCGGTCCAGTTTAAGAACCCATTGTGGCCCTCGAGTCAAAAAGTTTGCCCATCCCTGGCCTAGGAGAACACAGCTAATAAATTCAAACTCAGACATTTCTGATTCCACAGCTTGTGCTTTTAAGCAGAACATGGTATTGTCATAATTTGTATTCAGGAATGTGGTATATGGATGATTTAGATGAGCTGTGGCAAGGGGAGGAGATAAGAAATGGTTACTTCTCAAATGATGGCTTCAATGCCCATGTGGGTGGGAATCAGGTACGTTGCTGAGTGAACTGGAGAAGAGCATATGGATCACTGTAAGCATGGCATACAGATACTATGTGACTTTAAATGAAAATTGCAACACATTCACTGAAAGATCAGCACATACAAAGCCTTAGTTCTATTTCTTACACTGCTCTTGTGAACTTTTCTCTAGGATATTCGTCACTGTCTTAGGTGGAAGATAAGGAACTGGTCCCCAGGTAGACAGAGCTCGTTTGCTGGTATCAAACTGTTGCGTGAAAAATTCCTGGAGCTTCATTCCTATTTTTATCAGGTCTGGTGTGGTTGATCTTGATATCATTACTTGGAAAATATCCCACTTCAAATCTCCATGGACAAAAATTTCACTAGAATATAAAACAGAGTCTTTATCACATAGCTTATATAAGATGGTTTAAAAGTACATGGTTTAAAAGTACAAGAAAAAGTCCCTTCCCCACCAAGCTTTTTCATTCACATTAATTGCATAATATAAAAGCTTGTGCTTTCTCACTGAATGACAGAAAATATGTTCAGAGCAGTCATGCAAAGTTTGAAAGGTCCTATTTCCTGAATACCTTTTATCACTTATGCTTGAATCCAAGGCACTGCACAGATTCACCTTCCACTCGTCCTGCAGCTTGAGGTCAGCATTGCTGAAGATGCCCATGAGGATGCTGGAGCCCATGTAGTCCACGCGGGCCTCAGTGGAGCCCATCGTGATCTGAATTTTGTGACTGGGCTGCTGATTCGGATGTTCAGAAATATGAGCTGAAATAATTATTTTTCAGAGAAATGCTGAATGGGAAAAACTCATCAAAAGTTTTTAAAACTTTTTTTCAATATATTTTTCAGTTGTAAAATTCAACATACCAACCATCTCCAGTGCATTGACATCGATGGTCCCTCCAACAACCCCTCCCTTAGAGTCTAACTGGGATCTTCCCAGCCCCACGGACATGCTGATCTCTCGGTCACGGTTGCTTCCTACTGACAGGCGGCCCTGGCTCTTCAAACCACTCGTTGTCCAACTAAAATAAGAAAAGGGTTATTAAATAGACATATGGCTTCCAGTGTCATAAACTAAAACAAGAGTTAGATGATTTCAAAAAAGTTTTTAAGTTTATTATAAAAACCAGTAAATGTTTAAATATTAACATTTATAAGGCTTTTGCTTAGCTAGAAAATTATGCTGCTTTACTTATAATTTTTTCTCTTTTTAGAACATATATTTCATATTGTTTTATAGTATAGTATCTTTAGGATTAGATTAAGCCATTTCAGTATAAAGCAATTTCGTATCTTTTATCTACTGTTTTCACTGTCTCAAACATTTCATCATTAGAAAAAGGTTTTGAATTACTTTAATACACTATAAGAAAAATTACAAGTAATGATTAAATATATTTTCTTTGTATCTGAAGAGCTTACGTTGTATTTCCCATTACATTACTCATATTCATTTGGACGTTTAATTGCTTCAAGTTGATAGCAAACACGACAAGTGTTTCCCATGGAGTCCCTTGTTGACTTGCTGCTTTGTTGGATTTGTTAAAAGGAGTTGATGTTTTTGAAAGTGAGTCTAAAAATAAAAAAAATCATATGCACATTTGTTCACAGATGCTCAGTGGTTACAAAGCAAAAACTACTCTTATCACTATAATCCAAAAACTGAAATGATATTCTTGTGTTATAGCCAAATGTTAAATAGCTATCACACTGCCTCTAAAAGAGTTACCATTTACTGACTTTAGCAGGTGCTGGCAGTCGCACTTTCTGGAAGCTTAGAGAGTTCTCTATGAGTTCCTTGTTACAGGAGGAAATTCCAGTATGCACAGGATACAGCAGCACAGATCTTTCATCACCCTGGGTTCTCAGCAGAGAAGGAAATCCCAAGTTGCTACTGGCTAACAGAGGACCTAAAGGCAGGGACCATTCTGAGATGCAGAGGCTGCTGCATGCCTGTCTTCTGTGTCTTACAGACTCACGTATGTCTTGAGTCCTGCATTTGCTCATTATACCCTAATCTTACCTTGTGACATGAACTAAATCACTCATTTTTATATGTTCAGACTCAAGTAGAATGCTGAGCACATAAGAGTTGAAAAAACATGGGTGAATAAAAGAATGAATGAATACAAAGATTAACTTTTTCAATATCAAACATCTTTTATAATATTGTAGGCTTGGTTTACTTCTAAAAATAACTGTACCATTGAGAAGTACAGATTGATAGTTATGAATAGTCATGGGGCTATAAAGTACAGCATAAGGAATATAGTCATGAACACTTTGTAAAGTAATGTGATTGTCTAACTACTATGTTGTACACCTGAAACCAATACAAAATAATGAGTATAAACTGTAATTGAAAACAATTTAAAAAAATAACTGTACCATCTGGAGCTCACTAACAATGTGCTCTCTCTTCTCTCCCTACCCCTTTGCAAAGCACCACACTAACAATGTGCTCTCTCCTTCTTCCCTACCCCCCTTTAAAGCTCTGAGCCACCCAGCTATCTCTTCTGCAGACAGATACTTTGAAGTGTGTGTTGTTTGGTTTGGATCCCCTCCCTTCCATCTTCCATAAAAACCTGCAAGAGTCTATTTCTCTGCAGGTGAGACAGAAATCTGGGAGTAACTAATTGAGATTTTTATCCTGGAGTCATTGGAGGGCCACTGATAACAAAGAGGGCAGTGTTACCTCTTCGGGGAACTGAAGAATCCGATACACTCCTGGATCTTATGGAAGCTGGGGACTTCAGGCTCTGTGCCACTGTCCCTGGTGACATGGTGCTGTTTGTCATGTGCTCAGTGAACACATTGGGTGACTGAGGCATGTGGGTGAAGGAGGCTGACTGACTAGGCTGCTCCCAGGTCCTGCAGTAAGCTTTTCTTGATGATTCCGGGGAAAGATGTTGGCTCACCCCTTCGATGGAATCAGGTGTCCCTGGGCCAGACGCTAACAGAAAAGTGGAAACAAAAACAATTAACAGGGTAAAATTGGCATGCTATAAAATAATAAATTTTAACACTCTACCACTTCTAAGCACATGACATACTTGTATTCTCTATTTGACAAGTGTGCAGAGCACATTCCAGCTCGTTAGTTTATTTCTCACAGAAACACTATGAGAATGGCTGAAGAGGTATTATGCTCCCACTTTACAGATGAGGAAATAGACCAAGACCAGGTTTTGTATATTTTGTACTGTATCTTGCTAACTCTACCTTTCACTTATACAATATCTAAGTCCAGGAGAAAAACACAGGCAATATGGTAGCATGTCCCCAACACTTTCTATTTTCCATGCTTATCTAATCATGATTTTAATGGTTACATGTATTTCTGCATTTCCAGATTTTATTAAGATTATAAAATAATTGTTAATGTCAGCAGAATGTAGTTTCTGAGAGGGCAAGTTCTCTGTGACCCTGCTCATGCATTCCCATGCTTAGCACACTGGAGGGGATCAGCAGATGCTTGAATGAGGGAATGAACTGCATGCCACAACTTACCAAGTAAGACTAAGTTTGTGTTGTCAATCATGGATCTTATTACTATTGCAACCAAAATTAAAAGCAAACTAAGTGTAACTCTAATTACATAATGAGCTTACTTGGCAAATTTATAGTTTGGTCTCCAAGGAAGAGACGTCTTGCAATACTTCTCCTGTACCAGGCTCTTGGAAATGCCAGAATTTCACTGAGCCGGCGCATATCATACTTAAAGGAAGCAGAACCTATGTCACAAACAGCTGATACAGAAATTTAAAAAATGTGTTAGTACAGATTTTCAAAACCTTTAATATTTTCTACATGGTATAATATAATATGGTATTACACAACTAAATTATAATAGCTACAATTCATGAAATATCTAAATATGTTGCACAGCATGATTAGTAAGGAATAATATGTTCCTTCCATAAATGAGAAAAGTAGCAGATTCTAACACTTTAGTTCCATTCCTTTGTTGAGGTAAAGGCAAACTGGAATTACACTTTATCAATAAATTCTCAGAGAGGTTCTAAAGGTCAGTCTTACAGACAGCTTTCAACTTGAACACAGGGCTTTTCTAAAATGTGGCGAATGAATCATGGGATAAACTGGGATACACACTTCCTCAAAAGTGACTTCAAACCAAGTGGTGGTGTAGGGGAACTGCTGCTTTCCTCAAGACCCGTGGTCAGCAAACCGTGGCTCGCGATCCACATGCGACTCTTTGGCCCCTTCAGTGTGGCTCTTCCACAAAATACCACGTGCGGGCGCGCATGTACAGTGCGATTGAAACTTCGTGGCCCATGTGCAGAAGTCAGTATTTTGTGGAAGAGCCACACTGAAGGGGCCAAAGAGCCGCATGTGTCTCGCGAGCCGCGGTTTGCCAACCACTGCTCTAGACCAGCGGTCACCAACCAGTGGTCTGCGGACCACTGGTGGTGCATGAGGTCCAAAAGGTTGGCAACCACTGGTTTAAGGAAACCTTTGGAGCAATGGTCACCAACTGGTGGTCCACAAGGTCTGAAAGGTTGGTGACCACTGCCAGAGCAGGGCTGGTCAGTGTGAAAGCCCTGTGCTGGTCACGCAGCTCCTGCTCTGCCCTCCTTATTCCTCCTCTAGGGCCTCAGGAGGGTCTTCACACCTGGGTCTCCCAGACGTGCCTTCAGTTTCCCTCTGAGCTCACAGCCTATCAGCAGCTGCCATTAAATGCCCTGGAGGTACTTCCTCCTTTATTGTCTACCACTCTGTCCCTTCTGACACACAGACTGAAAGTGTGAGGCATCCTGTCTCTGCTGCTCTGCACACACTCTGTCCTCAAGTTTGTAGATTCTCTCCTCTTTCTCTAGACACCATTCCCTCTTCTTCATTATTGTCACAATCCAGCCTTCAGCCCCTGCTGCTGTGTCTAATTAAACAGCCTCCCCACACATCTTCCCTCCCATTTTTCATGCTACCATGAATTATTTCTAAAATACCCACTACACACACACACACACACACACACACACACACACACACAGATGTTTATTTTATAATCCATATAAAATTTTGTCTTTTTTTTTTATGGTCAGAACACCTAAGATGAGATTTATCCTCTCAATTTTTCCAAAGATTTTTAGAGAGAGTGGAAGTGAGGGGGAAAGACAAAGAGAGAGAAACATCAATGTGATAGAGACACATCGATTGGCTGCCTCCTGCACACATCCCGACCTGGGCTGAGGATCAAGTCTTCAACCAAGGTATGTGCCCTCGACCAGAATTGAACCTGCAACCCTTCAGTCTGGGGGGCTAACTCTCTAATCACTGAGCCAAACTCAATAGATTTTTAAATGTACAATACAGTCTGTTATCTTTGGGGACAATGTTATCACCCCATTTCTTAAAAACTTCTAATGGCTTCACTGCCCAAAGAATCGATGCTACCGGCATATAAGTCATGTGCATGTGCACTGCTAGCTTCATAACTAGCTTTGTAACTATGGGCAAATCACTTTTTTAAAAAAGTTTCTATTGATTTTTTTAAAGAGAGAGGAAGGGAGAGGGAGAGAAAACCATCAAGGGGAGAGAAAAATCGATCAGCTGCCTCCTGCACACCCCTACTGGGGATCAAGCCAGCAACCAGGGCATGTGACCCAACTGGAAATCAAACCAGATATCTCTTGGTGCGTGGGACAATGCTCAACCAACTGACCCATACTGGCCAGGACTAAATCACTTTTGAATATTTAAAACTAAATGCATGTGGAACATTTTTAACTCATTCCTCTTTAGTGTTTTAAGAATTTACAATTAGAAAATCAAATGAAACACTAGAAATTTTACCAATTTATGGTAGAGAAGTGAAGAGAAGAGCAGTTTTAGGTGACTCAATGAGGCACATTTTAGCCCTTGGGTGATATTTCTGTATATTTATCTAGAAACTAGAGGCCCAATGCACGAAGATTCATGCAAGAATGGGTCTTTCTTCCCCTGGCTGCCGGCACTGCCTTCACTTGGCCGGAGCTGCCTTTCTGCCTTCCCATGCTGCCCAGAAGCCCGGAGAGGCTAGGGTGGTGTGGAATGCCTGCCTCATTGCCATGGCCACAACGCAAGCATCCTGCTCCACCCCCGGCTGCTCCACGCCTGTGTATGCAAATTAACCCACCATCTTTGTTGGGTTAATTTGCATACTCACTCCTGATTGGCTGGTGTGCATCGTGAAGGTATGGTCAATTTGCATCTTTCTCTTTTATTAGTGTAGATAACATTTCTAACACTGATTACTTGCACTGAAAGTGTACACTAGACTGGACTGTCATTCCTCTCCTTTACCATTAAAGCTTCATATTATTAAATAAATGTAATATTTAAACACTTAAAAAGGAGCCCCTTATTTAATTCTGGAAAACAAACATTTACATTTAAAAACTGTAAAATTGAATACCAGATATATTTATTAGTGTGGTGTCCATTTTGCTTGCAGACTTATTTACAGACTGATTTTCAAAAAACGAGGCACCTCCTGAACGCCTTATCCGAGACAAACTCACTTTTACAAACTCAAGGTTTATACTCAGTGAGTCTTTTCGACCAGTGACTGAAGTGGGGTCTTCGTCCACATTCCCTTTAAAAAAACCCACACACACCTACATGAGTACATATACACAACATACATGTGTACATATACATATACACACAACTATCTAATTCCATGAAATTATCCAAAACACTGGAATTAAACACATCAATTAAAATCATTTAAAGTGAGGTAAAAATTTAAGCAGAATGATCTAATGAGCATTTTTATTGGTAAAATGCCAGTGAAATTTAAGTTCTCTAATAGTAATAATAAAACTAACAGTCTCATTTTAAATTAACAAACACAATATGAACACCTTAAAAAATTTACTATTTGTAGAATAGAATTTCTTATCCAAATAAACCTATATCCAAAGATATTATTGTGCTGTGTATATCACTTATAAAATATTCTGATTTTTACAGTTCTTGTATAAATCATTTACCCAAATTACTTACTGCATATTTCTACTTATTTGTAGAGACAGGATATATATTATCAAAAGGAAAAATTAGTAAGTTTCTGATCTTGCTTTATATCCATTATTAAAGGTATCATGATTTATGAAACGATCAAAGTTTGAAAAGTGCTCTAAAGTTGAGAAAGATGCAAACATGCTAAGTGTACCTAAGCCTCCTGACCCCGACGTGAGGCCAGAAACAGTACTCTTCTGTTTTCCAGCTCCGTAAGGGTGAAACACGTAGAGGGAGAAGTCAGACATGCAGGCAGTGAAGCTCAGCCCGGAGGAGCTACTGCTAGAAGTGGTCAGATCTGACTGACTGCTGCTGTGCCGACTTCTGCCAAGAGGGCTGCCCAGTCCTGATGAACCTGCCATCAACACAGACATCCAAAATCTTTATCAGCCACAGAAAATTTAAAAATCCTGCCACTAATAGTCTCAAGAGCCACCAAACATGACTTGAAAATAAAAAAGAAATACTCAAGCATGCACTCATAAATTTAATCCTTGAAAACAAAATGAGGTCTTAGATATACTTTGCAATTAATTTACTTGGTAAACCAGGTTGAATACTCTGAAACATTCCTTTTTAGTATGACTGGCCAACTCCACAGCCTCCTGTTTCTGCTCTCCTTTGTGCCACTGAAACAGGCCAAGGAAGAGGCACAAAATAGCAGGGGTTTAAGCAAAGGGGGGAACTGGACACACTGTTCACAAGCCCAATCATTCCAGTAGGAAAGAGTGCAAACAGAGCAAATGCAGAAAGTTACACCTTTTCCAACGAGCATGGATGGACTTAGAGGGTATTATGTACAGTGAAATAAGTCACTCACAGAAAGACAAATACCACATGATCTCACTTACATGTGGAATCTAAAGAAGAGGATGAAGCAAAAAATAAACCAGAAACAGACACATAGATATAGAGATCAGACTGACAACTGTCAGAAGAGAGGGTGGTTGGGGCTGGGTGAAAAAGGTAAAGGGATTCAGAAGTACAAATTGGTAGTTACAGATGAGTCACAGGGATGTAAAGTATAGCACAGGAAAAACAGTCGATAACATTGTAATAGCTCAGTATGGTGCCAGGTATGTACTTGAAATAGCGGGTGAACACTTTGTAACATATATAACTGAATGATCACTATGCTGAACACCTGAAATACAAAGTAATATTGAATGTAAATTGTAATTGAAAAAAAAAGAACCACTACACATATGCAAAAAAAAATGCAAAAAGTAAAGATCTCTCTCTCTCTTAGAGAACCAAGTGTCAGTGGCAAAACTTACCATGTGTGGACAGGCTGATTCCCACTATGCTTTAAACATAAATAATGGGAGGCCATCTGAATAGGACATTAAATAGTATTTGGCTCCTAAATAGCATGTTATTAAACAATTAGAGCCTGCCCTGCGCCCTCTTGCAATCGGGACCCCTCGAGGGATGTTGGACTGCCGGTTTCAACTAGATCCCCACAGCCTGCAGGGATCGGACTGATACCGGCAGTCTGACATCACCTGAGGGATGTAGTAGTTCCCGAAGCAGCAGGCAGCCAGGGAGGAGATCGAGCCCAGGCCAGGCACCACACCACTCCTGCTCATCCCAGCCCCGCTGCACCTGCTGCCGCTGCCACTCAGAAGTGCTGCCGCGGAGGTGGGAGAGGCTTGCACCATCACAACTGCACTTGCCAGCCGTGAGCCTGGCATCTAGCACCCGTCAGTCAGCTGAATGGTGCTCCCACTGTGGGAGCGCACTGACCACCAGGGGTCAGCTCCTGCATTGAGCATCTGTCCCCTGGTGGTCAGTGAGCATCATAGCAACCGGTCAACTGGTCATTCAGTCATTTGGTTGCTTAGGCTTTTATATATATAGATGAATGTGTTACCAAAGAGATCAAGGAAGAAGTAGAAAATATCCCGGAAACAAATGAAAATGAACACACAACAACCCAAAATCTATGGGACACAGTGAAAGCAGTCCTGAGAGAGAAGTTCTTAGCATTACAGGCCTACCTCAAAAAATAAGAAAACCTTTTAATAAATTACCTAACTCTACAACTTAAAGAATTAGAAAGAGAACAATAAGAAAAGCCCAGAGTAATTAGAAGAAAGGAAATAATAAAGATTAGAGCAGAAATAAATGACATAGAGACTTAAAAAATAATACAAAAAATCAATAAAACCAAGGGTTGGTTCTTTGAAAAGATAAACAAGATTGATGAACTTCTAGCCAGACTCAAGAAACAAAGAGAGGACCCAAATAAAATCAGAAATTAAAGAGGTGCAGTAGCAACTGACCCCACAGAAATACAAAGGATTGTAAAAAAAAAAATACTCTGAACGACTATATTCCAACAAACAGAACAACCTGGACAAAATGGACATATTCCTAGAAAAATACAATCTTCCAAAACTCAATGAGGAAGAATCAGAAAACCTGAATAGGCTGATAACTACTGATGAAATTGAAGCAGTAATAAAAAAAATTCCCAGCAAACAAAAGCCCTGGTCCAGATGGCTTCACAGGGGAATTTTACCAAACATTCAAAGAAGAACTAACACCGATTCTCCTCAAACTATTTTAAAAAAATTCAAATACTTCTAGACTCTTTTTATGAGGACAGCATTACCCTAATTCCAAAACCAGATAGACTCCCTGATGAACATAGATGCTAAAATCCTCAACAAAACATTAGTAAATCAGATGCAGCAGTACATTAAAAAGATCATACACAATGACCAAGTGGGGTTTATTCCAGGGATGCAAAGCTGGTACAATATTTGCAAATCAATAAATGTGATACATTACATAAACAGTTTGGAAGACAAAAATCATGATCATATCAATTGATGCAGAAAAAGCATTTAACAAAATCCAACACCCTTTTTCGATAAAAACTCTCAGCAAAGTGGGAATAAAGGTATCATACCTCAACATAATAAAGGCCATATATGACAAACCTACCTTACAACCAAAATCATACTCAATGGGCAAAAACTAAAACCATTTCCTCTAAGAACAGGAACAAGACAGGGATGTCCACTTTCACCACTCTTATTCAATATAGTACTGGAAGTCCTAGCCATGGCAATCAGACAAGAAGAAGAAATAAAAGGCATCCAAATTGGAAAGGAGGAAATAAACTGTCATTATTCACAGAAAACCCTAAAGACTCCTTAAAAAAACTACTAGATTTAATAAATGAATTCAGCAACATAGCAGGATACAAAATTAACACTCAGAAATCGATGGCATTTTTATACACCAATAATTAACTCTCAGAAAGAGAAATGAAGAAAACAATCCCATTTACCATTGCAACAAAAAAAATTTAAGATACTTAGGAACAAGATTAACCAAGGAGGTAAAAGACATGTACTCTGAAACCTACAGACACTAAAAAAAAAGAGAGATACATGAAGATACAAACAAGTAGAAGAATATACCTTCTTCTATATTCTTGGATTGATAGAATCAACATCATTAAAATGTCCATACTACCCGAAGCAATCTATAAATTCAGTGCAATCCCTATTAAAATACCAATAGCATATTTCACAGATCTAGAACTAACACTCCAAAAATTTATATGGAAAAGACCCTGAATAGCCATAGCAATCTTGAGAACGAAGAACAAAATTGGAGGTATCACAATACCAGATATCAAGTTATACTACAAAGCCACTGTACTCAAAATAGTCTGGTACTGGTACAAGAATAGGCATATAGATCAATGGAACAGAAGAGAGAACCCAAAAATCGACCCAAGCCATTACACTCAATTAATATTTGACAAAGGAGGCAAGAGCATATAATGGAGTCAAGACAGTCTCTTCAATAAATGGTGTTGGGAAAATGGGACAGGTATATGCAAAAAAATGCAACTAGACCACCAACGTGCACCATACACTTAAATGAAAGCCTGAAACCATAAAAATCTTAGAAGAAACAAACCATACACAGCAAAATCTCAGACATCTCTCGTAGCAATATGTTTATGGGTACATCTCCTAGGGCAGTGGTCGGCAAACTGCGGTCCCTTGAGTGTGGCTCTTCCACAAAATACCACGTGTGGGCGCGCACGTACAGTGCGATTGAAACTTCGTGGCCACACTCAAGGGGCCAAAGAGCCGCATGTGGCTCGCAAGCCACAGTTTGCCGACCACTGTCCTAGGGCAAAGGAAATTAAGGAGGAAATAAACAAACGGGACTACATCAAAATAAAAGGCTTCTGCACAGCAAAAGAAACCATCAACATAATGAAAAGAGAGCCCACTACATGGGAGAACATATTTCCCAATGATACATCCCATAAGGGGTTAATTTCCAAAATATATAAGGAACTCATACAACTTAACAAAAGAAAGACAAACAATCCAATTTAAAAATGAGCAAAGGACCTAAATAGATACTTCTCCAAAGTGGACATACAGAAGGTCAAAATACATGAAAAAATGCTCAAAGTCACTGATCATCAGAGAGATGCAAATTAAAACCCATTGAGGTATCACCTCACACCTGTCAGAATGGCTACCATCAACAAGCAACAAGTGTTGTCAAGGATGTGGAGAAAAGGGAACCATAGTACACTGTTGGTGGGAATGAAAACTGGTGCAGTCACTGTGGAAAACAGTATGGAATTTCCTCAAAAAATTAAAAATGGAACTTCCATTTGACCCAGGGATCCCACATCTAGGAATACATACTAAGAAACCAGAAACACCAGTCAGAAAAAAAATATGCACCCCTATGCTCATAGAGTTGTAATTTACAATAGCTAAGATTTGGAAACAGCCCAAGTGCCCAACAGCAGATGAGTGGATAAAAAAGCTGTGGTACCTTTACACAATGGAATACTACGCAGCTGTAAAAAAGAAAGAACTCTTACTATTTGTAACAACATGGATGGACCTGGAGAGTACTATGCTAAGTGAAATAAGCCAGTCAGAGAAAGGTAAGTATCACATGATCTCACTCATATGTGAATCTAATGGACAAAATAAACTGAGGAACAAAATAGATCCAGAAACACAGAAGCATGGAACAGACAGACGAATTTCAGAGGGAAGGCAGGGGTGGGAGGTGGGTGAGGAGTGATTAACCAGGGAACTAATATGCATATATGCATAGTCCATGGACACAGACATTGGAATCGTGAAGGCCTGGGAGGGGCGGGCGTGGGGTGTAAGGGGTCAATGGGAAAAAAAAAACCAGACAAACAAAGGGGACATTTATCTTCAACAATGAAGATAAATCTAAAAAAAAAAAGTACTTGGCTCTACACTGGTAGATAAAAAAAGGTTTCTTTACCTGGGGTTCCCGTCTTGCCTGCAGAGGCCTTTGCTCCACTCTGATTGGCATTACCTCCAGGGGACAAAGTCTCGGCAGGACACGTGGTTCCTAAAGTCTCCAGTTCTCCCCGGTTTGAAGAGAACACCAGGTCCAGGGATGGCAACTTCAGCATGCATTCTACTCTTGATACTGGTAAACAGCTGAACTTGATCTGTGAGGGCTTAAGTGCAGAAAGCCAAAAATAAAAAAGTTCTAGGTGAAACAATTTTACATTGGATTCTAAAAATTACATTTCCATTTCGGTCCACATATACCAAATTTACTGACACAGGAAAGGATTTTGTGTTTAATGTACTAGCTTTTGTAAGCAGACATGAGACATTAACAAAATGATAACATTTTTTAAAAATCTAAGTATTTGAGGAGCTGTATCTGAGTGATAAATATTTAGATAATTCAGACCATTAAAGATGTTTATATTCACATTATACTTGTTCATAATCAAGTACAGGAAGTAATATCCTTTATACTAAAATTTAAAAAGACTTACATTAATGAAAGTTTCATAGGCTCTCAAGCCCTCACCCCTTTACACGTTTTCATCAGATTTTGAAAACAGCTAGTGCAAAACACCAAATTGTTCCTGTAGAAAATGGTCTGAACAGATGACCACTAGCAGTTCTTTTATTCTTGAGATTGATCATTCTTGAGATTGATCATTAGATTTTAATTGAGGGTAAACTAAACCCTCAAGTTTAGGTACAAATAGTTTTCAAATCCTCTTACTAAATGGACTCAGTCAGATTCTAACATATACTCCCAAAGGCCTATTGACAGGACTGCATTTTAAAATAAAACATTAAGTAAAAATTACATAGCTCTTAGGAGAAATCTAACAAAGGCATTACTGTGACTTTATACCTCAATTACCTTTATATCTGCCCCAAAAGACCATAATAGCAAGTAGCACAGATGCCATACTAAAAAAAGGCATATAATGCTAAAAAAAGAATTTAATTTATATATTTTTATTTTTTGCCACAAAAGTATGAGACCTAATTCTGAAAACCTTCCTCAGCAGAAAAGTAAACACACACAAAACTGTACATGTACTTCCCCAAGGTTTCAGTAACCTGTCAGCCAAGATACATACAAAAGAGAAGAAAACTTGAAAGGGAAATAATGTTGGGAAAGAGAAATAAACGTAAGAAAAGCATTTTTCTCTACAACAAGAATAAGTGAAATGCCCCACCTGCACGCGGACATAGACCACGACGTCCACCGGGAAGGAAGAGTAAGCAGATGTGGAGGATGACACTAACGATGTTGTTGACTCTTCCATAGGGTCTGGAATCTCAAAATGCCCCATGTCTTCATCTTGGGAGCTGACAGCTATTAAAATAGTGAATTTTAAGTTTCATCATTAGGACAAGGGGCAGTACTAAGCTCAGGGTTATAAACACACAGCAACGTTTGCTTCTGGGGCCCATCATAACAGACTTCTTTTCCCAGTCAAACTTCTCACTCATCCCCCTAAACCAGTTGTTCTCAACCTTCCTAATGCTGCGACCCTTTAATACAGTTCCTCATGTTGTGGTGACCCCCAACCATAAAATTATTTTCGTTGCTACTTCATAACTGTAATTTTGCTACTGTTATGAATCGTAATGTAAATATCTGATATGCAGGATATATTTTTATTGTTACAAATTGAACATAATTAAAGCATAGTGATTAATCACAAAAACAATATGTAATTATAGATGTGTTTTCCGATGGTCTTAGGCGACCCCTGTGAAAGGGTCGTTTGACCCCCAAAGGGGTCTCGACCCACAGGTTGAGAACCACTGCCCTGAACCCTGAAAACCCCCCCACCCCTGCTGCTATACCAAACACCCCAAAGAAATATCAATTACACCTTTTCCCCAAGGATTCTTCAGGCTAAGAGACACCTTAGGACACAGGGATGTGATTTTGTCATGAACTGGCTATGGTAGTTGGAAAATCCTACAACCTCACCAGGACTTAATTTCTTTACTTGTAAATAAGGACTAGAGCAGTGGTTCTCAACCTTCTGGTCCTTTAAATACAGTTCCTCATGTTGTGACCCAACCATAAAATTATTTTCGTTGCTACTTCATAACTGTAATGTTGCTACTGTTATGAATCGTAATGTAAATATCTGATATGCAGGATGGTCTTAGGCGACCCCTGTGAAAGGGTCATTCGACCGCCAAAGGGGTCGAGACCCAGAGGTTGAGAAGCGCTGAACTAGAGGATCTCTCAGGCTCTTTCTCAATTCTATAATTCTTTTATATTACCACTGAATATATTATAATGCCATTATAAAACCCTTCTAAGTACTAGGATCCCAAAGTGTATTATGATAGAAAAGTAAATCCCTAAGGAGGATACTCACTTGTGTAATTCCTCTCAATTGGTGTGATTGGGATAGTTTCCAGAGCCTTTTCTAGAAAGTCTAACAGGCAGGGACTGATCACCATTTCCTCTGGCAGTGACTGAAGTGCTACCCAGGCATATAACTTGGCTGTTTTGATTCCTCCACTTCCTTTTCCTTTGGCTAGAATATTGACAAATGTGAGTTGAATTTAATAAAACAATATGATAATTTTGTGAGACATTCGAAATATATGACTGTTTAATCAGGTGAAGCACCTTATACATAAAACTGTACACGAATGTAATAAAGAGAACAGGTTGATAGAAATGATATATTAATGTTGGAATACAAAGATGACTAATGATGTAAGTAACACAAGTTATTCCTACTTGCTCTAGCTTACAAAGTTTGGTTCAGCTTTTCAAGTTTATACTTTGCTGAATTTCTCATTAGCATTATTTTGTCCACCTAAGAAGATACAGAGAACTCAGACAATATTTTGTGGCAAGTGAAGAAAAAGTCATTATTTTCAGGCTTCCCTATGTTCTGGCTGTCCTCAGCTTGCACGTATTTACAATGCTTCCCTACATGGGCTGCCATCTCTTTCCTTCTACCTAACTAAATATTTCCACATCAGTAGAATGAGTATAACAGCTATCTCAGACTTCGCTAACTTTGGCTTAGGTTTCCAACTCCAACATATATTCGTTTTGTAAACCTAGGAAAGAAATTCAACTTCTATAAGCCTTAACTTTCCTTATTTATCAAATGGGAATAATCATCTCTCTCCTGCACATAGTGGACATAGCTGTGCCTTGTCAACTGAAAATGGTAGAAAACGAATGCATTATCATGATTACTAGCTATTGTAAACGATTTATATATCAAGTTCCATCTCCCAAATGAAACTGTTTCAAATAATTACTATCCAGCCTGACATTCCCCATTTTAGAAATTCTATTCAGGGAAGGTGGTATTCACGTGGTGTGATACCCAGATTCCAAAATAGCTTCCAACGGTCCTGGCCCCCCAGCACTCATGCCCCTGTATGGTTCCCTCCCTCACTGAGCAGAGCTGAGCTGTAGGATCAATAGACATTGTGGAAGGAAGGATACCCGACTTCTGAGGCTAAGCCATAAGAGATGGAGCTGCTTCAGCCATGTTCTCTTTGTGATCGCTGTTTTCGAAGGATGCCAGCTGCCCTGCCAGGAGAACACACCAGGAGCCCAGCGGGGAGACCTCTAGGGGAGAACTAAGGCGCAGTGTGCCTACCATGTGCAGTGGGACATTACAGAAGCAGATGCTCAAGACCCAGCCAAGCATTCAGATGACATAGCCCTTGCCAACATCTTGACAGCAACTCTGTAAAGATCTATCAGGCCAAACTGAATCTGTGATGTAAAAGACTTGTTTCCAAGTCACTCGGCTTTGTCTGCAGCGATGATGGGACTTTCTTGCCAGACATTAATGTTTGAGATTAGAAGCCACCAAGTTTGGGTAATATGTTACACAATAATAGATAATAATGTGGTCAAGCTCAGTATACTCAATCTTGTGTAAGTCTGATGTTTCCATCCAGATCATCAGCTCCCAAACTGGACCTACAACTTTTTCTAAATATGCATAGATCTAAAAAAAATTATTTGGTATATTAAGTTTATTTTAACAGTGGATATTTTAAGGTAATAACAATTTTAAAAACAGCCCAAAGTAGTTGGCTTACAGTTCCATCTATAAATTTTGTACAGTCATTATTAAGTCTATTTCCTCTTTTCTTAAACATGTGAATTTGAAAGTCTCAATAGAGCAAGTAGGTGATAACTAAACATTAAGCTATGAAAAAAAGTAAAAGTCAAGTTCATTTTTCTTCAATACCTGAGGGAATAGGTGGGGGCTGGGGAGGAAGTAAGGTGTTAGTCTTGCTCTGGATAGTGCAAGATAAAGGAGGAGGAGAGGCGGCACTATCTTTCATACCATAAAGCTTGGACTCTTTAGAGAGTGTTCTTGGCAGGGAAGACCCTCTGGAGGCATTAGGTGATTCAGTCTTTAGTGTCTTGGAGTTGTAATGCAACTGTATTGAAAAAAACAACAACAACAGACTTTCAAAGTTAAAATTATGCAGATGAGAATAAACAAGAAATGCAGGAAAATGTGTAGAATGAACATGGGCCCAGGAGTCAGAAGACCCAGGTCCGTGTTTACAAGTTAGCTCTGTGACCATGACACGTTTTTAGCTTTCTTCCATTTTCAAAACTAAAAAGGCCACCCCAGATAATATTTTAATTTATTTCTAGCTTAACATTATAGGATTCTGTGATTCTAGAATCTAAAAAACAGTTGTTTAATAAAGTTGCACTAGGCAAGCCTTAGAAAACATGTTATGAATATCAATGTATGGAAAATAAAATTAACTTCTTTCTGCCCAACTTTTGTGGTGAAATCTGTCTAAAGAAAGTGATAGCCTGCACTTCAGATGTTCACAGGCTAGAGAAAAACCTTGGAAAAGCTCAGCTTCATATAACTGGTGAAGGAAGTGCATGTCTGGTAGAAAATAAACACAGGTACTAATAACCTCATCCCACACCCTAGACATGAGGTTTGTACCTTTACATCGACTCCAGGGATGTAAAAGACTGTTGTTTCCAAATCACTTGGCTTTGTCTGCAGCGATGATGGGACTTTCTTGCCAGTCATTAAATGGGTGGTAGAAGCATAATTAGTTTGAAACTTCTTTTTTGAAGGAGAATCTTGATCTAAACTCCTGGAACTTCTATCATAACTTCTATAAACAAAAAATGTTTATCTTTTTTAAAAAAAATGACATTTCTCTCCTTTCCTTTTGTTTAAAATCAAACTCTTGTTTATACAGTAAATGGAACATCATCCCTCATTAATGAAGCTGAGAAAGTAAAGCTGCTCAGTGTCTCCAGCTACAGCAGCCAATGCCTTGCACAGTAATGTTTCTGTTCTATGATCCCTAATACACAGCACTGTTACCTTTACTCTCACCTAAGGTTGTGACTGTCACATGAACACAGTAGGTTGAACCAAATGAAATTGCCCTTTACAGAGGTAAAACCAGTGGAATACCAGCAAGTTATTGTGGTTCAACCCAAAATAAATAAAGTCACCTTTTATCATCACTACTACTTTTGTAAGAACTTAACTTTGTATCTTGTAATTTTATAAAAGCCTCCTTAAGCAAATAGACCATTTAAAGACCTCTTATTATGGAACATTTCAAACATAAGAAAAGTAAACAGATGGTATAATGAATCCACCATCCTTCTCTCAGCTTCAAGGACTGTCAGCATCCGCCCTCTGGAGCTATCTAACTTCCCACCCACCCACCAACACAATCATTATTATCTTATAATCCTCTGTTAGATTAGGAGAGAAAAGCAAAACAAAAAATCAAAGAAAAAATAATCTAACATCAAGCCTGTTTACAGCATCATTTACTCATTGAATGACACAAATGGTAAAGCTGCAGTTATACCCTGGACAGCATCCCAGCACATGGAGGCCCTCCGTGCAACTAATCCAGTCTTTCTAACATCTTTATGACTTCATCAAAACTCTCAATAACCAAACATTCCTGAGTACTACACTGCTCTCTAAAGTATAAGCATGTCCAATACAAGGAGAGAGACCAACCAAGAAATTCAAACTTGTTTAAAGGAGAATTTCAAAGATATAACTATTTTAACTAAAGAATTTTCTAGAATCTAAATCAGACATCCATTTCTAGTTGCCAAATAATATTATACACTTGACTAAAGAAATAGTATACTATACAAATAACCACTCACACATCTTAAGTATGATTAAATCAATTTCAATCTGCATTTTGGGATGTCGGGGTGGGGGAGTTTGTTTATACTATACTAGAGGCTTGGTGCACGGTATTCATGCACTGGTGGGGGGGCTTGGCCTGTGGGGATCGGCCCACTGTGGGAACGCCACTCATCCGGGTCAGCTGAGTGGCTGTGGACCC